>NW_020884998.1:633386-1129793 GCF_003945725.1 Corapipo altera
TTACTGATAAAACCTGGGTTACCCCCTCTGCCCCCTTTTTCCTGGGGCGGGTCGTAACATCAATAATATTAATAAAGCCCTTAAATTTGAAGGGACCAAAAAATAAAGAATTGAAGTTAAAGCTAGGGAAACACCAACAGCAAAGGAGTGATTGTTTTTCTGCTATCAGTATTTCTATGTGTAGACATATATAACACATACCACAACAAGGAGCAGTAGCTTCATTTAGTATTTACATTTTCCTTAAAATTTGGGCAGGAGTGTGCCAAGATGCTTTGGAGGGGAAGTCGTACAAAACAGAAGTATGTGAAACAGAAGAGTGTTATCATATTTAGCTAGCAATTCTCTCCAGACTTGCCCAAATAATGCTGTTAGGCCTAATAATTACTGAGTGAATTTTTCAAGAAGGAGTCATAACCTTGCCAAATTCAATTCTTTATCCAAAATTACTGGAATGTAACAACTAGTTAGTTAGTTTTATTCTAACACAGGGGAAGAAAAACCCACAAAAGTTCTATATTTCATTTCAGAAGAAACCTCCCCCAAGAAGCTCAAATTGAAACAAATCTTCTGGAAAGGGGTAAGTCCAAATTTGAGTCCAGATGGCTTTTAAGTTTTTTTTAAATAACAGGCAAGTGAAAATAAACACATAATGGAACACGTCAAGCGACTACTGAGGCTGTCTATAACAAAAATGACTTTTTAGTTTGCCTAGCTTGAGATGGGGGTTAAGCTATGTAGAAATAGATTCTTTTGTGAGCAGAAAGAGTACTCAGGAAGCCCGCTTTTCTATTGCTTTCAGTCCTTTATCCCTAAACATCCACGTTACAGTGACATATCTTTCCCTCAGTGGCAACACAATGGGATTTGTTACCTTGCTGCTGATTTCCACTACATTTTAGGGAACTCTGAGACCTTTACCCTTCTGTTAATTTTGTTTGAAATTCTATAACAAATTTATAGGCCAATATAGAGACTCTAATAAAATATGTCATATGAGCTATAATTTATCAGGCTACCAAATAAACACTCTTTCATTTTCAAAATGAGGAATTTCCTTATAAGAGAGTGTCTTATAACACACAGCAATGCAACTGATATAATTCATATAAAGGGCAATTTTCTTCCTGTCCTGGGTTACACAAAGACTGGTATCCACCTTTTCTCTTTTCTCCAAATATGCCTACTAATTTAGACTGTGGGGAGGGACTTAAAGGTGGTACTCTCCTAGGAGAAGAATGTATCCACAAGTGTGAAAAGACTGGAAGGCTGATGACTCAGAGGGCGTGCACACCTGCCACCTCAGGCTACAAGCTGGGTATTGTTTCTTTGTCCTTACATAAATAACTCATCGGTGATAACTCCCCTCAGGGAGACATCAGGACAATTCACTCACATGGCCTGAAGATATTCCTGTGCTTGGAAGGTGTCAAAGACTCTTGAAATGCCCTATGATCCCGTATTAATCATCCAGTGATGATCTCCCCTCCCCAGGGAAGGCACCAGAGCACAATAAAAGACCACATTCGGACTTCACTGGGTTGGTTGAGGGTCTCCTTACCCTCCTCCATGGGACTCCTGCCACCCAGGCCTCTACCACCACCTCAGCAGATCGGGACTGCAACCACCATCGGAGTTGCAGTGACCAGGTCTCAACACTGGATCTGGCGGGTGTCTTGTGGGTCCTTCCAGCTGCTCCAACCAGCTGTGCCAGCATTGCAGACTCACTCCGGCACTGACTCTCCAAACTATTCCTGCCAGGTTTTAACAGGTGGGGGGAGGCTGGCCACCATCTTGTTTTTGTCCCCCGGGCAGGGTTTGGGAATTTTAGCTTAAGCCAGTTTTATGAGTATTGTTTAGCATTCTTCTTCATAAAGAGTTATTTTTTCACTTATATCTGGGAGTATTTGATCTCTCTCTCCCCCTTTCTCTCTGTATTGGAGAGAATCAGAGGGGTATTGAATCAGAGGGGTATTGAATCAGAGGAAGGAGACTTCCATCTGAGGTCTCTGCCCCTCCAAATTATCTCAAACCGAGACATTCCATATGGGCAAACAATTAGGATTCAAACAAGTAACAAGAATCTAGTGGACAAGACCTGGAAAAAGCCAGGATGCTTCTTAAGAAACCGGCTCTCATATAAAAAGCAGTAGCTGACAATCTGTGTATTCTCAGCTATACAAATGTAAATAAAATAAGCTAGCATGTAACTCTTTTAAAATAGAAATAAAACTGTTGTGACAAACAGTTATACAGTATTTCCAATGTAAAATAATTATTCATTACTGACTAATGAAATGTCTTCCTCTCACCATTATAGTAAAAAATGTTAGATGATTACAAGCCGTTTTTTTTCTAAACCTTACTGGAAAATAATATATTATGGGGTTTTTTTTTTCACTTTCCTCTGAGTAATAAATAGATTGCTGGTTGTTAAGTGATGCTTTCTTCTCAGTGTATTCATTTTAAATTGTTGTGACCTGCTTAAAATACTAAAATTATATATATGAGATGCTCATATGTATTTCTTATATGGGTGAGGGACTAAAATTTGGCAGCAAAATAGTTTTTGTGTCAGGGACGAGCCTTTTGTAATCTCCCTGATGAATTGCCACAATGATAAGCCTTTTACGAGAACCACACTTTGCACATGCCCAGCAGTGCCTTGCCACAATTTGACAGCTAGTCTCTTAAAAGCCCTTCTGTACTGAGATGCTGAGCTGGACAATCCCTGTCACTGCTGCTCCACGTTGCTAGAGAGCATTGCAGGAGCAGGCATCAGAGCTGAAAAGGCTCTTCTCTGTGGTTTTGGTGTTCTTATACTGCCAAGCCAGTAGCAGAGAAGGAACCTGAATTAAATACAGAAAAAGAAAAAAAAAAAGGAAAAAAGAAAACTCAACCTCTCTGAAATGCCAAACCATAGCAAAAGCTCGTACTAAGGGAGTCTGGAAAGACTTTGAGGATGAGGCAACTTGTTATTGTTACTGGCAGATTAAGAAAAGGATATCAGCTTTAGGAAAGGGAGATTTGGGACTAAGATATCTAGTGGATGAGAAGTCTGAAGCAGAATAGGAATTTAAAGAGAATCCTGAGATTAACTAAATGAAGAAACTGTAAGTTGAAGGAATGAAAGACAGTGAAATGGGAACTGGCAAGGATAACAAAACAGGCAAAAAGCTTGTGGAAATTGATAGCAAGACTGAGAGAAGAGACTGTGATTGTGTGTGTATGTGTGTGTGTGTTTGAAGCAAATTATACTGAACAGGGAGCAGGGAGCAAGGGCATCCTGAGAGTTGCTAAGCTCTCTGACCAGAGGAGGAAACCAGTGATGAGCCACAGCCAAAAATATAGAATGAGGAGTACGGGGCTGGAGCTGCCAGAAGAATCCTGCAACTGAAGTCATACTAGTTTGGTGGTAACTCAATGACAGAGAGAATATACCGAAACTTTAAAGAAAAAAAAAAGAGGACCAGCAAGACAGATTTGAGTGGTTGAGGATTGTAAACCTCTACTTGTGGTGAAATAAAGTCCTCTGCCTACTAGATCCCACACTGGCAGCAGTTAGACCTAAACCCAGGTTTCTTGACTGCTAACAATCTTCTGCTGTCGACAAACACTTGTGAGAGTCACTATGGTCTTCACTGGATTTAAGATCACACTGCCACAGAAAAGCAGGAACATGCATTCTTTCCTGCCTCTTGCTGTCCTTTTCTTGCTTAAGGATTAATGAGTATGGACCCACAGGAAGAGCTGATGCAACTCACACAACTAATCAGACACTTAATACTATTTCGCAGAGATAGCTTTTAATAACATCAGCAAGCTGATCTGATTTACTGTGTTGCCACTCAAATTGATGAAAGAAAGGGTGAAAGCTACAGGAGAGGCAGATGGGAATATCAGGGAAATTCAGGGAATATTTCCACTCTCAATTTTAGACAGTCTGGTCCTACATCCACTTCTACCAACTCTAAATGACACCCTCTTTCCCTGCTATTGATGGACCATACGGAGGTGGATAACTTGCTGATATTAGCTGTTACCCACTAACTGAAATTTTAGGAACCTCCTTTCTCTCTAACCAAAAATTTTAACTCTGCTAATGAACAATAATACTGCAATCTACATGGTGCTACACAAAGAGGTCTTGGAGTTTTGTTTCCTTCTTTAATTCTCTGGAAAAAAAAAAAATTAAAAAAATCTGTGCTAGTAGATTAGGAAACTTGTAAAATAAGCATCCTGAGATAAGGAATCAAAGTTGCCTTGTGGAAAAACAAAATGTAATTGTGTAACTGAAGTCAGTATCATAACAGCTATAAAATAGAGCTCCATTAAAGTAACTGTGGAGTTTTTGACTTTGCAACTTTCATAACGTACCTTAAATTTTTCCTGTGTAGACGTAGTAGTATACAAGATGTTTTGAATATCTGATTAAGTAGTTTAGAAAAACTGAGAAAAAATGAGAAAGAGGCATGTGTGTTTTATATGTATAAGCAAGCAACTAAAGGCACCATAGCTGAGAGTGAAGTAAAAGGCACTTACATCATACAGTTTTCCTGCAATAAAACTCTAAACACGCCAAGGATTTTTGAATATTCCCTTGAGGTTGCTTATTGGCACCTGCGAAGCAAAAAGAACTCTTTGTATTGTATTAATTATAATGTCTCTGTACCATTACAAGTAATGCAATAGTACTTTCTTTTTCACTCTGAGGGAGAAGGGGAATAGTCAGTACTAGTCAGCTTGTTTAAATAACTATTATAGTAATTACTTGATATTTCATATACAGAATTCATATTGCTGCCCTCAGAATTTGTTTGAATTGTATAAATTGTAATAAAATTTTAATAGTTGATAAGGGAAAATGTGTAAGGTTTACAAAAGATGACCCCAAGTCACAGAATCACTCTGCCTTTATAGGAAGTGGATTTTGGTTTGGTAATTAAATTCAAAATCAACAAACTCAAAGAGGAAACATTTCCTTTGTATGGGTATATCTACTTGGAGATTGTGTACCTGTATAAAGTGAGTTTGACTGGAGCAGACTGGCAGCTGTATTTGCAGAGTGGACTTCTGACAATTATCAGGCTTGTCACCAAAGGGGTTGAGAGATGATGGCCATACTGCCATGTTGGTCACAGCCTGGTTCATAGCAGAATACTGAATTAGCTAGTTGCACAGATAAGTTAGTCTTTACAGAACTGATTTTCTTTAGACTGGACCAGAAAACAAGAAGCTCTCCCTCTGCTACTCTTGGTATCACCAAAACCAAGCAGATTGATGAGTAGGATGACTTCTACTTGCACTTCTGAGGTCGATCATATGTATAATGAAATGATTTTATGACGTTTGTATGATTTATTATTCCCACTTTTCTCCAGACAAAAGACAGTTGTATTCATGCTCTCAAAGGATATTGTAGATGCAAAAAAAATTAATTTGTAGTGATAACTAACAAGGTTTCCTTTCAATTTCCAGAACCAAAAATTAACTGTATGAACTGGAAGTGAGAGACTCTAGGCCTTAGTGATGTATTGCTTTTAAGAGAGAGCAATGGGATTAATTCGCTTCAGCCTCTGTTGCTAGCAGTGGCATCTAGCAAAAGAGACGTATCTTAGGACTTAGTCAAGACTGTGGATTAGCAGCTCTTTCCATCAGAGATTTGTGCTAGTGACTTAATTGTGGGAGATGCTCTTTTTGTTGTGTTTTGAAACTGTTACATGTGATATACAAGATTTATGTGATGCATGATCTTTTTAGCTTGCAGCAGACTTCACATTAGAGGATAACTGCAACTGAATGTGTATTCATCAAAAGAACACCCTCTAAAATATTATTACAGAAACTTACAACAAAAAAACAACCAAAACAATTTTGTGGAAGTTGTAAATGGGTTGAGCAAAAGGTAGACTTATCTGTGGATGAGAAGAAAAATATTTATACCAACTTTCATGGGCTATCAGCATTACTGGAGGCTCTCTGAAACGAGAATAGAAATACCTGTGAATGTTGGCAAGTCTTAGAAAATGGTTTCACCATTAGAGTAGTTGCTCCAAGTGAGTAAAAGCCCACTTAATTAGAAGAGAAAACACTTGACACTGATACATTTAAAAGGCTTGTTGAGCTGTAACTCAAAAGCATATTCTGTGGGTAGTGCTCTATCACAGAATGAGTTAGAAAAGGCTTCAGGGAAAGTGTCAGAACAAACTGTACAGGCTTTTTTGCCAAGTGTCATTATTTTCTAGGAATGCATTGCATTATCTAGTAAAATAGTTTGAATGTGTCACCAGGTATGTCATGCCCACCTGCACTTGGAGATTATGTCTGAAAAGATCAACAGAAAATCTCCAAAGAGCAAATTTCACATTATTCACACTTTGAAAACCACAAATGCCAAGGCTATTTGGCACAAGTGTATAGCAGCTTGGTAGTACAGAAAGTGATGGGAATCTCTATTACATATTTCTCGATTCACTCTATACATAGCACAAGTATAAAAAAGCCAGTGTGAAAAGAGTCTTAGCAGCAAATGATCTACATTAGACTGGATTTGAAAGGGAATTTTTTTTACAATTAATTCTTTGGTTAGGTTTGTAAAAAGAACAACGCTTACGTACTCATGTGCATTTATAAATTAAACTAAATTAAAACAGCAAAATCATATAAAGTGGTGGCAATGTGGAGTTCCACTGCATTGTTAATGAATACTGAAGTGTAACTGAATTGCTCTAGAATTTAATGGACTAAGTTCCTCAGATCAGAAAACTATCGCCTACTGTTTAAGATGCCACAGTCTAAACAGAATAGGAAGAAAGTATATGGAACTTTTATCCCTCAAATCACAGTTGGAAAAAAATTAAATTTTTTCTGGGTGTAATAATAACAATCATTATTATAAATGATTTTTTTTTTCTCTTTGGGTTGAAAATATAAACTGACTTTCACGCAATTTAAAGGAGAAGAATATTCTGTTGCAAAAGCCAGGAAGTAAAAATGGAGTCTTAAGGAGTCAATGAGGTCCTCAAAACTTAGAAGTGCCTGAAAACTATTCAGAATGAAATCTGACTGAGAATGTTCATCCCTGAATGAAAGTCAAAGCTGACCAACCTTAGCCTTTTAGAACAAGGCTCCTCTTAGGGCTCCTCTTAGGCCCAGTGCTCATCAACCTCTTCATAAACTACTTGAGTGCAGGATTCAAAGGAAGACTAAGCAAGTTTGCAGATGACACAAAACCGGAAGGAGCTGTTGACTCCCTTGAAGGCAGGAAGGCCATGCAGAGAGACCTCGACAAATTAGAGAGACAGGCAATCACCAACCATATGAAGTTCAACAAGGAGAAGTGCCAGATTCTGCACCTGGAATGGGTCAGCCCTGGATGGATGGAGAGACGTTGCACAGGTTTTGGACTTCAATGATCCTTGTGGGTCCCTTCCAGCTCAGGATATTCTATGGTTCTACGATTCCATATCTCTAATTACTAACTGTCACTAATGAAAAAACTGTAGGGATCCGTTCACTTGATACTGTTGCATGCAGGAGAAAAGAGATGAGAATGAATTTAAACAAAGTCAGCATGAATCTACATTACAGGATCTGTTTCTGGATTAGTACCAAAGAAGACAAGGTGATTAAAAAAAAAAAAAAAAAAGAGAAAATAAACACCCCAAGAAATCTTATCTTCCAGAATTTGTTTGTTAGTTGAATAATCAGAAATAAATTATGTGGTCACTTGATTATTATTTGACAATAATACAAACCCATAAATTTCTTATCAACTTCTACCTTAGTGTACACTTAACAGCCAGAACTTGAAATTCCACAGAAAAATAGAATTCTTTTCCCTCTTTTCAGGCATATGTTTGTTTTCTGAAGCAATATCAATGCGGGGAGTTTTGTCTTTACTTCCCCAAAAAATATTTATAATTCCCTAACAAGATTTAAATAGAAATTGCATTTCTTCAGCAAACCTGAATCAGCAGAACATTAGTTTACATGCTGAAGACTACTTATATTGAAGGGGAAAATCTGTATATGTGCATAGGTGTCTTGCGTTAAGGTTTATGTTCTGCTGAAAACAAAAATTCTTTTCTTTATATCCTAAAATGCAAAATAAATTTTTACCTTGGGCAGCTTTTCAAAACCTAAGGATCCTAACAGCTATGCAAACACAGTTTTAAATATTTTTCAGTGTGTCAAGAATTGCATAGAGGATGGTTATTAAACTTCAGCTTCATAAACTCCCCCATCCCCTGAGATTCCAAATTAGCTGACAGGGTTGAAAATTCTCCTCAGCCCGTTGGACAGAAAATAAACCTACTTACCTTGTTCACTGCTACATTTTCATCATCAGGAATGTAATTTTGTTTCATGTTACTGAGAAAGTACCCATGTTGAAAGCTAGCAAGGACTTCTGTGGAGCAGAATAAATAAGAAGGTGGAAAGCGGACTTGGAAAACATATATATTTATCTTCAATAACTACTAGGTTGTTTCATCTTGGTTAAGAACATACCTACAGCTGTTCTCTTCAACTTTCTGTAAGAAAACTGGTATTATATTTCCTTATGTGACATTTCCATGTTAACACTGAACACATATTTTAACTGACTTTAGAATATCAGATAAATGTGAAAGTATTGTAGTCAGTTCTCTTTCATTCATGTGTCTGTGTTTATTTTATTTTTGTCAGATATTGTTTTCTTCTTACACAATGTAATAGGAATGTGACAGTGACAAATGTGGGTGTGTCTTTGAATAATTTTTCATGCTGTATTTGGATCTGCCCTTAATATGAAGCTTCTGTACTATACAGAAGGCACTGGACACATGACTTTCAGGTCTTGATGTGAATCTTCACTTCCAGCCAGGTGACAGACAAAGACATCTGAACACCTGGGTTAACCTTCTGTGGATGAGAGTATTCCCACAATAGAGCAGTACTGTCATTTATATTCCTATGGGTTTTTAAACTCACTCCTGTAAGTCAGGTTATTTGAGCCGAGACAGCCTTCCAAAATTGATTGTATCAGTTGTTACAGGTTGCCTGTCTTTGGGGGTGGGGGAAGAATTGTGAGAAGCCATTTAGTGACTATCAACATGACTATGTTATTTCTGCATATCCCTATAAAGTGGACTGGTTCCAGCTGGATCTTAACCAAAATTGAACTAAATATGTGCATGGGCTCTTTGGTGTTTCTAAAACCCCCTTTTCTCTCATGCTTTATTCCAACTGCTAAATAAAAATGCCTTCTTTCAAGGGGGCTGTTTGTCAATATCGAAAGAGAAATAGGTGCCTGAAACCAGTCAGATCTGCAGGATGATAGACAGTATATACAAGAGAGCACTTGCCTCCTGATTGAAAATAAAAGCAAAGCAAGACTGCACACAACAGAAGCCCAGGATCAGACAAGTCAGAGAGGAGCCAGAGGTGAAGTCACTCCTGTAACATTGGAAATGACATGTTAGTATTCTGGAAAAAGTTGATACTACTTGGTTGTCTACTAATAGAGTTACAACTCACCGCAAAAAACCTACGACCTTTTGAGTTTAGTACTCCTTGTATACATATACATTCTCTGACTAAGAATAAACACTTCTTTTCAGCAAAATTACATTTGCTAACTCTAGAAGGTACTTTATAAAACTGTGACCCTTTGAAGTTGATAAGAGTGTTATCACCTGACTAATGGAGTATGTCCATAAAACACAAAAATCTGTTTGGTCTTATTATATGCAACTTGCTCATGATTTTTTTTGGCATGTTTCAAGTATACCCAAGAACAATTAATATAAAGAATAGGCCCTTGAAGTAACCCCTGAGTCCTTGGTTTCTCCTGTTTCCTGCAGAAGTAGGGAAATTCTTCTGTGATACCATTTCCAATTTCCTTGACAGGTACCACATGATATATTTTTGATGGTTGGTAGAGTTTTTTGTCCTTGCCTTTCTGCAGAGCTTTTAGTAAAAAGTCTATTCCTTTGGGAAGTCCAGTGTCCCATCCTTTTCAAGTGTAGAAAATCCTTTATTGCACTTTAAAATCACTTCCATATACAGAAATAATTTCAAGTAGTTCTGAGGTCTTTTGCAGATATTTCTTTCAAGCCTTCATCTTATCTGAACATTGAACCATCACAGTCAAGTTAATTAGAGCACCCTTTACAGGTTCAAAAGATATAGACAACAATTGCAATGCTGTTTTTACATATTTTCAAATAGTTTTCAAATAGTTCCTCTCTGGTATATGTATTATATGGGAAAAATTTAATATTATGAAGTTATATATAAAGATGCTATCTTCTGCACTCATTTGGGATGGCCTGCACAACTAATTCATAACTATGCTATTTGTGAGTAATGGCATCATCTCATATGTCTTTTCAAAAAGCTTACAGTATGCAGTGTTTATGCATGCCTGTGATGATCTGAGACTGTATCTTTGGGGAGTGTTACACTGTTTTTATTATAGCCAATACATATACTAATGCCTATAGTTAACATTGCTCAATGCTTTCTAGTATAAAACACTTTTACATTGCTATCTTTGCAGAATTTAAACCATTTGGATTACAACTTTTCAATATATGACTCTTGATGTATACTTTGAAAGAATATTTCACCTGAAAAGATTCTATTTGTGGTTGGGTTTTGGGTTTCTTTGGTTGTTTCTTTTTTCCCCAGAACAATGTTCAAGAAAAATATGTTGTTCTTTGAATAGCTTTTGTAGTTTCTCATTATTGCAATGTGCCAACAATACAACTTGACAGTCGCTTGACTTCTTGAGGAAGTATTCACTGGAGTGTCCTCATATCCCTTTTGCTCACTTCTTTTCCTCGCTGCTGCCTACTGATCTAAGGGTAAGACTACAAAAGATGTAGGAAACTTTTAATCATAGAATCCTAGAATGTTAAGGGTTGGAAGGGACCTTAAAGATCACCTAGACCTAAACCTCCCTGACATGGGCAGCGACACCTCCCACTAGACCAGGTTGCTCAAGGCCTTATCCAACCTGGCCTTGAACACTGATGGGTTTGGGGCTGCCATAACCTCCCTGGGCAACCTGCTCCAGTATCTCACCACCCGCACAGTAAATTTCTTCCAAATAGCTCATCTAAACCTACTCTCAGTTTGAAGCCATTACTCCTTCTCCAGTCACTACATGCTCTTGTAAAAAATCACTCTCTGGCTTTCTTGTAGGCTCCCTTCAGGTACTGGAAGGCCACAATTAAGTCACCCCGAAGCTCTCTCTTCTCTAGGCTGAAGAATCCCAATTCTCTCAGCCTTTCCTAATAGGAGAGGTGCTCAATTCCTCTAATCAACTTGATGGCCCTCCTCTGGACTCATTTCAACAGGTCGATGCCTCTTCCTGTGCTGGGACAGCAGAGCTGGGTGCAGTATTCCAGCTGGGGTCTCACGAGAGCAGAGCAGAGGGGGAGAGTCACCTCCCCCAGCCTGCTGGTCATGCTGCTTTTGCTGCAGCCCAGGGTATGGTTGGCTTTCTGGGCTGCAGGCACGCATTGCCCAGTCATGTGCCAACAATACAACTTCACAGCTGCTTGATTCCTTGAGGAAATATTCTCTAGAGTGTCCTCATATCTCCTTTGCTCACTCCTTTTCCTCACTGCTGCCTAGTGATCTAAGGGTAAGATTACAAATGGTAGATGTAGGGAATTTTTAATGGTAAGGGTTCCTTACAAGCCACAGCAGTGATCATATTTGGAATTTCAGTGAGTCAAGCTGACATAAATACACCAACATGATTGGCATTTAGTTAATGTTTCATTAGGCATGAGCTGAGATCATTTTGTTTTATTAACATTATTTTTGCTTTTAAGAATAATGAATATTTTGCTGCAACACAAAAATATTAATGCCAAAATTAAAGATAGCCATTGTGTCTTGGTTAATGTTTGACCTTATATAGGAAAAATCATTCCCTGTCGCATTGCTGTAGAAAGACTGATAGAAACATATCCATGCCCTTCTAAAACACAATCTCCATGTGTGAGGACAATGAGCACAGCCCAAGATGACATGGAGGCTTGATGGCAAAACCTAGTGAAGTGTTTACTAGTGAATTACCCTTGTCTATTGACAGCAAAACTTGAATAACGATACCAAATGAATACCAGTGAGCAGCTGCTAAAATTTAACAGAGCAAATCCAGTAGAATTCGGCCTATCCTAATACAGGCAAACTTCTGGAACACGGTCTTTTGTTTCAGTGCCGCCGGTCTAAACAACAAAGCTATTGACTGCATATGCCAGCCTTTGTTAGTGGGGGCTACCTGAAAAGATAAAAATTGCATGAATCTGCAATTTCAGATCCATTAATTCTCAGCTGCAAAACCTCCATCTGTAAACTGACCCAAAAGGAGTAGCCATGTTGACTCCAGCTTCTACGTTAAAGGATCATAACTGTCATAGTGTATCCCTAGGAAATATATTTATTTCCAATGTCAGTGCTGAATAAGTCTCAAGAAGCTGTAGCATAGTTTGATCATTCATATTGCCACAACTATAGCAAAAGGTCATTAATTCATCTATGGACCACCAGTCAAATCAGTAAGCCCTACAGACAACTTCACAGAAAGATAATGAAACAAAATGAAAGGCATTCAGACCACTTCCTCTCCCACTTTGTCACTAAGCTATATACTGACATGAACATGTTTCCCCAAAAAGGAACTGTTCATGAATCATCTCCAAGGAAAGACACTAAGGATTCCTTATCTTTTGTATCCCTTGTCTTACAGAAGATAACATTATTTTTGTTCAGGCTATACTGAATCCACAGTCAAATCTGCAGTCTAATGATGAATCAAGCAGACATTTTGTTTTCCTTTCTCTGTGCTGAAAGGCAGCTTGCACAGTTTTGTGAAAAGTTTTTCAAGCACCAAGCCAAGCCGATTAGCATAGTAATCTTACATGAGTCAAACTTCTGGTGAGAGGTACTGGTAGAACTAGGCTACATTGCAGTGTACTGGATAAAACTACGTTTTGATGATTACAGGAAGTCTAAATATAATCTACTATATAGAAAACCTTCCTCTGGACAGGCAAGGGAAATCAACTACTGGTTCCCACATATATACATCTGTATTCCTAGTACTGAAGGGAAGATAGAAGGTCTGTTGAATTACAAGAGACAGGAACAGAACCAGATTATCAGACCTAAGCATAAGAACATATGGATGTTTGTTTCTTCATCACCCTCTTTAGAAGATATATTGCAGTTCTACTAACTGGAGGAAAGAAGGGATTGCAACCGTGTTAAAGTAAAATTGCTCTTCCGGTCACAGAAAAATACAGTTGAATCTTCAAACTGAAATAAAACCATAGATCTTTAACTCATTTGGGATCTAAAAAAATTCAACTGTTAGATCAAAAAGTTCATATTCCTTATTTGTAATTATGCATTTTTATTGCTTTAGAAGACAACTTTCCTCTGTATTGTTCCGTTTTCCCTTTTTCAGTTATTTAAGAAGAAAAGATAGTTACGTACTTTAATTTTCTTATCTGAATGGAAAACAAAAAAAAAAGATGGTTTTTAGTCTTTCTCCAGCTATCAGAAGGAATATCCTGTTCTTCCTACATATTTACAAATGTCCTTATCAAGGGAAACAGCTAACAGTTTACCACCGAAATTAACATTCTCTTCACTGGACAACACTGGTTTTGGGATTTGGAAAAGGCTGGATATGTCATGTTGAGGAAAAAAATGCTGGAGATTTTTAAACTCTGGAAAAGTCAACCTGTAAATACCATACTCATAACCAGAAGAAATCCTAAAGTTCTTTATGAACAAATGTTCTGCAAGAGCTATATTGGAATAGGTACTTTATTAAAAATCTGTAGGGCTCTCTGTATTCTCTGTAAAAACACAGAGTTTCAGGTGTCTTTATTCCTCATGTACTTACTCTCTCTAAAATTGTACTTGGTCATGAGAAGGTAAATTACAAATTCCAGAGAAAACCAAAGAATATCTGTCTTTCAGATACGGTACTTAAAATTGTATCAGTCCTCAACCTACTACTTTTTTAGTTTGTGACATTTCCTTTCAAAAACTGAAGAGGACACTCCCTAATTTTATTTTCAGGTAATTCATAATGGTCATTACATTGATCACAAGAATGAGCAAACTGTTATGGCTGATCAGTCATTTCAAGTGTTCTGTAAGGATAAAATTATCCTTCAGTTTCACTCCATGCTCCCATCCCAACCCAGCTATTAAGCTAGGATTTTGTTTTCTCAGTTGTTTTATAAACCTGTTCTCATCCTCACCAAGGCAAGGGAAGCTACATTCCAGTGGTAAGACAGGGCTACTTTGTATAGAGCCAAGGAGTTCAAGGACGTAGCTAAAACTTTTTCTCTCTGATGTGGATATAAACATCTAAACTCTGCCGGTGTCCAATAGGGTGAGCCGAAAGGGCGAGCAATGTAATTGCACAACATTATTTTTATTTTACATTTCCAGTTCATGGCTTTTAAACACAAACTTAGTTTAAGTTAGGTAATACTTGCACACCTTCACTGCCTATGTGTGTTCTCCAATGAGCTATTTGCATTGCCTCTTCCATGGAGCTTTTGCCTCATTTAAGGCATGGAACATGTTCTAGGAATAAATCAGAGATGTGTAGCACATACGTAGACTTACAAGGGATGTAAAGAGATATTAATCTCATTTCTGTTAGCATTGACTTCACAGCGCCCATAGTCACAGCTATCTATCTCCGTTTCTGTGTACTGATGGAAGCTGCTGTATTTAAGATTCCAGTTTCAAGTGTTGCAGAACTAAAACTGGTGGTGAAAGAGGCAAGAGAATGAATGCAGAGAAAAGCAGGTCCTGTAGATTAAAACTTGCATTTTTCCCCATGAGATTATAATTTAGTCCTAATTCTATCATAAAGCTCCATTTAATAATGAGCAAGCCATTAAAACATAGTAGTCAGGGATGGTTTCTAAATATATCTTAGGAAATTCAATTGAAGATGTTGGGTACCCATCTGGAGGTACAAAAGCATCTAGTATTTACACCCATAACAAATATCAATAAGAAACTACGTTAAAAATAAATAGTACTATATTCTCTTAGGTTCTTAAATCTAGGTCTCTTTAATTGAACAGCAGAAGTCAGTGGACAACTCTGACAATATTTATGGTAATTTTAGGTTTCAGTTCTACATGAGTAGAGGATGGATAACAAAAAAACCTCTTATTTCACTGGCACATTGTGAAGTAAACTTAATTGTTCTTAAAAAAATTATTACATTGACTCTATTATTGAAGTCCACAAGGAAACAGTGGTGTATCTGACAACATTCTTTGAAAGCTTAGAGCTAGATATGACGTCAGTCCACAAAAATTATCAAGAATCTCTTACTCTGAGCATAATTACTCTGAGCATAATTACCATTTCTTTCTTCAGTTATTTAATCTTGTGTTACTGTCTTAATCTAATCTAGAAGTCAGTGTTTTGCAGATCAATGAAAGTAAGCCTTAGTAGTTTGGAGAATAAGGGGGTCCTCTTTTCTAGACTTTCACATAAATAATCTTGTTTAACAGTTGTTCCTTCAAGTGATCCCACTTTCCTCAGTGTGTGTCCTGGTTCCTGGCAGGAATTAACCCTGGCAGGGTTAATTTTCTTCAGTAGCTGGGAGGGGGCATGGCTAGGACCCAGAAGTTATTCTATACCACTTCACATCACTGCCCAGGGCAGGGGAAAAATGGACTCTCTTTCAGAGAGAAGGGGTTCCTTCCAGTCAAGAAAATGTGGAGGAGGGAGCTGGCTGCTATTGTCTATCTTTTTTTTTCATGTGAATTGTTTCTTTTCTTATATTCTCCATTAGTATTGTAGCTGTTACTGTTCCTTATCTCATTGCTGTTTGTAGTAAATTGTTCTTAACTCAACCTGTGATCTTTGCCTTTTGTCCCTCCAATTCTCCTCTCCATCCCACGACAGTAGGGACTGGGAGGGGAAAATAGGGGAGTGAGAGAGAGCTGCTCATGGTTTGGAAAGTCTCAGTGTGGGCACTGAACTGGGGAGTACTGTTCCTAAACCACGACAGTGTGTCACAGAGCTAACCCCTTTTTTTATGCCTGAAACGACCTCTCTTGAAACTGCACCCACTACAAAACAGAAAACATAATTCTCATCTCTGTGTTGGAAGGACACTTTGCAAGAAATGCCTTTTTCTAGCATTTTTGTTTCTCCACTTCAACATCTCAGACCACTTAGAAGATGACAGACTGAGATGGAGATGAGGAAGAGGTGAGGAAACTAAGAGGAACAGAATTTACAGAAAATATCAGATTGCAAGGGTGAGCCACATCCCAGGAGTTAACAAGGGGGCAAAGGATCAAAATAGGAAAGAAAAAATACTAGATGCAAAGGGATATTCATATCTATAGATGCGAAGGTATTTCATATCTAAACTGTCGACATAATTTGGCCAGTATGGAGTATTAAACTATTCAGTTGTCTTAGATTAAGAAATCCTGGATTATAGAAACATGAGTAGGATCAATCTCACCTTTCTTTAGGCAGTTGTAGAAAAGGTGACATACCTCTGATCAGCAAAAAAAAGTCAACAGTCAACAAAATAAATCAAATGTAGACTTTGATTCATCTGATCAGACATAGGCATCTGCTTTAGGATAAGATGAAGTTGCTGCGAATTTCAGTCACTGCTATCTTTTTGTTGACTGTGAAAAAGTAGCATAGGATCATTTGATCAGGTGTTAATGCCTATAGTGTAGACTATCCCATTTAGCCCTATCAGTCTCACCTTTTGAAATCCTTTAGCTGATCACTGTCTGTATCTCAGCGACTAAATGCTTCATTTCCAAGCCCTACTCCCAAATACTAAAAGGCAGATAATCATCTTAATATGAACAAACATAAGTTACTGATAGTCACTTCATTATCAAGAGTTACGATCTTGTGGATAAACCTCTGCATATCAAATACAGCTGTGATCCCTGGGTTAGAGGAAATCCCAGAGATGTAGACCCGTTCCCATCTAATACAGACCTCTTGGATACTTTCAGTCCCGTGAATTTTCAGGTAGGTACGCCTACCACCATAACTATTTCAAATTCAGCTATTCCACCACCTATGAAGATCCTTATAGACATTACAGTGGCACACAGTGAGGTCAAAATGGAGTTGACCTTTCAAATGAATTTGATTCCATGACCTGTACTTTGCCCATAAATTAGAACATTCTTTATTCTGCTAAGAACAACTGCCCTCCTGACTTTACCAGGAGTGCTACTAAGTCAATAGTCCACTTCAGATTGGAAGCTCTGTAGACATATGGTAAAACTTCCTGCTTGGCTGACATTGTCTGGTACTTTCCAAAGCTGGATTAGCTAGTGCTGTTCAACCATATCTGAAAACATTTGCTATCACTGTCAGAACTCAAACTGGCCTGGCTTTCCAGTCTTCTTAGACTGCTCCATTACTGCATTCCATACAACATTTCTACTGGAAACACTTCCATGGAATGTTAGGAAAGCCATTTAGGAAGTTGGTAGTAAGGTTGGTTTCAACAAACAAAATATTGTTAGAAATTGATACATCCTGCCTCCACTGAGGAACCTGTGAAGTACCTCAAGAAGTAAGAAAGAAAGGGTGATTTAGACAATTCACCATGCAACCTTTGGACAATTTGATTTTTTTTCTAGAGAAAGCAATGTAAGAGCAAGCTAACAGGAAACTTAGTACAGCAAAATCTAACTGCAAAATCTGGACATCAGTCACAAAACCTGGCAACCTCTCAGATGCTTGAACCATAGCACTATCACATGTCATTTTTGAATAGTATGACTGATTCTCTGAAAAGTCTTATAAAGCAACAAGCACAAGAGGTTAGAAGACAAGGAAGAATTAATGGAAACACAAGCAATGAATATGTGTAAAAAAAGAAATTCTTTCACTGAAGATGAATTGTGAAGTGTGGTCAGAACATTAAAAACTAGTAATAACTTTGACCTTTGGCTCTTTCCTTGAAATACTAAAAATGGAGCAATACTGATGAACTGTTTCTTTTTAGTCATCCAGAAAATCAAAACACCTAAGACCTGGTTTACTACAATGGTGAGACCCTTAGTACAGATTAAGATGTTGTAGTTTTATGCCTTGCAAGCAAAGTAACATCTGCGGCAATCGCTGCTGCCATCTCTTTGCTAAAGCATGAGAACTGATTACTTTCAAAGACTGTCCTTCAAAGGGTGGCTACAACAGTGACGTTACGCTGCGTACAGCTCAAAAAGGATTCAGCCCTCTTAGGAACAGCAATCAAATGCTCATGTCCAAAAGGCAGTCACAGAGTTACTAGATCTTTATTTCATATGTAGGCCCCTCCTTCCATCAATGACCCTGTTACTGTCACTGAACGACCCCCTTTTTCACCACTTAGATTAAGCCTAGCCCTTGAACACCTCAAGAAGTGGTTTAAATACCTTTTCATAGACTAGTTAGAAGATTGGGAAAATATGAAAAGTATGAAAGTTCTTAGATATTTTACCTGCACAAATTAGGTCCATCTGGAAGTCCGGTACCAGAATTTCAGTTACCCAGATGAAGGATGTTGACCTGGGAGACATCAACATATTTCTCATAAAGAATGGGCATATTAATCAAGCCTGAGAAAGGAACCTCCAGATCTTTCTACATAAATCATCCAAAGCCCACAAATGGATCAACATTTTCTGAATGGGTATCTGCTGGACAATAGTCTTAAACTTGTCCGTCAAAGTGGAACATTGAGGAATTTCTTAGTTTTCCAGAAACATTTCTGAAAGCCTTTGACACACACATACACAAAAAAGGCAACTTGATCAAAATTCAGTTGACCCATTGGGTTGGTTGATTAAACAAATATGATGAACTCTGCTTTAACTTGTGCTGTTCTGTGGTAGAGTATGGTTCCCTGGATGCCTAAGTATGGCAGAACACATAGGTGTGGCATTCCTGTCCTGACACTGGGTTTGTCCCATCCTTCAGCCCTTTTGAGATAAGAAGCTCTCTCTTGAAGAGTTTGCTCCTGAAGAAGTAACTCTTCACATCTACCTTTGCACAGCAATGCCTCCAATTCACCAAGGTAAGGGCTTGCTCCACAGCCCCTCACGTGCACAAATTCCTGTAAAGCACCCCCAGATGATACAAATTCCTGCGAAGCAGTACCACCAGATGAAAGAGGTGACAAGAGCATGAGAACATTGAGGGGTGTAACGAGTGCTGGACCCATAAGAAAGTCAACAGCTCATGGACTTTCTGTTGACTCATCCTACCAGGGAGGCCTCAGCAGGGCCTCCCCGTTTTGGCAAACGCAGTCAGTCAGGAGATGGAAGGCACGTATCTGCCATTGGCAGCGACCCTCGAGGGCTGCTTAGTTTATTTTACGGCGAAGGCATCCAACCAAGGAAGTTCGGACGGGAAAGAAACGCGTGCATTCGCGACACGGCGTTGCTCGCACATATGGCACCGCAGTAGGGCGATGGGTTGGGAGATGGTGGAGCCCACGGACGAGCGGAGCCCGGAGGGTCGGGCACGGACGAGCACTTGGGGGAGGGGGGTGCTCGGGGAAGCGACGCACGTGCGTGGGGCCCCATGTCGTCCCAACACCACCCCCTCAAGCTCCCCCTTTCTCCAAACTCCGCGTCCGCCCCGCGGACACCCCCCCTTCCCCCCCCCCCCCCCCCCCAGCGCGGTTTCCCGGGCGCGGCCCCGGGCGGCCGCGCGCCCCCGCCGCCCCCCCGCGCGCCGCCGGGCTCAGCTGAGCAGACAATGGGAGATCAAAGCCGGCGGGGGGAGGAAGGACCGGAGGAGGAGGAGGAGGATGATGGTGCCGGGCGGGGGGGGGGGCGGCTGGTGGAGCCGGCGGGGCGGAGAGTGGTGGTTGCGTGTGGCGCTGCCTCTCTGCGCTCGATTAGTGTTCCTGGGGAGGGAGCGAGCGAGCGTAGCCGGGGCCGGCCGGAGGGGTGCGGGGTTGGGTGGGGGGGGGGGGGGGAAACGCGAGCGCGCGTGTGAGAGTGTGCGCGGGGGCGCGCGGGCCAGGGCGTGCGCGGGGGCGCGCGTTGTGTGTGTGCGCGGGGGCGCGCGTTGTGCGTGCGCGCCGGGCTGTGCGAGGGCGAGCGGGGAGAAGCGAGCGAGTTGCGCAGCTGCCGTGCGCGCACCCCCCCCGCCGCCGCCGCCGCCGCCAGCAGCAGCAGCAGCAGCAGCGGCAGCAGCACCTCACTGGCATTTAACGAGCGGAGCTGCTAGTTGCGCTGGAGAGAGACGCGCAGGGAGGAGGAGGAAGAAGAAGAAGAAGAAGAGGAGGAGGAGGAAAAGGAGGAGGAGGAGGAGGAGGAGGGGGAGGGGGGAAAGAGGAGGAGGAGGGAGAGGGAGGAGGAGAAGAAGAAGAAGAAAAAGAAGAAGAAGAAGAAGACGAGGAGGCAGAAGAGGAGGAGGAGGCCAAACGGACACCAACTGAAACAAAAGTATTTCCAAACCAGCACCCAACTCCACCTTGTGAGGGCTCCCCCAGCATGGCTTCCGAGGAACTCTACGAGGTAGGAGCCCCCGATCCCCGCCGGCCCTGCCCCCGGCCCCGCCGGCCACCGCACCCCACCCCACCCCGCTCGGGAGCCTTTTTGTTGCTCCCCGGGAGCGCCGCCGGGCTTGTCACCCACACTTGCGGCGGGTGCTGCCCCTTCGCGCTGGGCCCGGCGCCTGCGTGTGTGCCCAGCCTGGCCCCCCGCCCCCCCTGCCCTCCCCAGTTTTGCGGGAGGAGGACGGAAATGTGACTGAAAGGAGGAGACGGCAAAGTGTTACCGTGGCCTGCACTGCCCCCCCCCCCCCCGCCCTCCCCCTCCCCGCTTTCCCCACGTTCACACAACACTTTGAGTCCAGCAGGAGCAGAGGGGGTGCTGGATGGGGCGAGCGGCGCTGACAGCCCCGGCAGCGAGCACGCCGGAGTGCGAGCCCGGCGCTGTGCAAAAATGTGTGCAAAGCCGAGTTATTGCCTCTGTCCGGCCCAGGGGGGGTGTCGGGGGAGGGGGGAGGAGGGCTGAGGGTCTCTCCTCTTGGATTTGTGTCTGTACCAAGGTCCCGTGCCACCATCGTGTCCCTTGGCCGTGCAGCAAGCTGCGGCGGTGCAAAATATTAAAATTTAAACTCGGCTCTGCGTGCTCCAACCATACGGTTGAGGTTGCAAGGGAAGCCCCAAAAAGATTGAAAGTTAAGGCTCTGACACGCCATCCCTCACTCGTCGCTCGGGAGGTGGTCAAAGGGTGTGCTGACGGGAGAGGAAGGTTTTGGGGTGAAGAACGGAGCGAGGTGACAGCCTAACTTTGAATTTCCTGTCTTATGTGTGGCAATTTCACATCCTTGCCCTTGATTGAAAAGCATCATGGTTCTCTTGGATTGAACTTCCTTGTTTTTATTTTTACAAGAAGTCATCCCTGGGAGTGAAAAGCTGTTGTTGTTTTGGAGCCGTTCTTGCCTTTTAGGTAAAGAAGTGGCCACCCAAAACCAAAAATGGTCTTATCTTGTAGTTAATATGCATCCAGGCAGTGATCTATTAAAAAAAAAATATATCCGGAGGCTGGAATTGTAAGGTCAAAGAGAGAACAGACAGCCTTCAGGACACTTGACAGAAGATGTCTTGCTGTACTGTTGGTGCACATGTATCTCTCGTTAATGGAGTTACATGCCAGTGAAAGGTGCCCCTGGTGGGCTTATATTCGAAGCAAGTTGACTGCCAAGCAGAGGTGCTGAACCGATAGACTAGAAAGAAGACTGAAGGCCTGTATTCCCAAGACAGATAAATCATAGTTAATTGCTTTGGCAAGTTTCCCCATCCTCATAATGTGGCTTAAGCCAATCTTGAAGGGATCATCCCTGGAAGTAGGATGCAGAGACCACTCTGCATCCGAAGGGATTACCAAAAACTTGCTTTGACTTTGGAAAAACTTCTGTTGGGTTTGTGGAGTTTGGTCCGTAGACTCTGATGTGACCAGTACTTGCTCTTAGTGTGTTGCTGTGTTTGATCAAAGATGGACAATAGGATATTGGTTTCAACAGGCGTAAAGAAATGACCAGAAGAATTCTGTTTGCTGGGCATTGGGCTGAAGTTGAGTGACCATTGTGCATGACTCTTCTTGGTGGTCTTAAGTTGTTTTCAAAATGCTGACTTGTACGAAAGTCTCAGTAGTCTGTCGAGCATGGCCGTCCTCACTTGGCACGTGGTGTGTGATGGCTATCGGGCAAAATCCTCTTTTGCAAACCACCTGAAGAGATAAACTACTTCTTTAATTTTAAAAATGAGGCACATTCTTTAATCGTGTAAGTGCAAAGTTTGATTGAGATGCTGAAGTTGTTAATGCTCTTGGACTCGGATGTGGTCAAGGTGTCTTTTTTTTCTAGATTGCTCGTTTTTGACAAGTTTTGTCTTATGGTGAATTTTCTAGCCGTGTTTGAAAAATCATAAAATAATAAATAATTCAAATGTAGTGAGCACTAATTTGAGAAGGACATAATTGCAGGTTAATGTGAAATGTTAACAATTTAGTAATTTAAACTGTTATGTGAACTGCCCAGGGTATTGACTGGGGCTTTATTTCTGTTTCATGGCTATTTTCTTTATAGTTCATGGCATACAATAGTCTTTGAAACTGGTGTTTGAAATCCAGTGCCATTTGTTATACCTCTGTTTTTCCTTCTGAATCTGGATCTGGTGTCTTGATAAAAAAAAAAAGCACAATCTATTTGCAATTGTTAGCCTAAGTATGAATGCCGGCTACTCCTGCTGATATGTGTCATGGTTCTTCCAAAATACAAATAAAAATTCCTCTTATAAAAAAATGAAGGTAAGTTTGTTTGTTTGTTTGTTTGTTTGTTTTTTAGGGATTCATTTGTTTATGGGATTATTTTTACTCTGGATATCATCTCTGGAGAGAGGGAGCTGATCTCTATGTAGGCCAGTGATTTGGAATTCAAAGATCGAGCCCTTGAAATATATGAGCAGACTGGAAGGATGACTGTTGGTCTGACTGTATATCCTCTATGCTGCTTGTTCCTGGACTGTATATCCTCCATGTCATGTGTTCCTGAGCACACAGGAGAGGTTGTGGTAATGACTACCTGCCTTTTTTTTTTTTTTTTTTTTTTTTTTTTTTTTTGAGAGGGTAGAAGATCCAAAGAAAATATGGAACTTTATTGAGAAAAATTAAAGAGACTCTTTTTTCTATATGGAAAATGAAACAATTGGTCATGTTTCCAGTCTCTATGGGTGAGGCGAATAGCATAGTTTTTCTCTTTGTAAGTTTGATTCTTCAAGTGACAATTTGTTTCTTAGTGAGGTGGACAGACATGGAGAAACTGGTGAACAAGATAGGTAAACATAGGAAAAGGTGCCATTGTATTTGGATTTCCACAAGTTTTTTAGTAGGGATTGACATCTTAGGGCATCTCTCTTCATACCTGCGTTGCTGTGGTTTCTGGAAAGTCCTTTGTACATCCCTTTGGGCGAATAGTAGGGCTACTTTCTTTTTCACTGTGACAACTTTCGTTTAGTGACTTTCCCACCAGTTGAAATTGTGTTGATTATTCTCCTTATCTTCTCTGGTGTAATTAGAAGTAGGGTATCCACCTCATTTAGAAGGTTATTTTGAAAGCAAACTATGTTTGCTCTCACTGCAGTCGAATCCCTTGACTGCAAATCCCTTGACCTCCTTTGGCAAAGTCTTGTAGTGATGTCTGGGATTGAAATCATTCTGAGTTGTGGTTGGCATGACAAGTTTGTTTGATGAAATGTGGAAATGATTCCATACAAATGCTCTCCAGGACAACTGTGTGTTGGCCAGCAGGTCAGACGTACCAAATGGCATCTGGTAGACAACTGGTAACTCTGTGCTGAATTTGGAAGAGTCTCTTTCTCATAAAATTTATTAACTTTTTTTTGTATTAGATGTGGTGGAAATGTATCAAAGTTCTCTGTCTGTGGGCATTGTATCTAGTTAAAGTACCAAGTGTTTCTATTTTTCCTCTGAGGATTGCTGGTACAGGTGATGGTATAAATGGCCCATTGGTTTAATTTATGTAACCATAGTTTGGCTTGGGCCATGATTGCTAGTCATATCACAACATTTTTACTGGGTTTTACCAGAAGTAAGCAAAACAGTTTGTGTGAACTTTGCAAGTACACCTATGCATTGCTGCCTTTTCCATGAAAATATTACAGGTTAACATACTTGAAGTCCTGTAGTTCAAAATTATACATTTTTGTATGTTTTATAAAATGGAAAATGTCTTTTTTTTTTTTTTTTTTTTTTAATTCTTCAAGTTTCTTGCAAAATACATATGCATTTTTTTTCATCCTGGTGTCTGGTATTCTCAAGGTGATTCTTCACTTCCGATGATGATTCAGTATTTTTGGTTTTATTTTTAGAACTAAGGCCTTTGACTTTAAATTATACAGATACAGTGAAATTACAAACTGAAAGAAATTTAAGGAGCAACTGCCTGAAGTTCTATGGCCTTGCACTAAGCTATATGTCAGGTTTAATCACCTAATAAGTAAGACCCAAAGACACGTATTGCAAGAAAATTTAAACTTTGTGTATACAGTAGCGGCCACAAGTCAAAAAAAGTGGTCCTGTGGGCTGTTCTTCATATACTAGGCTAGTTTTTTAAATAACAGAGTGTAGAAAATTGGAGGAGAAATGCTGTCAGTTTGCTAAAAATTTGATACTGCATAGGAGTTACCCACTTAAACCCTAGTAACTCACAGCCCTAGTAACACTGCAGTAATTGAACCTTCATCATGTTTTGTATGCATTTACTGGGAAGTTTAAACATTTGTTTTGCTTAAGTTAACTGAAAGGGTAAATCCATTATCTACCGTACACAGCTCGGAGTTTGTTATAATTTCTTATGGCTATTTGATGAAAAATTGCTATTAACAACAAATTAGAATTGGCTGTTTGGGCAATAGCTGTCTTTTTCCTCATTGAAATGTTTTTGTTTTTTTTAATTCAACCTGTCTTGCAGGAAGTCCAAATTGTCTTGGGATCTATCTTCTGCTGCTTGTCTCTGATGTGCTGATTCCCAAGATCTTGGTTAAAGATCTTGTTCATAAAGGAGGTCTTATAGTCATTGAGATGTAATGCCTGAGTTTTTGCAATTTTATTTTGACAAGTGGTGCAAATGTTACTGCTTGTTTCAGGCAAGGTAAAAGACTAAGACTTGCTTGACTGACCCTACCCAACTAAACAAGACTAGGAATTTACATTAGACCTGTTTGTATTGCTTTCACCCCTTAGGAACTATACATCTGACTTAAAATAGAAGTGAGGATTAGCTGTTCTTCCCCCATTGGTGACTTTCACTTCTTTAAACCAGATCATGAATGCAAGAGCACTGCAGAAATGGAGCCATCATATCTACTGCAAGAAGCCTGACTTTTCCATGTCCCTTACCAGGCTGCTTTTCGCCAGCTTGAGTTGGCCCCAGAGCTCTGGACAAAATTGAGAAGGTCTGGTGCCCTGTCTTCTGCTGCTGCCACGGGGGGAATGCCTGAGCTCCCCCTGGGATTTCCTCCAGTGTGCTCTGCCCTCTGCAGTGCCACTGGCCTGGCAAGGCTCTAGGCTGCTCCCGGAGGGAGTTCAAGCACACGTGTGCAAAGGAATGAACTTCTGCCTGTGTCTTGTGTAGAACTGCAAGTGGTTCACAGATAAAGAGATGTTTTAGCAGTTTTTATGCATGAAACTAATTTGTACCTACATGTACAAAATAGGTATATTGAGAAAATATATGTTTTTAATTTTTTTCTGTGTGACTTACTTTGAATTGCCCATGTTCATCACAGAAACAAAAAAAGATGGGAGGCAGAGGAAGTGGGAAAGGGGGAGAGATGCGCCATCCATAAAGCATGTAAAGCTCTGATAATTCTTACCTTCACAGTCCCTGGCTTTTACTGTGATTTAATTTCTTGAGTTTTTTGGTCAATCAGAGATTTACTGCTGTGGTGCCGGTTACGTTTAGAGTTACAGAATAATTACTTCCAACTTGCAAGACTACTATCACAGAAGGTTGCTTCCACTATGCTGATGTTCAGTAGCTCTTGAATGAGGATGAATTATCGGACACAAAGGACTTAATGAGACACACCACAGCCCCTTGTTCCTCAGGAAGGTTGGCATAGCTGGAACAGCATCAGTGGTGCTGTGTCCCTTTCAGACTTCTCAGTAGGTGCAGCTTCATTTCTTCCTGACTGCTGCAGCATTTCTGACCTGTGCCAAAGTGGTAGAAAAAACAAGTTACTAACGGTTATGCTTTCATCTTATTCAACCAGAATGACTTCTTAAATATCTGATAACTGGATGTGCAGATCTGATGGATCTAACAGATATGCAGGCCTGTAATGCCACTCTTATTCTTCTGTAATAAATTCGAAATCTGCTGTTACTGGGCAGTTTATTGTTTTTGTGTATCTGTTGGATCTCCACAAACTGTGTTTGCGGGGCTAAAAGGGATGCTCAAGTCACTCCCTGTTCACTTCTTCTGTGCCTTTGAGGTTTTTGATGACATGAGATAGATAACTTTATTGTTCAAGGAGTACAGGCTTGATTATTTTTTTTAATCTTAGAGTAAAACGTTTATAATTTACGTATTAAACATACCATGTACTTTCTCTGACAGTCTATTGTTAGACTAGAAAATACTTTAAAAGTTCTGTATTTTTCATTATCAATTGTATTTTCCAAAGCTGTAGTATCTTTCTTAGAAGAGCTTTTATTTTTCTAATTTTTGATGGACTTTTAATGTTTACACACAAGAATTTCATGTTCTTTGAAACCCTTTCTTTGAACCTCTCTTTGTATTACTTAGAGTATAAGAAAATTAGCATGTTACCACCTTAGTACACTATTAAGGGAAGAATATACTGTTTTCATAAACATCCTCAGAAGATTTATGTGTGTCCCTTAATGGTGACCTGTGGTAGATATTTTTCAAGGCACCTATGAATATATATGAATACATAGAATGGATATGGATTAAAAACCATTTTTTAATCATAGATTTCCATTTTTAAATTATTTTGAAGCCACTTTGGTAGCATTAGCTGCAAAATAAAGCAACTATTTTCTAATTATCTTTTAACTGTCTATTAGTTATATTTAATAATGAAACTACTGTAACATAGTTTTATTGTGATTCCTTAGTGAGGCTTCACATTCTATAATCACAGTACATAAAATAAATTAGTATAGCTCTGATCAAATCTTCCTTCTTGGCCGTGTTATGTCTGAGGGTTTGTTTGTTTCATTTCTTTTGTGGGGAAAGATAAGGTTTGTGTTTTAAGTGGCCTAACCACATTTGTAGTTGTACCTCTCTAACTCTTCTGCCCCCACAGTTTCTGAAGGTTTCACGCCTTTTAAGGAAATTAGGTGTTAATGCTCAGTCTGATTGTCATAGTAGCATCTGAAAAATCAAAATCCAGAGGGTTTTTTTTTAATATCCTAGATTGACAGGGAAGGAAGAATACATAGTTTGTTTTTTTTAAGTGACTTTGTGATTTTAATTTTGCAGAGACATTTAAATACTTCTCTAAGCATCTCCACTTCCTGTAGAATACTGGTTTTTGGAAATTTTCTTGGTTTAGGGAATTTGGCTTTAGTTTGAAGATGTCAATTTAAAGCAAGTTGTGGGAAGTATGTTATGATGTATTTATCACAGAAAAATATTAGATGTACATTTTGTAAATATGTATGTAGGGGAACCAGTGAGGTCCATTCTTAAGAGTGTTGAAATGGATATACCTTAACTCCAAAATATTTTCCTGACTGTGATGTGTTGAATGTTCTACTCAGTCAGACATCTGTAGCTTTTGAAGTTTTTTCCATTAAATGCAGTTCTTCAATGAAGCATTATCAGGATATTGATAACATTTTTGTTACCAATAACTAGATATATGAGGGATGCAAAGCAATTCAAAGTAAATTTGTGAAAATTAGCTGGATTATAGTTTGGCTAGTTGTTAAATCGTGCTAGTTTGTTGTGTTTTGATTTCAGCACCATATTTTCCCCTGTTATATGTGTGTATAAAACATAGCTCCTCCTAGTGCAGTGTAACTCTTCCACTTTGCTTTAGTGGCCTAGGTTACTTACAAGGTTAAAACTAACAGACCTGGGATTGTGTCTAAAACGAAATAATGAGAATGTAAGACTATAGGTTCTTACACAAAAGATCCACCCAGTTCAGCTTCCTGATTCCTATGACAGGTCCATAATGTCTTACTGTGGAGGAAAAAGTGGGAAACGTGACACAGCAATAGTCATTGGGAGCTTTCATGGCTGGTTTTGTTGGGAGAAGGCAGATTTCAGCCTTGGTTATAAAATGCCAGCAGCATGACCTGAACTGCCCGGCCGTTCATAGCCCACCTTCGTTCCCTGCGCGTATCTGCCCGAGGGTTGCGGCTGCAGGCTCGGGAAAAGGCAGGGACACATCTGTGGATAGAGCCATTCTGTGCCCATTTCTGTTGATCCTGGCAGGGTGTGGTGGAAGGAGAACGATGTGATTGCCGGGTTGCTCAGTTGCGTTAGCACAATTGTTCCTTGGGCTAAACTTTCATCATTTTCTCTTCAGACAGTATTTATAAACACTCACAGGGGTCTTCTTCAGTTGTTGGAGTTTAAGGCATTTGTATAGGTATTTTCTGAGTCATAACCACAGAATACATTGGTGTTACTGAACTCTATTAATTTGTACTTAAATTTTTCAAGAAGAGGTTGTTAGCTTATGTGATCAAACAGAACAGAAACACTAACTCAGTGTGAAACCTAAAATCATCAGCAGTGTATGCTCCAGATGCCTGCAGAGTCTTCAGTGGAGATTTAATGTGCTTAAGGACTCCATCCCGAAAAAACGTCTAGCTAGCAGCTTTGTGAGTAGACTCCTAGTCTAGAAAATTTGGAAAGAGGAATATGCCCAGAGAATAAAACAAATTGTCATAGCACTTGTAATAATAATTCTAGGAATTAATCTCATTATTTGAAATTAGTACTGTTTTGTGAGTGTAAGTATAACCCATAGTAGACTGTACTGGAGTAAAATATATAAAATTAGGAAGATTGATGGAAAACTTCTGAAAACAGAAAAAAACCTGGTTTTTTTCTTCTCTGTAGGCTTTTTGCCATATAGTAACTCTGTACCACAACTCTTAGGTGACCACTAATGTTTTCAAGGCTGACACTTTTTTTCTCGCTTGTTTGGGTCACAGATAAGGACCAAACTTCATCTTGGATTAATAGTGCTTTCTAAGAACAAAGAAACATAAAGTAAAAGGAATTATGTTTGCATCAGACTGAGAATCTTGAGCTTTTGTTCTGTATTTTTCTGTGGAATTAGATCATAAATATAGTTGTTCTATATAGAAATATTCAAAGCAACTCAACTGTGAGCATTTCTAGCTAAACAGTTTCTAATGCCTCCTGAAAGGGTTGCTGTAGATCTTCCCCAGCTCGCCACCCTCCTTTGCAGCTGAAGGAATAACTAGATGTCCAAGCATTCCCAAGGGCAACAGAAATGAGTGCAGTTTTAGAGCAGTCAATCAATTTTCACTTCTAATATTGCAAGGTCAGAATTTTCAAAGATAAAATTTAAGCTGTTAGTGCACATCAGGTTTTTTATAGTATATTTATGTGGCTAGAGGAGGTTAAAGCCCAGCTTACAAGTTGTTTTCAAATGTGTTCTTTCCTTTGTATGGTTCATATGCTTAGTGTTACGTACTTCATGTTTGGATTTGATTGTACAAAAGGGACTGTGTTGAGTGGGAGAGTAAAGGACACTTGATCTCTATTTGGTTTTAATTTGGAAAAAACTTCCATAAGACACTGCAGTATGGAAGTCTAGGGCAAGTTTATTATCATATGACTTTTGAGAGACATCGACTTCCAGAGAATTAACATAGGAATAAGCTGTATTTTCACCCAGGTAATCAAACAATGACGATCAATAACAACACAGAATTTTTTCCCAGATGCCAATGGCAAATAAGATAGCTTCCTGTTTCAAAAGTTCCATCAGTGTTTCAGATTCTATTTCACTCACGTTAGAGACATCTCTCTTCTATCAGGGCAGCTCCTTAATTGATTTGTTTTTCCTTTCTCCCACAATGTATTCATCACATCTCCTGAGATTTGTGCTTATTTATTTAAACCACCCAAGAAAAAAATATCAAGTTCTGAATGAGAAGATGGAAATCACTGTATTTAAGGATGCATCTCTGAGATGTAGCATTGTAGGACTGTTAAAACATGGAAGCTAGTACATCAAGCAGTTGCTGATTTTGACAGCTTATGTTCCATGACTACATGAAGCCCAATGGATATAAAGGATTACTACTTCACAAATCTTTAAAACCATACAAAGATGGAATCTTACTCTTATTTTCATCAGCAGGGTACATGCGTCGTAGATACACGCAGGATACGTGTATGCAGACTGTACCATGCTTCTCTACTTTCTTATCAGTAAAGGTTTAATAACAGGGTTGTCTTTTGCTGGATATTTTTAAAATGCGTATTGAGATAAATCATTCAAACACGTTATCTTTACAACCAATTCTTTACAGTGATCACTTTCGATTTTAAGTTCAGTTTTACCCTGAAACTGGTGCAATGCAGAACAAGCATATTGAATAAAATGGTGTTTTAGAGGTTACCTGTGTATGCCATGAAACATGGATTTAGTGAGGATGTAGAATGAACGCTAGGACATCATGTGGTTTATGTCCCTATGAACATTAGGTTTTAATCCACTCATAGTGGCAGGTGAAACTGTGCTATTGTTCATTTATACCTATCCCCATGTTATTTTCCTCCATTTATCCAGATAAAATAATTTGCTATACTCTAATTCTTCGTGCCTTTGGATACTTATGAAAAGGAAGGAATGATGCACAAATATCAGTTGTTAAATGGCATGTGATATGTTTTTTCAGTACAAGAAGATCTTAGTTAAACATAATACTGGCATTGGTCTGTAAAATGTGAAGCTGTTTGTTGCTATGTGTTATTTGAATATATTCAGTATTAATTGAATTATTCAATGCTAAAGTCCTTAGTCAAGTAATTACAACCTAGTTTATTCTAAAGAATTTTGTCCTTCACACTTGAGCATATATATCTCTAATCAAAGCTATGAAATGTAACAAAACCCATTCAGTGCATGCACACAAAATAATTTCTGTATTATGGCATTCTTATTGTCAAAGAAAAATAATGTTCTTTGGCTGTGCATGTTTTCATAAATAATGGGAATTAATGAGAGTCATCATTCTAACATATATATCTGTATATATGGGTTTATTATTTCTATTAGTAAAATAATGGTTTATTTGGGTTTTTATTTTTTCTTGTGTACACTTGCTTATATTTATGAAGCTTGAACTAAGATGTGACTAAAAGTGATTAATTTGGGAAAAGGGATTTTATATCTTTATATGCTAAATAAAGTCTTAAAGTATACTGAGACATAGTAAATTATGAGAAGGGGAAGAAGAAAGTGGTGATTGACTGTGGAACCATGTGATAATTTTGTGTTCTGCTTTTCACTAAATGAATACTCCCTTTCTATTAATTTGTACCTTTTGTCAAACATTTGAGTTTTACCTTCCCAATGCCTTTTCAATACCTGTCTCCCTCATTTGCAGTCAAGCCATCAGAAAAATCTTTCTCCATCCAGTTGTTCAGGAAAGGGCACTTTCAGTGTGGAATTAGTTGTCTATTGTGTAAAGCAAGGATGTTTTCTATTTTTCTACAAGAATCTGAAACTTGGTTATGTAGTGGAAGAAAGGCCTATCTGTTAAAACTGATTTATCTTTTGTAGAAAGATGAGTAGGCAGAGGTTGTTGGGGAACAATGGAGGCTCTAATCATTAGGACACCTGAACACTGTCTCAAAAAATGTAATTCTCTCTTTTCTCTGTCACAGTCTAGCATTGAGCATATCACTCAGACTAAGTATTTCAGAGATGATTGCCAATCATTTGATCATCTCCCCGACAAAGTTTGAATCCCTGAGCCAAAGCACAAGCAAAATAAAGCCTTTTATCTTTTTTGTTTTTCTTTTTTCCCCCAAGTAAATATTGTCAGAATGTCTTAGAATTAAGTAGAGCAGGCTAATTGGGTCTTACAGTGAGAAGCCATGCTACAACTACAAGCTACAGACAAGCCTGTCTCCCTTTTAAGTTGGGTTTTGGTTTGGTTTGACTTTGGTGGGACTAACTGCAGAGGTATTCAACTAGCATGCAGCATTATCTTTGATGTCCTCAGCAGTCAGTGATGAGAGTCATCCAGAAGGCCATTTAGACCATTTAAGTGAAATTCCTCTAAAAGGTCATCAGACTTGATCCCCTTTCTCTACAAAACGGTATAGAAAGACTAGTTGGGTTAATTTAGTCAGTTAAGTTAAATATCCTTAAATCTGGCCTCCTAAGCACTGAGGTTTTGTTTCCTTTTTCTAGTCTTCTGATCCTAATGCTGGATAATACCCAACTTTTCATTCATTACAGATCTTCCCTTGGGACTGTAAACTATGTTAGTAGGTGAATGTTTTTAAGGGATTGTGCTGTTGAAGTATAAAGAGTTTAAGCACAGCACTATGGTGTTTAGGCACCCCACTATGTGGAGCTACTAGACTGTAAATTAAGGTTTGTTTTCTGAGTGATAGTAACTGATGGAGTTATGTTTTTAAATAATAATTGTTGTATTTTACTTCCTTTTACATTAAATCTTGGAAGGTGTTGGGGTGGCAGCACTTTATGATTGACTTCAGCAGGTCCTTGCTCCAATTACTCAGCTGTTCCTTCTGTTGAGCCATTGCAGCAGCATGGCCATGTGTTAAGAGGATTGGAAAATTGATCTGGCATAATTGAAAACAACCAAACAAAAAACCCTGCCTTGAAAATGTTTATTTGGTTGAAGCAGTTCCTCAATCTGGTTCTGTGCATGGCCATGCATGTATTTACCCAGATGATGAAGCAGGTGTGGAAGGTCGTTGGAGCTGTTAAGCCTCTGAGTGATGACCACGAAAGAACAGCCTCAGTGAGCAAGCCCTGAGACCACTGGAAAAAAATTTGTGTATCCTGACAGTGTTTGTGTCAGTTTTTCTCTTAATGTTTCTTTGAATGGCGTCATGTTTAACATTTAGGTTTGAAACATACTACACGTTAAGGAAGGAGACTATTCTTTGTCCACTTTCAGCTGTGAGTACTAGGGCTCTCTTCTCTACAGTTTAAACAAATTTAGGTGCCTTGCTTTCCATCACCGCGTTTTCCAGCAAACCACTCATTCTTCCTCCTTTCTTTGCACCAACACCGATTTTTATTGCTGGGTCAAGTGAATGCTGATTAAGGAAGCTTGCCTAGCTGAAGGTTGCCCACTGCTTTTGTAGAAATAGTTTTCTGGCAATTTACTGACTGGCTAATGTTGAAATCCAAGAGGTGCCAGTTCAAGTGAAGGAACAGGAATATATGGCATATTTGAAGGGAGATAGGAGGAGAAAATGGGTTAGATGTGGAGAAATGGTTGCAGCAGTGACTTAGCTATGTTAAAAAAAAAAAGAGTCTGTCAAACTGCATGCTTAATTTGCAGCTGGATCAGCTCGCTGGACAGACTTGCAGTGCGGCTGCACAGCTTCTTGCCCTTGGCTTGGGCTGACTCAGAGCCTGTGTCCCCAGACTCCACCTTGAGGTCATGCAGCACATGCAGGGGTGGGGTGAGGAGAAGATGCTGTACTGTATGTTTGAGTGACTGGTTACGCTTCTGTTTATTGTGAGAATGGAAAACTCGTGCTTGCAATAAGTTGTGATTCCAGTTACTTCCCAGTGCTGCATACCTGCTACAGTTCCCTGAATTTTACTTTAGGCATAGCAGTTACAAAGTTTGCTGAAACTTTTTATTACTTTTGCTGTGCCACGGAAGTAATGAAAAGCCTGCAGGGGAGTAAGGTTGTATTTTCTTTATCCACCGTGATGATATTGTAATATGCTCTGAGGCTGTTGTGCAAACCCAGTCTGAAGATGCAGGTGATATACAAGTATAGTTAAAAATATAATTTATTTCTAAGGATTCTAGTTATTCACTGAGTGGGCAGTGGGCAGGGAGTGGGATGAGACAGGATGTAGTTGAGCTTGCTTTGAGCTGCATTTCATTTAAAATACTGATATTTTTAGCCACTCCAATGGAACTAAAGTTCAGAGTAAAAGTGCTGTCAATATATTTCGGATAGAAAAACTTATGCTTTAATTACTTTTGGTTTCAGTTTCACAAGAGGAGGAGCAAATTATTTTCACTTTGAGTGTGTTTACTTGAAGGTGGGAAAACTGATAAGGAAAGTAAACTGCGTTGCTCTCTAACTCCTTCCAATTTACAAATAAAAACTGGTTAGGAAAGAAAAACATCTACTAATATTAGACTACAAGGCTAGTGCTGTGTTACAGAAGGATTTGGGAACGTAGAGATATAGAGTAATTGAGTGAGAATTTTGAAAGCAGCTTGAGTACTTTAAGTGCCCCAAATGCAGTGTTCTCAGTTCTCTGTGTGTGTGTAAGCCCCTTATTTTGCTTATATTAAGTAAAAATATTTTGTCAATTATTTAGGTACAGATAAAACTTAATTAAGAAATTTATTATTTCTAAATGTTAAATATTATTATAAAATACTAGATTATGTATTCAGCATTTAAAAGACAATTTTATTAAAAATATTTAATATATTTATTACAAATTCTGTGTTTATATGCAGTTTGAAAACGTAAAATATTGGTAAATTCTGGGTTGTAGCACACAAAAATTAAAATTGCCTGAATGTACATTCAGATGACTCATTGTTTTAACAATTGCAAGTAGCAATAAGTTTAAAAGCTCTACTTTACTCCTAAACCAGGACAGTTTAGTGGCATTGCCAGCCATTGATATTGATTCTTCATTTAGTTTTAAAAAATAACAAACAACAAATTATTAAATAAATAATTTAAAAGTACAAAACAAGATTACAGTCAGTTTAAAAAATATCTGTTGATCATGGTCTGGAAAGAGTCCAATATATTTAAATCTATTTACTTGCCGACAAAGTGTTTAAAACAAACCCCAAACCAAACACCGAATACTCTAGACTGCTTATGTGAAAATTACTAAAGTCAAATAAACTTTTACTATGCCACACTTACTGAGTGCCACACTTTGGTAAGAGCAAAATCAAATTATAAAATTAGGCCATTATTATTACCCCTTCCATTTTTCTTCTGTGGTTTGATTCTGACATTGGTTTAACAGTCAACCTGGCCTAGGCACTGGGTTCTTTACATCCAGAAAACAAGGAATAAAATATTGCATTCTGATTTTGATTTATCACAAGGTAAAAGCAATTAAATAAAGTATATGCTTAAGGGTGCAAAGTTGCCTCAGAAAGTTCTGTAAGGTCTGAATTTTCTTTTTTTAGGGACAGAGGCACATTTTCCTGAGATTTATATGATAGGGGAATCTTTATTTAAATGTCTAGATGCAAAGAAAACATGCGTTGTTATTTCAGAGTGATTACATTAGGTAATCGTTATTAACATTTTCTTGGAGTTACTAATATGTGCAGGTCATTCACCATACTTTTCTGAGAATAAGAAATTCCATTTCTTCAATTTTACTCTTTTGACAAAAATGAAATTAAATATAAGAACACTTCCATGAGAACAATCAGCACTGATAGTTACCATTGCTTGTTTCAATGCTCTGTCCAGTACCAGCCTTGCCAATAATGACTTTTGCTAAAGGGATGATTTCCTAGAAATAATATAACACAGATTTTACTGAAATTATAAAGCAAACAGTTTTGTCTCAAGGTTATATTGCTTAAAAATAAAAGTTACTCAGGCGTTTTGTAATTATTACAATGAAAAGTCATTAGGGATAGATATGAAACTGTCATAGCGTAATAAGGCAGAGATGAATATTCAGATGGATGAAGATTCAGAGAAAATGCCATAAGCAGCAGTGGCTATTAACTGCCACAAGAAAAAGACCATCCATAGTAGATTATATAAACACTAATCATAAACCTTCTATCCATGGGGTTAAGAACAATGTGAAAGTTGTCTTATCTATTGAGAACAAAAAAATGCCAGTGAAGATGTGTCTACTAGATAGGGATGTTAATAGTTGAGAAGAGACAGAAGTACTGAAAAAAATATTCTATGATTCTGCTGTGAGTCAGACTACTGTTGTTCTGTGGCCAAAATCTGGATGCTCTGTTCAAAATTTATCGTGACTTACAAAAAATATTTCTTTATTCTGGTAGGAACAAACAAATTTAATTTTTTCTTTAGTCTACAGAAATCAGAATTTAAAACAAACAAACAAAACACCCCAACCAACTGAAGATATCCAAGGTATTGGCGTTTCTGTTTTTGTTTTGTGTTACTTTTAATTCTTAGAAGTGTAAATGAATAGGATAGGCTAGTATGTAACATTAAATACTAGACTGGATGGGTTAATTTAAAAAAACAACTGGGAGGAGCTGTTGCCTCCCTCGAAGGCATGGAGGCCCTGCAGAGAGACCTGGATAAATTAGAGGACTGCGCAATCACCAACCATATGAAGTTCAACACAGCAAAGTGCCAAATTCTGCACCTGGGATAGGGCAACCCTGGATGAACAAACAGACTGAGGAACAAGACAGTCCACGGAAAGGGACCTGGGGGTCCTGGTTGATGGCAAGTTGAACATGAGTGAGGAGTGCCCTGGCAGCCAGGAGGACAAACCGTGTCCTGGGGGGCATCAGGCAAAGCATCACCAGCCGGTCAATGGGGGGGGATTGTCCAGCTCTGCTCTGCACTGGGGTGGCCTCACCTTGAATATTGTGGCGGTTTTGGGCACCACGATGTAAGAAAGACATTAAGCTGTTAGAGTGTGGCCAAAGGAGGGCAGTGAAGATGGTGAAGGGCCTTGAGGGGAAGCCGTATGAGGAACAGCTGAGGTCACTTGGTCTGTTCAGCCTGGAGAAGAGGAGACTGAGGGGAGACCTCATCACAGTCTTCAACTTTCTTGTGAGAGGAAGAGGAGGGGCAGACACTGATCTCTTCTCTGTGGTGACCAGCGATGGGACCCAACGGAATGGCCTGAAGTTGTGTAAGGGAGGGTTTAGGTTGGATATGAGAATAGAGACAGAGAAAGGTTCTTCACCCAGAGGGTGGTTGAGCACTGGAACAGGCTCCCCAGGGAAGTGGTCACAGCACCAGTCTGCCAGAGTTCAAGAAGCATTTGGATGATACTCTCAGGCACACGGTGTGACTCTTGGGGACAGTTCTGTGCAGGGCTAAGGATTGGACTCGATAATCCTTGTGGGTCTCTTCCAAATCAGCATATTCTGTGATTCTGTGATAATGATCGCAGAAAGAACTGTAAAAGGCTGAAATGAGAATTGTTCAGCAGAAAATTAAAGAAAGTGGAGTCAGTGCTTGCCCAGCTGTTCATGACAGTTAGAACTGGTCTGTATTTATTTCTTTATTCTGAGGCTGCAAGTTTTTCATTGACAAAGATACTCATGTATGTGTAGTAGGCTTTTGTAAGGCACCTTATACAGTACTGCATGGTATTCTGATTTCTGAAATCCATCCCTTTGCTAAGTCAAAATGGCCCATATCAAATACATTTCAAAGTGGTTGATTGACGGATCATAAAGCAGTAATAGATTAAGGACATTCATGTTGGATTTTATAGAAGTCGTTCACAGTCCATTGCTTTGAGGATTTGGATAATGATCTGGAGGAAAATAGAACGTAATCTCTGGCAAAATGCATATGTGCAAAAATTGATGGATTCATAAGTGTGAAGGATGGTCTGTACTTCATTAATGGCGATCATTTCAACATATGTTAATATTGCTAAAGATATCTGTCTAGACAGTGGGATCATACATGTAGAATGGAGAGTAGTACTTTGGAAAGGAGTAATTTGGTGATACAATACAGTAGCTAAAATGCACATTGCAGTCCGTCGATATGGTTATAGGGGATCCCAAGTGGAATTCGGTGTGCTGTTATTTTGCTGTATAACTCTAGCAAGATGTTAGAAAATTGCATCCTGTTTGAGTTTAAAGTGCAAAAAAACCCAAAACCTAGATAAACTTAAAAAGATTCAAAAGAACGTGTCAGGGACAATTACAAACTGTAAAAACAAGTAAGTCAACAAACCCTGCTGTACAGTAAGAGCCTGGAGAAGCTCAGTCTGTGTAGTTTTTAGCAAAGGGAAGTTCGAGAAGTGACTGATGGCCTTTAAGTACTTATATGGGACAAGATTTAGGTGGAGTAGTCCTTTAGGTATAGTAGACAAAGTAATGGAGCTGAAAGCTGTACTTGGGTGTATTTTTTCTAGCAATATAATACATTTGAAACTGAAGGCAGTTATCTATCCAAACAGCATATTTAAGGATGTTCTGGATATGTCAGCAAAAAAAAGCTGTGAATTTTTCAAAAAAGATGCCTTTAGTTCAAGCACAGTATGATGACCCAATGCAGGAATTTTGGAGTGAAATTATCTGTTAAACAGAAAGGCAGAATAAATGATCATCTCCTACACAGGTCATCTGCAAAATATGATAAAAATGTTTTCAACATCAGTGACACTCTGTACTCAGTTGTAATGTGTGTCTGTATTTTTGATGAGAAGGCTGAAAACAGAGGGGGAAAGGGAGGGTTGGGGATGTAATGAGAGGATATAATAAAGATGAGTTTAATTTTTATGTTACACATACAGAGAAATTAAATATTAAGTACTAAATCAAAATATGTGATCATCCAAGCAACACATACATCTTCCATATAGCACTTTGAAAGATTTTTGCATGCTAATTGTGTGCATTAGCAACCAGCTGGGAACAATACCCTGCTATTTGTTAAAGGAGAGACAATAACGTTCTTCGAGACAGGAAAGAATCTACATTGTTAACAGATGACCTGAAAGTTCAACTCATTGAAAAGGCAAATATTTTGACCAGGAGAGTAATTCTTCCTGTGGAGCAGTGTGAGTTGCTGTGCTTAAGCCATACACCTATTTTTACCCGTGTCACAGCTATTGAGCTCAGTCTTCAACTTACTTCATAAACAGTGTAAAAAAGACTAAGTAGGCCTTTCTTTTTGATGAATATAGAGGTGAATATGTCAGAATCCCCTTTTGCTGTAGGGTTTTTTTTTTTATTTTCTGCAATTTCTACATTGGTTTTAACAGTTCAGGTGTAGATTTTTGACTTGTTGTCACTATCTGCCACATTCTGTTTTGTTAAACTCCAGAAGCACTATTGCACTGGAATAACTGTGGGCAAAAGCTGGAGCTGCATGTGAAATGAAGGCTGTTATGATCAAGGGGAAAAAAAGTTACAGCTTTGTTTAAAATCCTGCTTAGAAAGCGAAACCACATACACAAACGTTCCTTGTGTTAGGGTGCATTTTGATAGTTCACCATAACTTTTTAAATAACTAATTTGACACTTTTTAGAAAAACCATTTGACTGATACAAGAAAACGTGAGACAATATAAGTGAAACTATACCCTCTCTGCTCTGTGATAGAGTTAACTGGCAATGCATAAGTATTACCACAAAAAAAAAAAAGATATTTCAAATTCAACTCCCATGAAATTATAAGATGATTACTTTTGCTTGCCTGATAAAGAAGTGTTCATATAAACAAACCACATTTCGGTTAGCCCTTTGCTCATATATACTTGATAAATCTGATAAAACTCTTGTGTCCTTGTGGGGAGGAGGATTGTGAGCTCTCTGGGACAAGAGCTATGCCTAAGTGTCTTTTGGGTTTTGATTTTTTTTTTTTCTTTATAGATTTTGTACCACATTATAAGAATACTGTGATTTACGTCACAAATTCAAACACTTTAGATTGAGGAAATGACAGATAAATGGTTGCCTGTGAGTTCTTAGTTCTCTTTCTTTTTATCTAATTTATGCACAGACTGGATCATGGGTCCTGTGGTCAGGGAAGAAAACCATTTGCAGTCATAATTAAAAGTGAACTAGAAGGTGCACAGCTAATCTACCCTTTTGGATGAATTCAGTGGGAAGGGGTACTTCCCTTTGGTGCTCCCAGGAGAAAAGTGTAAACCATAAGCAAAAACCTGGCAGGTTTTTGTTCTCCTATTTGTCCTTATTCTCAAGGACTAGAGGTTCCCATGTATTTCCAAGGCAATGTAGGTTGATATCCTGCCTGCTCCTCATGTCCTCAATTGGATGTCCCCTCTACCACCATGGGCATGCAGGATTCCATACAGAGACAGGTTTTGGAGTTTATCCATCTGAAAACTCTCTGTCATAACCCCCACTTCTGCTTTATCTTTCCCCTCCTGTTTTGCTTAATAGGGTTAATTTGACGCCAGATTTTCTCCGAGGAGCAGGTTCAATTTAAATTTTGGCAACCCCATGAGTATTGCTTTAAGCAGTTGTGAAAAAGCATCATTGGACTGTTAATCTGCTGAGTTTCAGAAGCTGCTCTCAACTGTGGGGGTGGTATAACTTTTAAACGAGACTGCCATTGTAAGGAAAATTTAAATTTGGCATTATTTCACTACCAACTCCCTTATAATGAAGTATTTTTAAAATAACATGCAAAATTGCATTAAAGGTGTAATAACTTTGTTGAAATACCAACATTTTTATATTAGTGGTTGGAAGCATCTAAAATGAATTTATGAATTAAAAACCTGAGTTGTATCTACTTAAAACAAAAATGCAAAGCCCAAGTTCTCAATTTGGAAGTTAAACCCCAAACTTTCTAGAAATTTGCTGACTTATGACTGCCTGTCACCACAAGAGAGCAGAGTTAAAGCTTGGTTTTCTTATAGAATTTGCTCTTTAGTCTTTGCTGTTCAATAATTTTCTTAACTTGGAATGCATATGAGGATCTGATGATGTTGTTGATTTTTTTTCCTTTTGGATAGTAAGAAAAACTATGGAGTAGAGGGACTACTTCTAATAAGCATTGCTGTGTTGCAAACACTAAGTGTTGTGATTATCATAAGTATAAACCTTGTATCCAGCTGTATTGGTAAGGAGTTGGTAGTTTTTTCCATACTAACAGACCCGTAATTCATAATAATGATTTTATTTTTCTTTGTGTACATGGATTCCAGTTAATGTGCTCAACTTCATGTGCACAAGATCAATTTTATGGGCTCTTACCTGCTTTGTAGAAGCCATTGCCACTTGCCTTTCCCCACTTGCATTTGAGTACCTGTTTTTAAGAGAGTAATATCTTTCATGTCCATATAGCTTCTCTAGATGTCTCTTGTCAGGCTTACAAAATGGTAGCAACCTGCCTACAATATCTGTATTTACATCCTCCTTCAGCAGTAGCTTTGTCAATGGAAGAGCAAGTCCACCCGAAAGCGTTCAGCGCTGCCCTCTACGTGGGGTTACTGCCCTCTCTGGTTTGCTAGCTGAGCTGCTCACAGGAGCTCTCCCTAATCCAATTCAGTCAAATTGAGCCATGTTAGGAAAGATTTGTTATTTAAATTACTTAAGCTGATCTAGCTTATTTTGACTGACATGTTTAGGGAGTTCTTATATATGCAGCTCAGCCAGAAGATTTGAGAAGTGGTAACCGTCAGCAGAATGTGGTGATAAACTGGGGGCATAAGTGGCAAAGAGCAGGTCTTTCCCAGCTATGCCCAAACTGGTTGATGTATACTCATCTACAGCCTGAAATTTGGGAACCTGCTTTTTCTTTGTGGAGCATTCCTAAGTTTTTTTGGCCATTAAAAGAGCAGAAGTCTGCCAGCACCAGTTCCTCTCTGAGTGCTCCTGTTAGCCACTATTTCACCCAGAACCACCTAGGGTGTATTGACCAGGAGGCTTTGATTGTCCACCTTTGAATGACTGCTGCCAGCATCATTTCATAGTTGAACTAAAGTGCAGGTCTCCCTCTGGTGCCTACTTTGTAAAAGCACAAGATTTTATAATTGGTCTGAGCAATTGAAAACCAACTGTATGAAAAGAGAAAGATCTCTTTGTTGTCCTGGTAATAACAGTTCTGAGAGTGCTGACAATAACATTAGACAGTAGACTACTTCTTTTCTTGTGCTACATAGTGCTAATCTACACATAAATTCAGAGCTGTGCAATCACTGTCAGCTGCAACAGTGCTTGTCATCTGCACCTTTTCTGACAGCAAAATCTTCTTTTTGGGAGGTATATTGGTTAGTATGTGGATGTATGGATAATGAATATATGGATATATATGGATATATGGAAATAAACCCAGATAATTTTCATCAGTTTCTAACCTTTTTCACTTTCTTACCAGTTCCTGTTAGCTGTGCATTTTTGGAAATTAGTTAACCACACAAACATTGATCTTTCTAATACAACTAGAAGTTTTCTGCTTTGATGGATTTTAATCTAATTTAAAGACCTTATCCCACTGATGGAAAAGCCTAGGCATGAGAACATTGAAAAGAGCACACCACCACGTCCCCAACAAAATACTAAAAACTGGTGTCATCACTGTGGGAGGAATTTTTCATTTACATCGCCTTCCACCTCAGGGCCTCTGCCCCTTTCAGAGAACCACATTTTGCATAATCAGTCCTACCTCTCACAGCTGTCTATGTGTAAATTTTTCCATTCATATTCCCAAGAACACACAGCACAAATGTTTCTCAGAAATGTCCTGCTTATGCCATACATCAAAAGAACTCCATGACTTTTGGACTTGGCACCTTTTGATTGTGACTTGCTGACATTGAGAATACCTTGACAATGCCTGCTATCAGCAGGGGGGCTCTCAAAACAAATACAAATGATCTGTATGACTCAGTCCAGCAAGTTGCTATTTCCTGAAATAAGGCTGTTCTAAAAATGCCCCCAACAATCTTTTGGGAATACAGTTCTAGAGGAATACTGGCTAATGTTTCAGGCACGTGATTTTCTCATCCTTTGTCGTGAACCAACACGCCTGAAACCTTCCCTGGTATGAGAAACAAAGCAACATAAAAAACTAGTTTGGACTGCCTAGCATGAGCAAGGTCAGGTTGATGCTTAGAAATGATAAACTGAAGGCAGCCCCCCATCAGGTTACCTGTGTGATACAGTCTTACAGCATGGCGGTCTAACTCTGCATTTGAAGCTTACGTGGGCGTATCTCTGTGGACAATGTCTAACACAACATCCTGCTTGGCTGCGGTTTGGGATACTTTGTTCTAAAGTGGAGGGACAAGGAACTGTGTGGAACAGGAGTTTGTTGTGGGAAGCCCAATCTTGTGATGTTCATTGCTGTCCATGTGGGGGACAAGCTGGTAGCCCTGGAAAAAAGCCAGGTGGTCTTTTGAATTGCTTTGTGCTTTACTGCTCTTTTGCAATCTGCAGAGGATGATGATGATAAGGTTCTTTTGGGGTTTATACAGGAGCAGGGGTGGTGTCAGCCTTTAGTCTTCCTGTATTTCTCTGTTCCCTTGATATAAAACTAGTGTTTCTTCTGACTGTTAGGACATAGTTTTCATATGTATTAAGTCAGTACTGTGACAGGAATGGGGGGAGGAGACAATATTTTTTGGGGGGAAGATTTTTTTTCCAGTGCACTCTCTTCCACTGTGCTGGCTAATCTGTTTTTTCACCTGTATGTGAATCAGGTCCAGAAATTCAGCTAAAACATAAGTATTATCCTTCTCAGCAGAATTAGTTCTCTGGATGGGTACAATGTGTGTCTGTGGACACAACTATACCAGTGTCCTTTATTTTTTTTTAGCTTTAAAAACGCCCCCTAAAACTATTCTTAAAAGGAAAGAAGCAAGGATGAGCAGGTAGCAGGTCACCCACTGGTAACACTTTTCTGCAAGTTGCCATTAAAGGGCTTCTGTTCATTCTCAGCTTGAGCATCTGGCTGTAGCTGATCTTTGTGTTATCCTCTTTTCACGTATTTTTTAAAAATTTTTCTGTAGAAAACAAAAAAAATGTTGAAGAAGCTCTTTCACACTTACTCATTCTGCTTTCAAAAGGAATAAATTGGTCTCAAAATGCTTTATAATTGTACTGCTGTCTGAGGCAGTTCAGTGACCTCCTCTAAGAGCAAATCAGAGTACTAGATTACTTCTTCACTGCTAGCACTTAGTACCTTCTTAAAGTCTGCCCTTGAGTTTAAACATCCTCTCAAAGAAAGACAATCTATGTCCCAGTGGTAGCAGATGTACATGGAGAGGTGGCAAAAGATTGCTTGGAAGGTCTCATTTGTTCAGTGGTATAAGTAATTATTTTGTCCTGGCAGCTCAGATGCTTTATAAGGCTTCTGAACCTTACTCCTCCATTTCCTTCCCAAGAAAACTTCATTTCTTCATGTAATTGTTTTGTCTTTAAGAATTTATTTGTTTATAATCTTACAAAGTGTCTTGGAATCAGATAAACCCTCTCTAGAATACTGTGTTCTACAAAATGCACTCAGTGCTGTGGAGGAATATCGCTCAAAAAAGCTTCATAATCTTCATAATAAAATAAAGAAGGCAGTAAAGATTGCTGGAAGGTACCCAAATCTCTGCCAGTGCCAGATTAGGGGAAAGTCTGATGAAATATAGTTGTCCATCTACCTGTTTACTCCTGTCCTAGATCCTTAAACTGGAAATCACAATAAAGATACTGCAGGACAAATAATGAAAAACATTCTTTTATGTTGAGAACTCAAATTCAGACCTTAGAATGGTTGCTGGGAGGGAGAAGGTGTTCATAATATATTGCACAATTATAAGGATATTTCAAAATATCCAAAAGCTTTTCTTGAGAAAAACACCTTTCTGGATGGCAATACTTAAAGAAGATGAGAATCTTAGTACTGTCCAGTTCCACTGTGTAGACATAATTCTTGTTTAGCCTGAGAGAAGAACAAAGTGATGGTGCAATTCTGTTTCTCAAAATGACCCTTTTCCTATTTTTTTTTTCAGAACTGCCTAAATTATTTTTACACACATTTTGACCAGCTGAGTTTTGCATAGACTTCAGTGAAATTTGAGTGTTACTTGTAATTTGAGCCTATCCATTAGACCACAGTTTTCACTGGGACTTAAGTACAAATTTGATCCTTTGTGAGTACTGACTGAGTTTAGCCAGGAACTAGCATCTAGGTTCTTAAACCACTTCATCCACAGTGTTTTTCCTGCTTTTCCATTTGGCCATTTTACTCCCACCTTCTACTCCAAGTCACTTTCAAATCTGTCATTGCATGCCGTGCTAAAAAGCCACCTGCTTATCTCTTTGATGACACTACTGTTGTACAGTGCTTTCTACATGCAGCCTTTGTAACCTTTGTTCTCTCCTAATCCTCACCTTCTTTTTACTTGGTGTCTTTCATAGACACTTTTCTGTCTTCTTGTCTATTGAAGCCTTATTCTCAAACAATATTTCCTTAAGCCCTTATTAAAAAAAACATGCCATCTATTCTTCCACCTTGAGAACTGAACACAGCAAGAGATTTGGAGTTGTCTTTAAATAATGCTCTTTTTCAGAGTGTACTCTTTATTGTTCCTTTCTGTTGACCCTCTTGTCCTCTCTACCCTTTTCTTCCTCTTACCGTATTTTAAATCTTTTTGGATCAATGATATAACTAAGTGCTTGCCGGCAGGATTTCAAGTTGTTTGTTAGGTGCCAAGCTGAGCATCTTTTTAGATTTCCTCTGGTGTCAGAGTACGATCTGGTTCTGCTGATTTTGATACATTAGTGTTGTTGGTAGTCAGCAAAATGTCTCGCGAGCTGCGTTGGTGTGACAGAACCACACCACTAAATGTAAAACTAGGTGTTTAAAATTGAAACACTTAAGAATAAAGTAAATGCTGGTATCTTGCTAAGTGGTAGAATATCCACTTCTGTTTTCTAAAAGAATGCAAAGTCAATCCTGCAACTTTTACTTACATGGAAAATGCATACTCAGGCAAACCAACCGTTGTTTAGACTGAATATTTATTTTTCCCCCAACAATTTGAAGATATATTCAAAAAATTGTTTGTTTTCTCATGTCTGAAACATGTATGTAATATGTGTAGACTTTTAGGCCAGAAGAAGTTACAGAGGTGTACATGTATTGGATAAACTTCATATTAATACGTGAAAGAAACATTTGTTGATTCCTAGATCTGAAAATAGTTATCGGAATGAATCCTCATACACTGTACTTGGGGCTCCTCAAGTTCCTTAGCATATTTCCCTGTTCATTTCCTAGATTTAAATAGCTGTCCCCAGCTGTTGTGCATTAGCAGATCCCCACTGCTAGTCTAAAAAATTGGCTGAAACTGTTCTTTAAATTTAGAATTTGGTCTGAGTTTAATTTAGCCAATGTTTACTACTATAACTTCTTCTCTGGAGAGAGAGGCTCAGCCAGTGAAGTAATAACATTTAAGAGATATAGTAACTCTCAGGTAGCTGTAAGAAAACTGAATCTGAGGAATTAAAAGAAAATATTCTTGACAGAACATGAAATTAACCATAATATGCTAAATAAGCAAATAAGATACAGATTAATATAAAATTCTGAATATCTGATGATATGACTAGGTGCATTTTAAGTAAGTATTTAACTTTATTGAAAATCCTACTTAAAATATGATACATCCATTAAAGGCTGAACTCTCTGTAACTTACCAAGGTACAGGAAACTACAGAAAAGTACAAAATATTGTGTATTTTTCTGCCGAAGAACTACATCACTGAGTCAGTCATGGCTAAGTAAACTTGAGTTTTAAGTACCTAATCTATTCTTAGCAGTACTGGCAAGCTTTTTGTAGATGCATAGAGATACCTACTTCAATTAATTGAGTAACTTACTAAAAGCTAAGAAAACATTTTGTTTTTCAGAAATTGTCTTATATATTACTGTCTAAATAAAAGGATAGGTATGAGTTAATAAATAAAAGCATAGGTATGAGTTAATATGTTTCACTTCCAAAATCTTGAAGCATAAAAATAAATCCAGGTTTAGCTCACTGCTACTGATTATGTTCTCAAAATGATTTATAATAAAGTCATGTTAAGTAAAAAAAAAACAACAAAACAAAACAACAACTCCCCCAAAAAATCAAGTCTTTAAGTGCATAACCTACTTTTAGTTAAATAATACTAAAATAAACAATAAGAAAGGAAAGCTTTCTCACTGTAGTTAAATTTTAGTTTACATGCTAATAAAAATTCATGTAAGTTATAAATAAAAGCCTGAGTTTCCTTAATTCTTTTAAGATTAAGAATGATGCATTTCTTGGCTGAATAAAAAAAAAGCAGTTAAATCTTTTCACACCTTTAACATCTCATGAGTGATGTATTGTCCTGTTCAGAAAAACTTGCCAACTATGGTTAAAAGATAGTATTTATCATTTTGATTGAAGAATACCAACCTGTGAAAGTGGGCCTTTCCTTAAAAGGCAGGATGCAGCTGCTGTTAAAACGTAAGATTCAAGCAAGTGGAAAACCTTGATGGAAAACAGGATTAAATCTGTGATGATCTTAAGTTTATTAGTTTGGGGTTTTTTTTCTTCCAATGAATCCATTCTGCTGCTCCCATGCCTCTGAGTCTATTCATTCTTGTTAAGGCACCTATCTGGTGCAACAGGGAAGGGTATACCTGTAAAGAAGAACTGAACAAACTGATTTATAAAGGATTTGTTCCCAAAATGTAATGAAAGAGAGAAACAAAACTGTACCCTGAATCTTTGGAAGCTGCACATAGGGTTGAAGAGGAGTGAAAAGATTGTTGAACTGAACTGGAGAAAGCAGCTCTTGCTAAATTGATTTGATTAATTCCCATTTTGTATGTGTGTCCTGGGGAGTTAAAAAGAGTAGGAAAGAAGGTGGGAACAAAATTGAGTTAAAGTAAATTTGATTAGTGGATAGATGAAAAGAAGGATAGAGTGGGAAAAGTAAATTTAAAAAGCAGGTTGAGCAAGAGCTATCTGAACTTTGTTCTAGCCCATTTGCAGTACCTGAATCATTCTTTATTTTCTCCGTTAAATTTGGCCTTCTGTTTGGTGTGGTTTGGTGTATTTCTTATTCTCTGCTGCAATTGTTAGGTTGTGGGGTTTTTTTTCCTGATAACCAACAGTAAAAAACCCCCGCTAAACTCAATTCAAACTTATTTGAGAATGCTAATGTGAAGTTAACGACTCACTAAAGTGTAGGATGACTCGTGAGTCAGAAGACTCGTGGTCTGAAAATGCCCGCAATTACAGGGGGCTGGACCCGTATATCCAAACAATAGGAGATGGAAATGAGCAGCTTCCAGGTGCATTTCCATTGCAGCTTTGAAGCTGAGCTGAGTGGGGACTCTCTGAGTTTCCCTTTTCATGCTTCCCAAACTGCAGTTTCCTGTCTTGTATGAGTGCTGCTGCTGAACTGATGAGACACTTCGGAGAGCTGGTGAGTTTTATACCAGGTCTGGGTACAGGGGGTGAAAAGTTCCCGAGTCTTCTCCCTCTGAGATCAGATGAACTCCAGTGTTACTCCCCAGGGACGGGTCTGAGACACCCTGGGATGGGAACAGTGGGACTGCAACAGAAATACTTCAGTTTTAATAAAACTTGCCTCAAGGGAGAGCCAGAGAAATGGCGATGTGATGTGATGAGATGACCTTTTTTAAGGCTTTGGTTTTGTTTGCTGAATGGGTAGGAACGTTGCAGTACTTAATTATGTGTTTAATCCTCTATGGGCCCAGTTGTTAGGAGGCAGTTGATTGTGGGGAGGAAGAGAGGGAAAGAGAAGAGGGAAGATAAAACTAGGCTGTAAGACATAAGTGTATGTATATTATGACAGTGGGACTAAACGTTCCAAAGAATACAAGGAGGCTTGGGACATTTTGGTATCTGTACAAGAACAGTTGTGATTGATCACTGAATGGTGCCGTTTCTTAAGAGTCATAAGGATTGTCACATGACATTAAGCAGAAGGGAGAATTTGCAATTTCAGGGAAGAGCTGTCTTTAGTCTTTAGTGGGAACTATATCTGGTGCTTGCAAAGGCCATCAAACCGAAAAACAAGGTCTCTGAGCTAAACCCAGCTATCCTTTTTGAAGACCTTTTTCTCTGTTTTGTTTTCATCATCTAGTTATTGTCAAAGTTCTTAGTTTCACAGTAATTCAGAAAAACTTTCTGAAGGCTGTTAGCTGACAGAAAGCAAAAAATAATTAAAGGAAAATAACCCAATTATTCCTCGGAATTACTAGCTTTCCATTGATTAAGGTAATTAAAACGATTCTTCAGGAGCTGCAATATCCTTATAACTGATATAAGTGGTGGGGAAGGGACTAGTGAAATCACGACTGCCTGTTTTAGTTATTGTTTATAATTTACCCGCAATATAACAGCTTACCTATAAGCCTCTTTAGACCTTCATTCTGTTCCATCAGACCTAAATGGAACAGCTAAAATTAATGTTATGTTGACATAAATTAGCACAAGTGTCACAGAAAGTGGTGAAGTTCTTTTCTTGTGCCTGTCTGCTCCTTCCAGCCCCTTTGCATGGCAAAGCTTTTGAGCAATAATGGCACAACATGATACTGGAAACAAAATGAAGTTTAATTTTTTGTTTATTGTGACATTTCAAAACTGGATCTGTTTCCCAGACTGCTTTCTGATGAAGCTAAAAAACCTGTGCTAATGTTGGGGGGATGGTCTAAAGAGCAGGGACTGTTAAAATTGGCACCGGTGCCCATACTGAAAGAAACATACCTCCTATAGTGATGTTAGACACCATTGTCTCACTTAGGCTGGTATTTTTAACATATTCTTATGGAAATGTTGGGGGTTGTGTGGTTTTGTTTTAATTTAGAAGGCAAGGCTTTTGCACTATGGCGGGTCTCTGGCACTGTTATCCTAGGTATGTGATTGCCTCAATATCACCTTGCTGTGGGATATGATTGAATTCCATTGAGGGTGTTAAGTGCTGAGACTGTAGCAGGCTGTGTATGTATGGAACATCTCACTTTTGTGTCTGGGTTAATCTGGATTTTGCCTCTGTGGTGGCTTTCTGATCTTAAAGTGTTACATGTTTTCAAGGTCCTCTGCTTTGCCTGCCTTTGAAAGCTAATTAACCTTCAAGCATCAGGGTCCTCATTGAAAGCGTTTCTGTGAAGAGCTAAATAAAACTTAGATGTTTCAACACAGGGAAATTCTGACAAACAGAATTTGATTTGGTTTGAAGGATTTGGGAGAAACCATATAGGTTAGTGGGGCTTGTTTCTTGATAGAAGTCAACTGAAATTAACTTTTTAACAGTAGAAATTCTCATGTTGTCTTTTTTGGGAATGGTGAAGTTGGGCTGAATTTTGATCCTTCAATCTGCATTTTACCACTGTGGCATATCATTTTCAGAGTGTTGTCATTTAGGAACCTCGATATATTATTTACTCAAAGGAACCAAGATCTTTGGCCAAGATATTTCTCCCGGAATGCACAGAGTTTTGTCTCCTTTATGCTTCCTGCACAGGCAGGTGGGAGGACTGCCTGCATAATGTGGGGAAATTCATGTGGGGACTTCAGGAGCTCCGAGGAGAGGCTATAATGTCAAATTGTCTAGGAAAAGGAAGTTAAATTGATTTTAAATTACATTAAGGAAGAATGCATTGAATTGCTTTAAATATCATGTTGAGGTATTCCAAGCTTGTATCAGACAAAGAATGAAAAAGTGTCCTATGATTTTATTGAGTAGAGAAATAAAACTTCCAGAAGAATTGAAATTCCTCATGAAAGCATCAATTTAATGAAAACAATCTTACCGATAAGAAAATATTTCATTAGAAAAATTCCTTTAAACAGTTAGATTTAATAAGTAGTTATCTTTATGTTGCCTACATTTTCCAAACTGTATCTGTAACACTGATTCTAAAGTGTCACTGGTCTGAATGAAACAGAACATACGGTCTACTACTCCAGTTTGAGCACTTGATTGATCTGCTGGTGGCCTTAACTTTTACTTAAAGCTTCTTTACCCTGCTATCAATGAAATGTTAATCCTCATCTTTATACTTGCTAAAAATACCAAGTAGCTTTTGATATAAGAGACGCTCTACTACACTAGCCCAAAGATCCATCTAGGTAGTAGCAAACAGGTAGAGAATAATAAGATATCACAGAGCGACTCTTCTTTTGGCATGCCCTTGTTGTTACTGGGAAACAGTAATTTAAGAGCTTCCTATGATTTGCACTTAGTATTTAGTAATCTCTAATGGATCTATAGTTCCTAAGTTTGTCTAGTCTCTGCACTATATAATGAGGCAATATGTTCTGCAAGTTGGTTTTCGTTTTAATACTTTTATTTTTCACTAGGTATCTCCTGCTTGTTGTTGTTTTTACAGAAAGTATAGGAAATATTTTCTATTAGTTTTCTTATTCCTCATGTCATATACCTCTTAACTGAAGAGTCAGTCTGTTTTGGTTTTCATTCTTTGAAAACTGATAGTTCTTGCTATTTGAGATCATCTGATCTCAAAAAAAGATGGAAAGACAACTGCACATGTGATGTGGATATTATTTAAGTTTATACCATGCAGGACTTGAGAAATTGAAGCAAACTTCAAAAATTTCATTCATTGTGTTTTAGGGTTTTCTAGGTGAGGAAAAGGTCTGATCCCCAGAGTTCAAGATTTTTGTATTTGTGATGAGTTGTTTAAGCAAAAACAACCCTGTGGCAGGTGGGAAGTACAAAAAAAGATGGTGCTTTAGATTTGAGGGGAAGGTGGGGTGAACTAAAATTGTTGGACAAAGCATAAGAGAAAAGCACACTTAGAAGGCCACTGTTCCTCCTAGAGACCTGTATAGAGGCTTTGAGACCTAAAGCTTGTTTCGGCAGAGATTTCAGTTTTCCGTGTAGGGTAGTGTAGCTCATCTTGGCAATCCTGTCAAATATCAGGAATTTGAAAAAAAGCCACTCAGAGTACCTTCTTTTCTAGGAAGTTGGACTGTAAAATTGTTTGTCTTGTTGATCCAGTCCCACCTGTATAAGACATGGGCATTTCTATCCCATAGACACATAAATTTTAAGTACAGTCAGCAGAACTGTAATTTCCACTGTTAGTTTAACAAAGTCTTGAATTCTTTAATTCTGTATATTACCAATTTCATTCTTCAGAACTGACTCCAAGCTCTTTGATAGAGAGAATCATAGCACTTTAATTTGGAAAGCTGTGAAGGTGTAAGAGAGAACCAGCAGGACTTATGTAGCAGTGTTTTAGGGCTTGAGGAGGCAGATTGAAAAAGTTACATTATGGCTGATGACAGAAGAAAGCTTAGGCTGCTTCTAATACACACATTACACTCAGCATAAGGACTGTTGCTCAAAATGTTAAGCTAGGAAAGAAAAGGCAAAATAAATGAGTGGTTTAGCAGTGGTTGGTCTGTGACAGTGTATCTCTCTCATATCCTGCCATACACTAGTAGGCAGGAAAAATAGCAGCCTATAATGAGTTCAGGTGCTGGTAGGAGGATGTCTCTAAGGTGCGTGCACACTGATGCATACAGGATCAATTAGAAGAAATAAACCTCTTTCCCCCAGACTTCTTTTTTAAAGTGACACTTGATGTTTGTGTACAGTGGAAACTGAAATGAAGCCTCACATTCATCAGTAACTTTATCCTTTAGGATTAAAGAGAAGTGTGTTTCACTTCCCTTTTTCCTCACTTAAGTGAGATGTCACAGATTTATGGATGTTTCAAGAAGAATAATTTAATTCAGAAATTGGCATCTGAATATCTGGATTTAAAAAAAAAAGGGTTTACTTAAATGCTTTTCTAGTTTGGAAGCAGTCACGTATTGTTTTTCTTTGTGAAACAGAGTTCTCTGAATGAAAATTCCAATCCTTGAATAATTATTTCTAAATATGAGATGACAAGTTAAAATGACATTGTGTCTGTAGGCGAAAAAACCTTTTGCTTAACTCTTCTCGTGTTTATGGTGGGAACTAATATAAATTCTTTGCAAATTTTTGTCCATTTGTTTTCTGGATTAGGATGGCTTCCTTTTGACTTATTCTCTGTTTTAGTTGTTAGAAAGCAAGACTTCTTTAAACATGCGGTCAAGATAAGGAATGCACAGAAGAAGAAACAAGGCCCTAATCCTTTGTGTTGACATCACGTACTTGATTACTGTGAAAAGATTCATGTCATAAAACAAACGATTAAAGACTTGGTAGAAAAGCTTTTGAAGCTGAACTGACTTTTCATCCTTGTGTAATTGCAGACATTTAAAAACAAGGAGCAAAAGACAAATAAATGCAGGAAAGAAATTGGAAGATTTTAATTTATACACTTTCCAGTATTTTAAAAAAAGTAATTAATTAGTATTTAGGAATTCTTGATTAGGCATTTAATTATATTTGATACTTATATACAATTTGTAATTATTTTCATGCATATAAACTCAGTATTCAGTCTTTAAAGCAATCTCAAAAAATAATGCATTCCTTCAGGTAACTTGCTCATCTCTGATTTTTATTTTCAGGTTGAGGCACTCAGGGTTAAATTTCCTTTGGGTTCATGACAAACCCGTATAAACCATTCTGCTACGGAACTACAGCAATTTTCACCATAATTCCACATTTTCATTATTCCAGAAAAACTTACCACTGCTGTATCTCCACTTCCTTTTTTCTTTCCTCTGCTCTGTCCCACTTGCATCATGTAAGGATATGATTACACAATAAACCAGCTGAAAGCCAAAACAGTTTGGATGTATTTAAATTCAGGCAGATTGGATCACTAGTTTAATGCATAACATTGCTACTTTTTGGGAAAGGAAGGAATCAGCTATATTTTTTACACTAACAGAGCCAAGTACTTCCAGATTCAACAGAATATGAAACAAAGGTATTTGTTGTCATGCATTATAATTATGAAAACTAGGAAGGTGATTTTTTAAGACCTTATCTCTTCCAGGGCAAAAACCCTAAATGTTACATTTCCCCAGAAATTATGTTTATACATTACTAACATACCTTAAAAGAAAGAAAATATAAGAGGAAAGCACTTTTTAAAAGAAAAAAAAGTTGAAGGAGTTATTATAGGATATTTAACTCCACCTAATGCTTAACTGTTTGATTTCAGATAAAAAAATCTATTTCCCATTGATGGCTTGACTAATCTCACACAATATTGTGAAAAGCATAGCCATAAAATAAAAATATAAATCAGTGATATATATAGAATCATAGAATGGTTTTCGTTGAAAGGGACCTTAAAGATCATCTAGTACTAACACCACTGCCATGGGCAGAAACACCTTCCACTAGACCAGGTTGCACAAAAACAAATCCAACCTGCCCTTAAATACTTCCAGGGATGGGGCATCCACAACTTCTCTGGGCAACCTGTTCCAGTGCCTCACCACCCTCACAGTAAAGAGTTTCTTCTGTATATCTAACCTAAATTGTTGCTCTTTCAGATTGAACCCATTACTCCTTGTCCTATCACTACAGATCCTGATGAAGAGTCCCTCTCCAGCTTCCTTGCAGGGCCCCTGCAGGTACTGGAAAGATACTGTGAGGTCTCTACTCAACCTTCTCTTCTCCAGGCTGAATTTGTCAATGAAGATTGTGAAGGGTCTAGAGGGGAAACCGTGTGAGGAGGGCTGAGGTCTCACTTGGTCTGTTCAGCCTGGAGAAGAGGAGACTGAGGGGAGACCTTAGCACAGTTGTACAACTTCCTCGTGAGGGGAAGAGGAGGGACAGGCACTAATCTCATCTCTGTGGTGACCAGTGATAGGACCCAACGGAATGGCCTGAAGTTGTGCCAGGGGAGGTATAGGTTGGATATTAGAAAGAGGTTCCTCACTCAGAGGGTGGTTGTATGCTGGAACAGGCTCCCCAGGGAAGTGGTCACAGCACCAACCTGACCAGAGTTCAAGAAGTGTTTGGATGATACTCTCAGGCACATGGTGTGACCCTTGGGGCTGGTTCTGTGCAGGGCCAGGAGTTGAACTTTGATGATCCTTGTGAGTCCCTTCCAACTCAGGATATTCTATGATTCTATGATAATTTTCTCAGCCTGTCTTCCTTTTCAACTTTGTGGCCCTCCTCTGGACTTGCTCCAACAGTTCCATGTCCTTATGTTGGGGGCCCCAGAACTGTACACCATATTTCAGGTGGGGTCTCATGATAATGTAGTAGAGGGGGAAAATCACCTCCATCAACATTTTGGCCAGTCTCTTTTTGATGCAGCCGAGGATTCTTTTTGGCTTTCTGGGCTGTGAGGACACGCTGCTGGCTCATGTTGAATTTCATCAACCACCACCCCCAAGTCTTTCTCTGTAGGGCTGCTCTTAGTCACTTCTCTGTCCAACCTGTAGGTGTGCCTGGGATTGCCCTGATGCAGTTGTAGGACCTTGCACTTTGCTTTGTTGAACTTCATGAGGTTTGCATTTGCCCACCTCTCGAGTCTGTCCAGGTCCCTCTGGATGGCATCCCTGCCCTCCACGTGTCAACTGCACCAGAGAGCTTGGTGTTGTCAGCAGACTTACCAAGGGTGCACTTGATCCCATTGTCCATATCACTGACAAAGGTGTTGGACAGTATTGGCCCCAGTACTGACTTCTGAGGGACACCACTTGTCACTGGTCTCCACTCAGACCATCGAGCCATTGACTGCAACTCTTTGCCTGCCGCCGTCCAGATAATTCTTTATCCATCCATATATCTGTAACTTGGTGACTGAATATTAATTATAAAAATAACAAGGAAAAAGTTGAATTTTTGTGGTAATGTGTGGAAGATGCAGTCTTATGAGCTACATGACAAACTACAGCAGTTTGGACGTGGTTTACAGGAAATCCTTTTACACCCTCATCAGTGCTTTGGATTGCTTCTGTATTGGTGCATTTGTTTTAGAGATTAAATTCTGTTCTCTGGAGAACTGCTGTAACAGTAACAATATGAATTAACTTAGTTTAATTTTTAGTACCTAGAGAGGTAAGATGAAATCCTATGCTGAGTAGTACTATCTGTACTTTATAGTGCTAAAGTATTAAAAATGCTATCCAAAATGATCACAAAAGACCTTTTATATGCAAACATCGTTTTTAAGGCATGCTTTAAAATATGTTCGAGTTAATTATGACCTATTTTGAATTTACAGGTGATACTGGGCATTGCCAACAAATGACTAGATTAATTAGCAGCACCTGAAAAAAGGGAAAGTATCTGTTTTTAATGAAGATTCTGAATTCAAAATGTTTTAAAAATGTGACTATTTCTATAAACAGATGAATTCTTCTCAAGGCATTTGCAACATAAATTCTTTGTAAGCAGTATAGGTATGCAGTAACAATGCTAAGCATTATAGGGAAAAAGGAACTTCACCTGTCCTTCCAGCCAAATTTGAAAGAAAGCAAAACATACTTCTATATTTCAGTGTTACTGTAACTGTGCTGTGATAAAATAAGCATGATGCCATATTCATAGAGTTTGGACACTTGCTTCTAAATAAATTACTTCTCTTTTGTGGAAGTGGGTGGGGATGGTGGTTACCAAGGTTAGAAGTTTGGAAGACCAACCTTGGCTGAGCATTCCCTGAATTGGAATGCGGACTTCTTTGTGCAAAGAAACTGGCATTACTTCTGCAGGAAAGAACTTTTGTGGGGTGGTAGCTGTTTCTGAAGGGTAGTTCCCCACTGTTGACACTGGCCTGTGATGACTACTTCTCAGTGCAGGCAATCCATGAATAATGCTTATATTGCAATGTGAAGATAATTTTATGTGAATTTTTATCTTCTTTTTGTGGCATTACTGTGGATATCAGTTTTTTTCAATGGAGAAAGGGCAGTAATGCTAAGGTGTTGTATGTGAAAAACAGCTCTTAAGTAAAAGTGTCCATGATTACAGTGCATATTTAAAGGACATAGTGAAGGGGAAAATAGAAGCCAGTGTATTACATGCTAAAGTCTTGATTCTCCAGGCACACAAATTAGTGAATTTGTCTATTTCATAAACAAAGAGACGAGTCAGTCACTTATTCTCTACAGCCTATAGAGTATAGAAATAATAATTTGAGATTTATCAGTGAAGTAGTACATATAACTAAGGCAAAAAGAAAGATTTGGGCCTAACTTAAAACACTTACTATGTAAAAACCCCTCCTATTTGTGAACAGTTTCTCTACCACAAACAGCTGCATAGGTTGAAGTGAACTCAGTGATTTTTATTTTTTTTTAAATAGTGTTATTTTGCAGAGTATTCTACAAATTACTTCAGTGTTGAAACTAGAGAAATGAGTAAGGATTTAATATGCCATTACAGTGTAAAATTTTGAGGAAAATAATCCTCAAGGCATTATTTGGAGAGCAAACTGTGATGTGGGATTAGGAAAAGCACTGCAAATAGCAGTATCAGATTCACACAGGGACAGAGGAAAAGGAGTAAAAAGCAACTGAAAGTGAAGGAGATACATGAGATGATTTTATTGTTCCTCAAAACCAAACTGAGTCCAGTGGGTGAGTAAGGGTGCACCAAAAGCCAATACAGTATCCATATCTGGTGGAAAATACAGAAATATATGTTCTTCCTTTTCAAAAAGCACATGGTAGTTTACTTACAGTGTTTTTGTAGTAATAGTAGACAGTTGCCAGATTATTTTATATGACATCTGTGCAGAGGGAAAGACTGGAATGCAGATAGAGAAGGACATTTGTGCTTGTAGATGGTAACTCTTAGTTCCTTTGTTCTTGAGGAGGGACTGTAGCAAGTGGTAGTGCTGTGCCATTTCTACCTAAATGGAGATTTCAGCTGTGGTTCTTTTTAGGAAAAATCTCTGGCCTTTCTCTGATTTTAAAGGGTAGTGGCAAAATCTGCAGTACTAATAGTTCAGGTTGCTTTAATATCTGTGTTGTAACCTTAAAGGGCAAAATTTTTAAGTGTTTTATCAAGAGTACAGTGGCTACCTCGGTGCTACAGCCAATGTTGAGTTGATGCTTTCTGGTCAAAAATAGTGTTCCAGAAGAAGTGGTTTGAGTAACAAATAGCTTTATTTTATTTTATTTTATTTTATTTTATTTTATTTTATTTTATTTTATTACCCAGTTCTGGAAACTGCATGTATTTCTCCTTATCCTAGTTCATTTCAGAGATAGGAAAAAGAAGATACTTATGAAGAAGGTTTTTATATCTATATTACTTCAGGAATTCATGTTAACCGTGTAATAGAGAAGTTGCTGCTATGCAGCTTTTTGAAAGAATCTAAATTATTAAAAAATGAATTTTATTACCTCAACACAAGCTGCTGTTAATGAAGATGCCATTTTCCAAGCCTAAAATGCTTTGGTTTTTGTGCTGTTTGTCGTCCTTGGCAAAGCATGAAGGATTTTGAAATGGGACAACATGTTTTATCAACCAACATCAAGGTAATCAGATTAATACCTAGTGTCTGTTACTTTTAGTATGCACATATAAACCAACATTGGATAGGATCAGTAAGTAAATGGAGCTTAAGACAATGCATATTTTCAAAAGACAATAAAAAACAGTCTTAGTCATCAGCCCCTTTGATTCAGGACTTTTAATATCAATGAGTAATTAGTGACTCAATATCAATTGAGTAATTAGTGACTTGATGTTAAAATGTATGTATCATGCCTAAAGCATTAGATGCATTTCAAGAAAATTGTAATTATTGGAAATATGTTTTCATGCAAATTACACAAACAGGAGGTATATGTATGTTAAAACCAGTGATACAATGTAGGTTAGTTTTATTTCTGATTTACATGTTTGAAGGATGAAGCTTAGGAACTCCTTAAAGTTGCAAATATTGGTGAAATAAGAAAGTCATTTGAACACATACTGTATTGCAAAACTTGTCCTAGTCATGTGCAATGTGCAGACCTGGTAAAAAGCTATTAAGTGCAAAAATCATGAACTTATTTGTATGTACTCTGAGTCTTTTTTTATTTTGTTAGGAAGGTACACACTGGATGAACATTGTAGAACTTCCCTGGTTTTAGAAATAAACTTTAAAACCTTGGAAGTTGGAAGAATCTTTGACAAGCAGAGTTACCAGCAATCTCAAGAAAATGGGAGAGTGGAGTCATGGAAGCTGCAGTGATATTAAATAGGAAATGAGTTTAGGTTCAGACTAAAAGATGGGGAGATGGAGGCACTTGAGACCCAAAACAGAAAAACACCTTTTTCCATCTGGAAAAATAATTCGTCTACTAATAAATCCCATAAAGAAACAGGATGCCAGAACTAAGAGGCAGCTGTGCAAGCATTGAGGTTGATTAATTAGGGGGAAATTCCATATCACCAGCTTTTCTAGCTGGGGTTAGATTGAGTACTGAGAGAAGTTGTATTGCAGGCAGAGCAACCAGGGACCTGTGCTCATACAGCACATTCTTCTAGGACATGTTGGAATTGAGGTAAGGAATACAGAAAGAGCCAGCAAATGGTGTTGCTCTTAACTATGTGGAATTGTTTAGTGTGTTTGTATTTGAAAACAAAAATGCAGTCCTGGTCTTATATTCAGAAGCTTGATTTCTTACCGAAATAAGCTTTCAGTGGAAGGGTGAGAGGAGCCAGGTAGGAGGCCATAAGTGCATATTGTGCCTTCCCAGATGCAGTCATTCCAGAGAAAGCTGTCACTACTGTATTTAGAACTAGAATCCCAGGACCCCTGGGAGAAAAAAGGAAGAAGAGACTGCTACTGAGTAAGCTTCTAAGAGCTGAGCTCTGTGTCCCTTCTTACTGAGGTTTGGTCAGGTGATCTACAGTAGCAGACCTATCACTGTTGCTTCTCCAAGCAGTAGGCTGCTGAAAAGCCTTGTTTGGTGTTGGTAGATGAAAGTTTTATTGTAGAATTAAATGAAATTTGATAAATTGACTACAGCATACCAAGTTCACTCTGCAACTGTCTTGTGATTTGTATACTCCTCTTTCTTGTTACAGTTCCTGTTTCTGAAGTTTGCTTAGCTGTGACAAAGTGTTCTTTAACATTTCAAATGCAGTTTTGTTGTGACCTACTCTGTCCTTAAGATATTCTTTTTAGATAAAATATTTTGAATCTTAGTCACTTGTCTTTATAGAGTCTTTGTTCTTGAGCAGTACTGAAGGTCCAGTTTCTCCTGCTTTGAAAGAAAGTCTGTAGTCTTGATGATTAATATTGACAAATTCTTCATCTGCTACTCTGTATTAATCTACCTGAAGGATAAAGTGACAATGTTTCTGTTAGCCTTATCCTGTAAGTAAATAGTTGTCAAGCTGTTGAAGCTCTCAACAGCTTCTTATTGTGAGGCAGCTTTAGACTATTGCTACATTTTCCCAAATGAGCATGCCCAAAATACGGGCATCTTTGGGTGAGAGTTTTTCCTTTCATGTTGCCAGAGTCGCCAATAATAAATAAGCATTTTGGTTTTCTGTATTTCTTCTTTGGCAAAGTGTTGGCAGCACCAAGCTTGGGACCTTCACTTTTCATGACAGCAGTGGAGAGATACAAGAAACAGAATTTGGCAAGTGCAGACAAAATATTTACCTCTGAGAAAAAAATATTGAGGATTTTTTTCCTGACATATAGCTTTTACAAATGAATTGAAGATGGAAACAATTTCCTTTGGCATTCTATAGTGGATGATGCTGAAATCTTGTAGTAACTAGTAATGAGAAAATTTTTAAAAACTTAATAACACAATAATACTAACATAATAGCTTTGACTGCCAAAAATGCGTATCCTAAATCCAGTGCTAGTGGTTTTTAATAGTTTCTTCTGATCAGGGCCATTTCCATTTAAGGTGATAAGCCTATTTGATTCTACTTGTTCTTATTTCAAAAGGAGAAAAACAGTGCAGGTTTGGTAAGAATACATTGTTGCAGGTGTTTTGTTTATACTGTATTTGTACAGATATTAACAGGTTTGCATGTACTTTCATTCTGCTTTAGTGCAAAATAGAAAATGTATGTCTGTCTTACCTTGTGGTAGATAAAAGGTAAGAGCTGTTGTGAACAGTGAGTTGATGAGAGTAAGATTTTCTAACCATTCTTTCAATAGTTACATAACTATAATTAGGGTAAAGCAGTTGATAAATTCTGCAGCAGGTTGTAACTTCCATTGCAACTGTTGTAATTATTTCTATATAAATTGTATCTGGAAAGATCTGTGATGCTGACATTTTAGCATCAGTCATCAGTGGTGACTTGTGAGAAAGTAAAATCTCAGGCAAACTGTTTGCCTAGGGAGTTAATTCTCTAAAGCAAAGTGACTGTGACACAGGTCCTCCCTCCACGCCCATTTCCCTAATGTCCTCTATGGAGAAGGCTTCTTACAATGATTTTTTTTCCTGATTGTGATCTGTATTTTTTAATAGATCATAAATGAGTTGCACATACAGTGATACTGGTTTTTTAATGTAGGTACAAGGTATAAAACTTTCTGAAGTGCCTTTTCAGGAGCTGGCTGTGCAGCCAGGCATGGCATACACCATAGCTGTGATTCCCTGAAATCACTGGTGTTGATGAGAATGCAGTAATTAAATTATTTTGTGTATTGTCTTTGTTAAGACCATGGAAGGGTGTAAATCTTAAAGTTGATAATAAATAATGAGCTTGACTGAGACGATTGTGATTTTATAGGCAACTTGATTAGAAATTTATACAGAGGGTAAATTAAAAAGTGAATTATGACCTACAGGCCAATATATTAATTGAATGTTGTGGATAACCACAAAGTTAGCTCTTGCATGACTTGTGTCCAGGAATCCTAAAAGAATGGATAGTCTTTGACTGTAATAGAGGTTGTGAAAAAGAAAAATCTTAATATTTGTTTTAGCATAACTATTTAATTTTTGAAAGGGGGGTTGAGGTATGGAGATCTCTTTATTGCACGGCTAGCATGAAGGACTGCAGGAAGTGTATTATTAGCCCTTTATGGGACTCCTGCTCATAAACACAAATGTGTTCCAACCTCGCTGCACACACTGCTTCCTCAAAAGAAGGTTGGGAGTGGCTGTGGGTTGTGAAGCGATGATCCTGTATGAGCTCATCCTGCTGGTCCCGACTGCCTGAAAACAGTCGAGTGGGTGAACTTTGTATTGGCAGGCTTTGGGCCGGATCAGGTATCATCCCTCATCCCAGAGCTGACACGAAACTAACACAAAGCTGTATCATCTGCTGTAGCTAATTTGACAGAAAGGCAATAATCTGTCCACATCTGATCCGCATTTATTTTGTACAGCTCTGGCTTCCAGAGCAAGGTATATATAATACAGCCGTCAGGATGGCCAGAGAGTCCTGTACTGTACAGACACTCTGGTCAGTCATGCCATAAGGATGCAGCAGCTCAGTTTACAACAATTCATCGACTGTTAATCCAATCAGTCTGTTCTGCTAATCAAATCAGTCAGCTCCAGGAGCATGTGGTGGGAGGCTTACATGTTCACTCCCAGGCTAGCCTGAATGGAGCAACATGGAACTGCAGTGAAGATGAACTCTTGGATTTATATGATATCCTAATGTAATTTTTTAGTGATTCCATTTGAACTAAAACTATACAATACTATGATTTTGATATTCTAAATATATGTGCTAAGCTGTTTTTAAAATTTACCTGCTGGTGCTAACTGCAGTGAGAAATATTCTGACCTGGCCTTAAGTCATACTATTGGAAATTATGTATTTTCTAATAAAATACATACATTGAAGATTTTAGTGCACATTTTACAGACCTTCAAGTGTATTTTGATATCCTCATCACGTGTTTTTAAATAACTGTCTTCCCAAAACTACTTTCTCCTTTAAGAAAAGCTTAGTACTTAATGGTTTTTACGTTGTATGCTGCTATATATGAGTTTCTTTTTTAATGTAGAATGCATTTATTTTATTTACAATAAGAAGTATTAGAATACTGCTTATCATTGACTTCTTCAAGATTTTAATAAATAGAAGATATAATCGCTTATAAACATTGCTGCTTGCTTATGGATGATCATTTAGATCCCATTTGTATGTGGTGTGGAAGAGTTTCCAGTTTAAGCAAGGATGATTGTTCACTTGTAGAACATACATGTGTGTAACATAAGGCTTGCGTGTATTCTAGCTTCTGTCTCTAACTGGGGGAATGACTACAGCAGTAATTTGGCTCAAGTGGAGAAAATCAGTAGAGTGAAGCAGTTGGTGCTGTGACCCTCACCTCTACATATTCTGCTGTGCAGCACTTTTATTTTGGACTAGATTTAGTGGAGCCTCTCAGGATCAAATATCCATGCTACTATGTGTGTTGAAACTGTTCAGAGCTGTTATTTGCTTGGATCTGTGTGTCCCCTTAGGGGTTGAAGCATGACAGATAACACCATTACACTCGTACATTTCCACTTCCAGTTTATATTTCTCCGTAAAGAATCCACATCATAGATACTAAAACTGGTCTGTGAAACCATTGCACAGTGAGCAGAATAGTGCAGAAGAGAAAAGGATTTGCTTCTAAATTGCACTTTTGCTCCGAACCAAAATGCTAGTGTAAACATAACGTTCAGCTAACAGAGCAAGGCCTTCTGTAGTTTACAGAGAACAGATAAAGTCAAATAGATTGTATTCTACTAACTTTAAATTAATTTAGCCTGACGTGAATGTGAGGACAGAAAGGAACGTAATGGGAATGCAAAAAGGATTTATTATAAACAAGGCAGTGCTCATTGAATATTTACATGCCCACGTATGTTTATTTTGCTCATTCTGGTTTTTGTTGCCTCCCCACTCCCTGACAGCTGTACCTTTAGTTTAATCTCTTTAAATGTTTTGTTAAATTAAAGCATGATCTTTTTATGTATATAACATACTTACGTATACACACACACAAACACAGAGAGTTTACAAATGTGCCCAAATTATAATGCTTTAAATTGAGAATGTTCTTTTGAATTTCTTGCTTGCTTTTATTGACCTGAACTAAAGATCTTTCATCAGGCATTAATGATGGGTGTCCTTTTTCTGACAAAGAGGTTACTGGACCTGTCCAGCACATAGGTGTTTGTTGTCCTCTGCTGAAAGGTGCAGTCCTCTTAGATGTGTCAGAACATACCGCAAAAGCAGCTGCTCTCCAAACTAGTTATTTCAGGATGCCTACATTAGCTCAGGTATTCTTAATATCTAAACCAGGTCACTTTGACAGAACTACATTAGGGAATAATTACAGAAGTTGTGCTGTGACAGATAGGGAGGAGCTGTTGTCTCTGAGCACAGGACAGGGAGGAGTTGCCTTGTTGATATTTCCACCTGGTGCAGCTGTAATCAGACAGCAGTTTAACCTGCAAGCTTATCTTGTTCTTGTCTGTTTGTTTGGGGTTTTTTTGTAAGGCTAAATCCTCAGGGAGAGAAAGCAAGCACAAACCAATTTCACCACGTTCATGGAAGGAAGCGAAATTTACCATCTCAGCTACAGTTGTGGTGTGTGGGATTATAATTTGTGCATTTCACCCTTGTTGGATTGTACCTCTGAGCAGCTCATTGTTTTTCTGTCAGTTTTTCTGCTGGCTGAGTTTTTGAGTGACATTGATCAGTATCGCCCAGGTGGGGAAAGTAACAATTTAGTATGCTAAAATAAACTGGGAAATGTTACTTTTTTGCCACCCAGATAGTTTGCCTGATAACTTTCCCTCACACCTGTTTTATATTTTCTTTTTTTATATAATTTTGTTTTGATTCTTCTACAACACTTGAAAACTAACAATGGATGGCAAATCCTACAGTACAGAACCTTTTAATTACTAAAAATAAATATTGTCCCATGGCGGAAGGCATGGGATACTGTAGAAATGGTAGTTGTCACAAACTAGTTGTTGCCAGCATTTCTGGTGTGATTATAGCAAAGGATGTGGTCTTGCTCTTCTCCCGCTGGTTAGGGACACTCTGCAAGGCTCTAACTCTCTGAACTAACTTGGCATAAGATAAGCTCGGCTCCAGGGCAGCAATAACAGGGAGAAACAATACTGCCTGTGTGGATGCTGCCTGGCTGTTCCAACAGGGTAGCTGTATCATCAAACCACACCATGACTGATGTGTCAGGAAGTAGGAATGTGGGTGTTTTTACCCACCCAGTTACAATCTCTTTTTTTATTTTAATATTTGAGTGTAAATCATTGGTATCTTCTAACATCAGACTTTGAGGTGTCTTGCATTGTATTTCATGTCAAATCACCACTGTAAAGCCAAGGAGAAATGGATGACTTGGACAAGCTTTCTTTTTCAGTAGGAGAAGAGAAGCACAAGTTTGTAGTCTTTGTTTTTAGCATGAAACAGTTTAAATAAGCCACTAGTTCAGGATGGATATTCCTGTTCTTGTTCTATACTCAAGCTCTGTGTGTATTTTGTAATCATTCCAGTTTTCTACTCCCAAATCTGGATGAGAAACACTTATGTAGCTGTTATCATCAGCAAAAGTATTGAGGCAGAATATTCCTGAGCATTTTTTCAAGTCCTTTTAGGGGAGTCAGACTAATCAAACCGAAGCAATCCAAAAAGAGTCCCTCAGTAAAGCTCTGAAGCTGCATAATAAATTGCATATCACAGGTTAATTGCTATAATTTTTGTGTTATAAATAAAATAAAAAATGTATTCAAGAAGAAATAAAGGGTTAGGAAAACAATGTTTTAATCAAATAGAGCAATGACAAAATAGGTTTTGTTGCAGGCTTGGACAATACAGCTAAATGTAACGGTTTTCTTTATGCATTTCTGTTTGCTCCATAAATCATCAGGTTAAGAATGGATTTTTGCATCTCCTGTTCTAGAGTTCATCTGTTATCTCGGCAAGGTGTCTGGTTTTTTGGACGAGAGGGATAGCTTCCTGCTTGAAAAGGGCATGCCTTTAATAGGTGGCTTTTCACTATTGAAAGACTGTAGCAGAACTTTGTGCCCAGTAATTGATGCTGTTTGTTACAAAGATTTCCTGTTAGAAAATAAAATTACCTTGCTAGTAGTAGAGATCTTTCTCTGAGAATTGTGTTTTTAAAATCTATTTTAGAAGGTCGAGAGAGGCAGAGAGGATAAGCAAGACTATAGCAGTAACTGCTTTTTTGACAAGATATGAAGTTTGATTCATGGGTTTGGTTTTAGTTTTTTATTTAACATTTCTGGCTTAGTACTTGAAGGTCTTTTTACTCAATCTCCACTAAAAAAATTTTGAAGGCATATTTCTCTACAATGTCTTTCTTATTTGGAGTTGTGTTTTCTTCTAAGATGTTCTGAAGTAGTTAATGGAAAAAACAAGTTTCCTTTTTCTAGATGCATATTTTTTTAAGTGCAGTAACTTTACTAAAAAGTTAAAGAACTACAATAAAAATAGTTTTAAGGTATTTTAAGATTTTTAATAAACTTTGGACAATTTATATTGCATTTCTCTCTATAAAATGTATTCAACTGTTCAAGTCATAAAGAAAGCTAAGGTAAAGCTAGTTTATGTTTGATTTTTATTTGTGTGTTGTTGATTTGGTTGAGTTTTTTAAGACCTGTGCAAACAGAGCTGTGCAACATCCTAATGACAGGATAGCATAGTAGAACACCTGCAGGGAGTCACATGCAGTTGTAGGGTATGTCCCTATATTGCTGATGAAATTATAATAATAGTAGTCATTTAACCTCACTGTTGAAAACCAGGGAGTACATTATGATAGCATGCCACATGCCAATTGAGGTGCACTCTTAAGAGAATCTGTTGTTGGCAGTGATGTGACTTGGTAATGAATCACATACCATTTATATGTGCACCACATATAGTTGTATTTTCCTTCCATCCTTCTAAACTGTTCTGTAGACATTCCATTTCATTAATGCCACTACAGTAAATGTTACTGTTTCTTCAGAGCTTCTTCTAGGTACGTGTAATCTTGGCTTCTGTGCATCGTCTTTATTTATGAAGGGCTGGGAATTAAATTAATAAGTGATAGTCCCAAATTCTGCCTTTTTTTTTCCCTTCGTTTTTAATACCAAAAAGACGAGAGAGATGGGTAAGAAAGATGTATTGGTCCCATAACTGAAATGAAGTGGGATGGAGGATTTACCAGAAGGATCAACCTGGGTAGGAAAAAGGAAATAAAAAGGGGAAATCCTAGAGACTAGCCTTGCATTTATCTCTCTTTTTCGATAAAAGAATTTCCTTTCTGGAGGATTAGCGTGATTGGCATGAGTTTTGGTCTGAGGCATGAGCCTCTGTCCTTGCAGCTGCTGCTGTCTGCCCTGTCTGCTTTACCCCAGTGCCTGAATTCCTCCAGCCTGTGGGTCCCACATGCAGTTGTAGCATGTGCATACTTAATACTTGTGACATAAATATCATCTCTATTTGCAGATAAGTGAGGCATGGTAATTTGTTCAAGTATGTGTATCAAAAACTCTGGCCAAAATGTTCTCTGTTCTCACAAAAAGCCTCTAAAAAAAAATTCTTCTTGCCCCAATTCTTGAGCTGTTCTATGTTGTTCCCTGGTAGCTAAAGGATAGCTCACTGTAAGTAAGAGATTCTCACATATGCCTTATGCTAGGCAAGCAAATTATTCAAATAATATCAAATCGATAAGTTTTGTAGGGCAAACACACTGTATTTATACAGCATATTTAAACATGACCTCTGTATTCAGAGAGGGAAATCCTATCCCCATTGAAGTTGGTTCAAGAGCTTCACTGGGACCAGTGCCGATTGTCAGTTTTAATATGTCACATTCAGATTCTTGTGCATGCAAAATACTTAGTGAAGAACAATTTTGGTATTCTAGAATATGTTTTTGAGATGAAAGTAACAATCTGAAGCTTAAAGAGAGGAGTGTCCAGTCAGCAGTGAAAGACTGTAAGCTATAGAGCTACGAGAATATTTTAAAATCTGTCTACACTTAAAAAATTATTTGCATGCAAGTTGCTCCCTTGAGTTGTATATCTGCCCATGTCTTATGTTTAATTTTCCTTTTTAACAGGTAGAGAGAATTGTTGACAAGAGGAAAAACAAGAAGGGAAAACCAGAGTATTTGGTGCGATGGAAAGGATACGACAGTGACGATGATACTTGGGAGCCAGAACAGCACCTTGTTAATTGTGAGGAATATATACATGAATTTAACAGACGCCACAATGAAAAGCAGAAAGAAAGCACATTAACCAGGACAAACAGGACCTCTCCAAATAATGCCCGAAAACAAATTTCTAGATCTACCAATAGTTCTTTTTCAAAGACATCTTCTAAATCTTTAGTTATGAGTAAAGAACATGAGTCAAAAAATAATCAACTTTTTTCTGCTGCACAGAAGTTCCGGAAAAACAATTCCCCATCTCTTTCTGGACGGAAAAATATGGACCTTGCAAAATCAGGTATTAAAATCCTAGTGCCCAAAAGTCCAATTAAGAGTCGGACAACAGTTGATGGCTTCCAGAATGAAAGCCCGGATAAAATGGACCACATAGAGCAGGATCAAGATGACTCTGTAGCACCAGAAGTAGCAGCAGAAAAACCGGTGGGAGCTTTATTAGGACCTGGTGCAGAGCGTGCTAGAATGGGGAGCCGACCAAGGATACATCCATTAGTGCCACAATTGCCAGTGCCAGTAACAGCCACAATTGCATCAGCATTAACAATAAATGGAAAAGGTAGGTGTGTGAGTTGGTCGGTTTTGTGTTGATTTGTCATTTGACTGGGGTTTTTTTTTGCTGCTGAGATGCAAACAAATTACCCACTCTATTTCAGCCATGTTAAGTCTGGAGAACTTCACAACTTTATTTTACATAACTATATGACTACAAAGCCATTTCGAATTTTGCCAGCTTTTGGTTTCCTCACAGAGATTCATTGGTATTTGTGTTTTCAGAATCACCATAAGATACATTTGTGTTTGCCTTGACGTTGTGCGGTACACCTATTTCGTGTACCATTTCCAGAGATTACATCATTGCTTTAAGTTTATTTAAGTAGGTCAAATTTGGTATGAATATTAGAAACGTTAATTATGGGAACAGATGCATGGTGTGAGCAGGAATTTTTCATAGCAGTTTATGTATCTATTTTGCTATTAATATTACCTGGAAAAAAACCTGTGAGAATGATGTCGCTTAAAAAAAAAAAAGCTGATAAGCTTTGTTTCAGTGAACATTTGAGCCAGTTGTGGAGGTACATATGCCTCCTGCCTGGTTTGACATCTGTCTTCATTATATTTTATCAATATTTTGTTGTTTATACCTCATTTGATATTGGGCGCTTATTTAGGAGTGATGCCTGGCTTGCTAATATCTCAGTAGATGACAATTAATTCAATTTGTGCTGTAAAATTTCTGATACCAAAGGAACCCAAACTGCTTTTCTGGGAGGAAGCTGTTCATTTCCCCATCCAGCTGAGACCCTTGTTTAGAACATGTTCCTCATTCTTATGCCCCAAACCTTTGTTCTTCCCTGACAGACCCAGGTAGTTGTGTAGTCACAAGTATTCTTGTAAGCATGCTTTTAAGGCTAAATTTTCAAGTTAAAATTTGCAAGTAAATACTGCATCCTCAAATAAAATGCAGTGGGTAAGATCTGCAAGTATACTATTGATGACAGCTTGCTGGAAAAATTGCCTGAAATTTTTCAAGGACTGGGCCTGCCAAAAAACACACTTAGATACACTATATAGAGAGAAAAATGTGCTGAAGACTTTAGGAGTGTTTGTATTGGGTACCCCACTGTTGTTTGCATTGAAATATTCTGAAAAAATAGCTGGAGCAGGAAAGGTTGGAAAGCGGTGGACAAGGGAGGAGTATACTTCTGGAGCTGCGGTGTCAGGTCATGGACCAACCCATTTTGCTGCAGATGAACTAGGTAACCATGGTAATGGACACACAGATGCCAGGAATATCTCTTGCTTTGCATGGGCTAAAGAAGGAATGTAAATCTCAGAGGATGTAAACAAAGCTGGAAGGGAAGATGAAGAGATGCCAGAATGTAATTCTCTGTGTAGGTGAGGTAGAGGAGTGCGTTTTTGTGACAATTAATGTGCATTTTGGAGTATGGTGGTGTTTCTAATGTAATGATTGATAAGTGCTGCCGTTGGCATGCTGGTTTTTTGCCTTGTGGCATCCAGGAAAAAAAATGGGGACATGAAGGACCTTCTTAGGTAGATCAGATGAAATCATTCCCACCTTTCATTCTGGTATTAGTGGTATGGCAAAGGCCCAGCTACATGGCATCAAGTGGAAGTGGAAAGACCTGCACAGGAGTGGTAGTGACACAGAAGATATTAGCTGAGGTGCATTTATCTTTTTCAGTGAGATGTTAAAATTTCTTCAACTGCCACCACTTCCTTCAACTCTTCTTAGGCATTTGCCTGGGCAACTAACAATGGAAGCTATTGACTGACTCTAGGGGTGATGGCAATATGAGATTTTTCTCACACTTACGTGTTCATGAGATCTTAAGGTGTAGATCAAAAAAAGGAGAGCCAAGGAGACAGTCACAATACGTGGTAGATGGAACATACACAATATGTTCCACTTTCTGTCTGCTGCTGGAGACATATCAGTACATTAACTGAGGCTTTCCTTCTCTGTCCTGATACACCACTGCCAATCTCCAAGCTGAGCTGTGCAGTCTGCTGGGAAATGGATGCTAAATAGCATTATTAGGGCTTTATTGTGCTCGCCTGCAACACTCCTGGTCTTAGCATTCAAATCATGCATTATTTCTGTGATGATAAAACTTGGAGACAAAGTTGCAACAGAAAAATAATTTCTATTTGTTTCTGACATCTCTCTCTTCCTAGCTTTTCAGGATTTCTTTGACAGATATCTTCCTCGTGGAAGCCCAGGCTTCAACTCAGATGTTATGCATGGCCTGAGTGGACCTTTATTTAGGGAGAAGCCAAGAGAAATAGCCCTGTCTCCTAGAGCTCACCTAGCCTTGAAGCTTCCTGAGCTGACACATTGCCTGTCTCTTCATTAAAGATGTGCTCTTCTCCTTGCTGTTTTTATTTTTAGCTTCACACTGTTATTCATTAAAAATGTAGTAAATAGATGCTTCCCTCCCCTGCATGGGGCTCTTGCAGTTCAGGATCCTGTTTTGCTCCTTACTCTGGGCATTCCTTCTTTCTTAAATGGACACCTCATCAGATTTTCAGCACCACCTCAGGATTCATACATCATGAGAGGTATTCATTGCACAGAAATGCATCTTCATATGCACCAGATCTGACACATTAATAATATGGATGATAGATCTGGCATTTGAAGCACTCTTTCCAAACTTCCTACCTCCTCTGCATATACCTTCTGTTAATTTTAAGAGTTCCTACTACCACTTGGAGGATGCTGTCAGGAAGACAAAGGCATGTTTTGAAAAATAACTTTTTACTTGAGGTGGTTTAGGGATTTTTTATCAAGATATTTTTGTTGGTAAACCAACTTCATCAAAACAGAAATCACTCATTGTAAAGCATAATTTTGAAAGATTCTAGAAAAATATGTATTACACTTCAAAAAGCTTTAGTCAACTTTTTAAATTAAAACAGATTTAGATTTTTGAAGTAATATTGGAAAAATAATTTAAAATTTTAATATGAAAACAGTGTTCCTAATTTTGAGATTATTGCTATGTCTGCTTTTGAGTTGTGTGACTTCTGTTGATTTTTGAGTCCTAGCTCAGGATGGTGAAACTCTTCATTGTTTACTCTGTTCTTTGTTTGTTTTCCCCAGCCTTGCTTTTGCTGGGTCTTTAAGTTTAAATTGTAATAAAAGTGGTGATCATCAGCTGTTACTAAAAGCTAATGAAAGCAATCCTGAATTTAGATGAATGAAACAGAAAAACACCATCAAAGAACTAAATGTTGTGGGAAAGTTTTTAGTGGCACATACAGTCTATGCATATTACTCAAAACTAGGCAAGACAAAAAGCGGCCTCACGTCTAACGATGGGTTTTGATACCTTTAAAGTTTTTGAAAGCTTCCTTCATTAAAATGGCATTAAAAAGTAGCTTTGAAATCTTACTGGAAATGTTTTAGGCACACTACACTCATAATATCCAGAGAAGTTCTGTTTTAGGAAGGACCATAAGCCAGGTGAATACCATTGCTTGGCAAATTCTAGTTGTTTGTTTGGGATTTTTTCTGGTTAACCCTGTAGTTGCTGCAGTTTTTATTCAAGTAGCTATGTCCAACATGTGGATGCAATTCAGAATAAATGCCACAAGAAGGGAGATTTTGGGCAGAAAGGCATGCAAAGCTCAAAGTATAAAATGAGGAAGAAAAGCACATCTAGCTGCATATGTTGTTATAATTAGAATAAGGCAGGCTGGTTCTTACATACAGGAAGAGAAGAAATACGAGAAATGCAGTGAATTACATCACTTGTTAGACAGACAAACACTACCAGTGTTCATGGTGGCATTAGAGCATCTCCCTCCTTGCATGTATTAGTCTAGATGAATAATTTGCAGGAGCAGCAGACTGACAATCCAAAGATGCTTGTGATGTATCACCCTACAAGGAACAAGGGTGTCTGCTGATTTTTCACTTGGATACTGGTGCTATTTTTATCTCAAACCAGTGGTTTTGTCACCAAGAAAAAAGCCAGACATTAAAAAAAAAAAAAAAAAAGACTGAACTTAAAATTCTCTTTGTTACCTGTTCTCTCCTTTCCCCAAAGCAATTTATGGGATTAAAAAACATAGACTTGGAAAACCAAAAATCCACTCAAACACCAAGGGAAAACAGTGTCTGTTTCATTAAGTGTTTGATAGCTTTAGGCTCAACAGGAATCAAGTGTAGAAGGGATTATGGAGGCAACTGGAACTGGGTGGAAACGTACATTCTCAATAAGATACCAAGCCAAGCTGAAAGGAGTTCTGTCCCTCCCTGTTCCTTAGGGTGAGGGGAGCTCACACAGTTCCCTCCCAAAATCTCCCAGTTACTTTTTTCCCCCTCTCCCTGTATGTGCCTGGGTGTTGGACTTCACATGACGAGCAGTCCACTGTCACCAGTGTAATGGGCCACCCTCAAGAGTCCCATGGGAAGAGCACAGCAGTTGACAAAGGTGTTGGGTGTGAACCACATATTTGTCCAGGTGGATCACAAGCCATGCATGTAATCCTCTCAGAAAGCAGAATGGAGAGTTACAGTTCATTGCCGTTTGAATTAGAGTGGACAGTACAATTAAAGGAAAGGTGGGATGATGTGTTACAGTTTTTTTGGATTTCTTTTTCACATCCTGGAAGGACAAAAGCATTTTTGAGCCCTCATTTTGTTTGTTGGTTTTTCTGGGATTTTTTTTGGTTATGCAGTCAAATGTGATTCAAAATAAAAGAACTTCCTTTTTCAGTGTGTTTGTACGTTGCACTTGGATGGCAGCTTTATCTCTGCTGAGTGATCTGGAAAGCAACCAAGTATTTTATTAGTGCAAACAAAAGCCTATGAAGTGGGTTAAAGTCCTTTGCAAAGCCCTCTTAATTTCTGAAATTACTGGTTAAACTTCTTTGTCAAATGCAGCAATGTGAAATTTTGTATCTTCAGTTGCGTATGCATTTAGCAAGTCACTAAGAGTAAAGAGTAAAGCAGTTTTCATTACATCAACCTTAAAGGTACCTTTGGCTTGTTTTTTCTCCAGAAATTTCATTTTGGTCTTATTTCTTAATTCACATTATTATGTCCCTTATTCGCACTGTGTTGCAACATTTTAACCTAACATCAAATTAGCTTCTGTGTTACAAAGTCATTTTCAAGTTCTTCAGATTCTTTAAACTAAAATAATATTCTCAGTTGTTGTGAATTTCTTTTTTATCTGTATTTTCTGGCTTAGTATAAATGCAAAAGTGTTAAGCAGTGTGGTAGACTGGATGGTCTGTGTGGTAGACTGGATGGTCTATGTCGTGGAAAACTGATCTGTTATCCCATACTGTTCTGGTTTCTGTCTCCCCTCTACCCTACTGCTTATGCAGTTTATAGTACACGTTATTGTCACTTTACATGGAGTTCCAGGATTGAGAACTTACTGTGAAAATCTCTCATCTTCAGGACCATATTGGTTTATGTCAATGGATTATCATAATAATAAGGATCTAAGTGCAGGGTTTGCTTTAGTTTTCTGAGAACATAAGGCATAACTGACTGTTTTCTTTCTTTTTCTGCCTTCTGCTGTCCTTCACTACTCAGAACAGAGATGCCTCAGTCGGATGTTACATTGGGGTAGGCTTTTGATACAGCTAAGCTAGTGTAAAATGTAGTTACTTTGAAAAAGAGTGGTCCCATTCCTTTTCCTCCCTTCCCCAATTCCAGGTATGGGATATATGTGTGTGTGTGTGTGTGTGTATGTATATATATATGTATATGTATTTACAGAGAGAAAGAGATGTGGCCTAACCAACTGCTCCTTTAAGGGCAGGCTTATTTTTATCAGCCTTCTGGAAGTGACAGTGAGGGAGAGGATGTGTCCCTGGGGAGGGAGACAGACACATGCTTTTTCCTCATTTTAATTCTGTCCCTGAAAAACCTTTACAGGAAACTCTGGATTAAACAATTTTTTTTTTTTAAAAGGGTAAGAGACTTCTCAATAAATTCTCAGTTTGGACATAAAAACCTCAGCCTAAGTTGATAGAAAAACTCCTCTGTTATTTTCACTGGAATTTGTATTACACCTGCAGGCTCACGGGTAAACAAAGCTTGTAGCTGTGCAGTTCTTCTGACATTACACCACTTTACATGGACTGAGGGTCTGGAGTCTAAATCTCTCATGACTGACTGCTCAAATGGGCTCACTAATGATCAGCCATCATGTTCTCCTACAGCACATGTGCCAACATGGGACAAAAGTAAATTCTGAGGACAGGTTTGTCACACCTGCTGTGTCAAAACTTAGGAAAGATGAAGCCCAATGAAGCAAAGGTTCTGTTTACAGGGCTCACTTTCAACCTACTTTGCATACATCTACACAGAGAAAATGTGCTGAAGATCAGACTGAATGATAGAACAAAAATGTTGAGGTAGATACTTTTTTTTCCATCCAATGTTGTCAAAATTGTAGAAGTTCAGAGCAGCTTTTGATAATACAGCAGAAATGTAAAGCGCAATCAGAAATACTCATGCAGTGCCTTTTGCAGTGCCTGGCAGAGGAACCAGCAACTTTTTTTTCTCTTGCAGTTTCAATTTTTGAAAAAGTTTCATCTCCCATCTCTGTTAAGGCTGTGAAGTGGATGGAATGCATGTTTGCTAAGGCAGTTGTCATTATGAATCTGTGTTCTCTTGAAAAGAAGATTATTCTTAATAGTTTGATACAAAAATCTATTTAAAAAATGGACTAAAATGACCATAATACCGTTTGTGGAAGATTTGCCTAGATCACATTATCTGCCTAAAATAAAGTCAACAAAACATCCTCACATGGAGACTTACAAGGGAGTTAAAGTATCATACAATTAAGAAAAAAACCCTGAAATAGTTTGTTTACATCAATGCTTGTGAAAGAAAGAAAGTTGTTAGATTGAGGGACATGCAAAACTAAGATTCAAAAAACAATTTTTTTAAGGCTAGCTGCTGGAATAACAGCTGAATACAGCTTTGCATGTTACAGGTGTTTGCAAAAATATCTTTTTTTTATATATATAATGATGACTAATGCAATAGCCAGATCCTATATTGCCCTGGAATAACTATACTCCCTACCCAGCTGGAGAAATTTCAGTACTCAAAGTGGCATAATCATGACCCAAAACTGCTGCTTTAGTTATTAATAATAATACAACAAAGCACTGTTATTTAAAAGAAAATAAATACAGAAGCCATATGTTTGTAATACTGTATGTATTTTTTCAAATAAAAAATATCTAAATTATCTGCTGTACATACATTTATATTGTAAACTCACTTAAGAACACATACTGAAATGCATTAGGCCACAAATTATCAAACGATTGATTCTGCTGTAGTAACTCTTAATTTTGCAACCTTAGAATGCATAAAAAAGCTTTTGGTTTTTAGTAAGTATTTATAATTTAAAATGATTTAAACTTTATTATGTTTTAGATACCTTTAGGAAACAAAGACAAATCATAAACATTGGCACTTTGAACTATAATATTCTATATTTGAACACATCTGAAAACTGAGAAGTTCTAAAATTTAATGTGGAAGAAGAGGAGAAAAGAGAGCATCTTACTATTGTATTAAGAGTTGTTTGAACATCTCAGTGAAACATAGATAAAGAAATACAGATTGTCATCTCTTCTCTTTGAAAATTTTCCTTGAAAGAGGCAACTAAAGAAAGTAATTCAAAAGTCAGGTAAAAAACTGACTGGAAAGATGGAAAACAGAGTAGGCTTAGTGGTTCATTGTGCTTGTATCAGAAGATTAACAGTGGAATTTGTGTTTATTTATATTTATTAGTGATCTCTTTTTAAAAAAAGATGTGGCAGTGAGCAGCAAAGGTACAAAACTTGCAGAGAAACACTTTATTACTTAAGACATAAGAAAACAGAAACTTCAGAGGGCCATATCTAAAGCAGGAGGCTAAGCAAAATGATGAACAGCAGGAAGAGAACTTCAACTGATCGTTTTTCTTGCTAGCTCCTAAACAGAATTTTTAGCCTGGGATGCAGATAGGAATACCTGAACACTCTAAGGGCAACTCCAAGAAGACTTGGTCTAATATTGGACTAAAGAGGCTCTCAAGATTTCTCTGTTTGTCACACTCATTTGTTATTACACTTCAGTCATGCTTGCTGTATAATGAATCCATATGTAACATGTTGGCTGGCACAGTGTCTTCCATGCATTGGCACTGCTGTTCCTTGGATTTCACCATCGATTCCTGTATTGTTTTTGAGATGGGGTAGAATGAGAGAGAGGAAATAGAGTAACTGACTGGCTGCCTTCTCAGACAAGGCCCCTATGAGATGTGTTCCAGTGCACTTCCAGTGCATACACAGTTGGAGAATCTAGGCCAAGCCATTGATGGAAGCTGGTACAACAGGAACAAAGAGGATATTCAATAATTTGTTAAAAAATCATGTATCTGAAGGTAATATGGAAAAGATGTTGGAGAAGAAACAAATTATAGACGTGATGAAATAATGACAAAAGTAATTGGAAAATTCTATTCTGGAATTGAATAAGTTAAGGAGACATCTAAAGAAATCAAAAGGTGTCAAATTCAAAAGAGAAAGATAATAACTTTTGTTATAGCTTCCATTTAGTCCTGAGAACTGTTTGTAAAACATATTTGAGACCAAGAGAAGAAGAGGTAATGACCATTAAAAAAAAAATCAGCATTTATAAGGATAATGGAAATAAATTGTATTTATAGGAATCGTATAGTTTTACAAAGAATATAAGTTCTTTTTCTTCAGAATTAAGGAAATGTTTTGTGACATACTTGAAAATTGTAATTCAGTGATTTTTGTACCTTTTTCAACATTGTTGACCACTATTATTTATGGAATAATTCATTCAACTATTATTTATAGAATTACTTCTATACCGTGCAGACGTTCAGAGATTCTGAACATTGCTCTGTTAAGATATCAGGATAGGCATTGGAAAAGCAGTGAGAAGGTGGAGCTCTGGTCAGGTTTCTGCTGAGGTCCTTATGTAAAGCACCTTTCCTTTAAAAAAATTGCTTATAGAACTGTATAAAACAATTATTTTAGAAAAAAAAATGCTACAAAGTTCAGATGCTTTAAGTAAAGAATACTGATTGTCATTCATCCTCTTTTACTTTGGTATAGTCAGCTCAAAACCCACTCCAGTGTAAACAGATTTGTTGTGTTCTCCCCTCATCCTTTGGTTTTTTGGACAGATTTCAAATTCAGTGGGCACTTCCAAGAAGTACAGGAATGAGTTGAAACCAACAGTAAATGCAAAGCTAATGCTTATTTTATTGCGCATAACTTTTTATTGACAGAGCTAATTTAAAAACAATTTTCAGCAAGTGGAAAGAATAGCCTGTCAGGGCTTCTCTTAAAGTTGATGATTGTGTGAAGATGTATTTGTGGCAGTTTGGGGCAACACCCTTTCAGCAAGGAGTTCAAAGATAGTGGTTTTCTTCTTATATTAATACAAGCAGGCAAACTCAAGATGGCAATAATGGGTGTATCAGACAATTTACTGTGTGGTTTGTGATTTTCTGTTTCAATTTCTGAATACAAAGGATGACAGATTATTCTGTGTTCTTTAGAGAATCATCTTTTTTTACCTTCTGTGAGTGTGTAGGCAATTAGCTTGAAAACCTGTTTTAAATATTTAAAAGTTTATTCAAAACACAAGTTACATCTTTGAGTGGGGCATTTTATTTTCTTGTTTCTTTGCTTTGCACATTGACAATGCTTTTTGTTCCATTAGCTTTATTGGGTGCTGTATAGTCAGTCAGGTTGGGGATGTGTTTTTAGAAATGACCTTTCTGAGCACAAACAGTGAAGGAGCAAAAAAACTTCTTCAAATATGTGAGAGGGAGAAAAAAAAAAGACATTTAAGTGTTTCTTACCCCATGTCCTTGTGGGAAGTGCAAAGTTTTCCATTTAAAAAATGCTAAAAGGTTAACAAATCAGAAATTTTGCCATTAATAAAAAAGGTCTTGTGTAATAACTGTACAGCAAGAGGATGGGTTTTCTCAAGTGATCATGTAGTACAACACAGTAATGATAGTAAGTGGAGGGCCTTCCCAAGCTCTGAGTCAGGAGCCAAGGCCTATTTTGGAAGAAATACTCTGAAATTAGGGTTTTCTGAACTTGATTTAGTTTCTGTTCTTAAGAATCGGAGGAAATGTTTATTTCAAAGATTTTCTTTCTCTTTCTGGAGTGCTAAATTCAACAGCCCTTTAGATGGTGTAGAGAAAATGTAAAAAGTAGCAAGCGTATTATATTTAATCATCTTTGAAAGCAGTGGGTAAAACTATTCAAGCATGAGTGGCTTTAAGAAACATGACAAATCAATACTATGCTTCTTTCTTTTCTTCCAGCAAGTGGTTTAGGTAACTGTTATGTTTGTTGACCTCATGGGGAAGTGCTTATGCTTTGCAGTTTTGAAAACCAGATTTCTTTTTGCATTTCCAAATACAGATCTAACTAGCTAACATTAAAGATTGAGCACTAAGTCTTCTGATAAAGTAATACAAGCCAAAACTAATCAGTACACCTCACTGATTTTTATTTTTCAGCTTGCTGTGAAACTTTGAGGAAGAAAATGGACTTGTTACAGTGATATGTTAAGATATTTTGTTCTTAAGTTCTTTCTTATCTCGTATTGAGTTTTACTCTGGCACAACGGTCGTCTTTAAGAAATCATTATTCCTCTTGTGTATCTTGTCACAGAGTCTCCCTGTTACTGTTTGGTTGGCATAGTCCAGTTTGAAGTGCCATAATTTAATAAGGTATATTAGTAGATTAGTGATTGATGCATGACATGTTAAGGAGCACTCCATTCTCTATTAGATATTTTAGGCGTATCAGTAATACACAATTTTTGAAAAAGTAAAAAATCTAGATTCTTTTCAGTTAAAATGTAATATGAAGAAATTCTTACGCCACTATTGTGTATTATAAATTACAAACTAATAGGGTAATGTAGTACAAATAGGGCAAATATTTACATATGTTCTGGTTAAAAAGATTGAGAGTAATACTAAATAAATTTATTTCAGGATAAAACTGTCAACCAGTGGGTCTGTAGTTGACCTGACATTAACCTCTCTACACTTTTCCTTCTGTAATTTTGGCTAATATTTTAGTATTTAGCCAGTGTCAATATTAGCTATACTATGATATTTTAACAACTTAATCAAACTCAATGATCACATTTTCAAACATTTTAGTCTTTTGTGTGTCAGGTTTTCTTAATATACTTAAATATTATCGTATCTTTCTCTTATAAGTACTTCATATACTCTTTGGATAGGCTTTATGCTGAGACAATTTTAGATTCTCCTTCTGCACTGCTGTGAGTTTGGTAGGAGTGTGTCAGGGCCTAGGGAAGGCCCTTGGGGAGGCTGTTGGAGCCTGTGGATGAAAACTGAGATACTCTGGCATCCCTGGCAATCCTCAGCAGTTAAAGAGGATTTCTCTTGGTTACAGGGTAATATGAACTGTTATATGATTGTTGTGTGCTTTTACAGACTTTGTTTATAGGTCAGTAAGTTCCTTGATGTCTGTCCAGTTTTCACAGATACTCTTGTAATTCTACTCTAATTGTACTGTGGCTTCATTTAGCAGTAAAATGTTTTTGTAGGGGGTGAAGTAAGGTAGGCAAATCAATTTGGTGTTATTTTATTTTTTTTAAATTTAGATTTTGCAGAATTTGCTGTGAAATCCTAGCACTGCTATACCTAGTGTTTGTTGTACCTCAAATCAGTCTTGTTCACATCTGTTAGATACTCTGAAATGACTGAACAGAACAAATCAGCAAATGAAATGCAATACTACTTTGTAACATCTCTGCTAGTAATATCCTTGGCTTCACTGATCAAAATATTGTGGAGTCTGGGATCCTGCTGAACTCATTGAAGGTTAGTACTAAGACAAAGGTTTTCAATTTTAGAAGAGGAAACTTCAGCCCGCTCAGAGCTCGACTGGGAAGGGTTCTGTGGGAAGCTTCCATGGAGAATGAAGGAGCCAGCAAGTACTGGGAGGTTTTCAAGAATGCTCTCCTGGAAATACAAAAACCATTCATGCCCTTTAAACATGAGGGAAGTAGGGAGACATGCCCTTAGTTTAACTGTGAGCTTCTGAGTCTGCTCAAAGCCAGAAGAGAAGCATACCATAGATGGAAAAGCAGACAAACACCCAGTGAGAACTACAAGGGCATTGACAGGGTGTGCAGAGGTGCAGCTTGACAAGCAAAAGTTCAGTTCAGATTGAAAGTAGCCCAAGATGTGAAAAACTACAAGAAAAGGTTCTTTAGGTATGGAAACAACAAGCAGAAACAGAAGGAAAATACTGGCCTGCTGTTAAACAGAAGTGAACAGTCACCAATAGTGCGGGAAAGGCAGAGGGGTTCTCAATACTTTCTTCTCCAACTTTACCAGCACTGCTGGGCCCCCAGCCTTGGGAACCAAAATTCAAGTGAATGCAAACACAGACCCTCTGTTAGTGAAGGAAGAGTTGGTGTGTGACCTGTCACAGGGGCTCGACCCACACACACCAATGAACCCTGTCACTGTCCAACCGAGGTGTTAGGAGAGCTGCTGACATCACCACCAGGCTGCTCTCCGTAATTTTTGCGAAGTCATGGGTATCAGGGATATCCCAGAAGAACTAGAAGAAGGCTGATGTCACCCCTATCTACAAGAAGGGCTTAGGGGAGGATCCAGGAAATTATAGGCCCATGAATCTTACTTCAGTCTCTGGGAAGGGGAACGAATGGAATGAATCCTGCTGGGAGCCACCACAGGTCAGATGAAGCATGTCATTGGAAAGAGCCAGCACAGATTCACCAAGGGCAAACCCTGACTGCCTTCTACGACCAAGTAACCTGCTCAGTGGATGTGGGGGTTGAGCAGTGGACATTGTCTGCTTGGATTTCTCCAGGGCTTCCAATACGGTTTCCCACAGTCTCCTAAAGAAACTAATGCGTGATGGTTGAGCCTGGTGTCCCATGCATTGGGTGGGGAACTGGCTGATGGGCCACACCCTGAGGGTGGTGGCAAATAGCTCCTCTTCAAACTGGCAGCCTGCCACAAGTGGGGCCCTCCAGGGACCGATACTGAGCCCAACACTGTTTCATATCCTCATAAGTGATCTAGATGATGGGATGAAATGTACCCTGATGGTGTTTGCCAATGGTACCAAACTGAATGGGAAGTGTACGCTTTGGAAGGGAGAGCCACCTTGCAGGAAGACCTGAATAGGCTGGAAGAGCAGGCAAACAAGAGCCTTGTGGAATTCAACAAGGACAAGTGTGAGGAAAACATAATCCAGGAGTGCAGCACAGCCTGAGATTTACCTGGCTGGGGAGCAGCTTTGTGGAAAGGGACCTGGGGGTCCTGATGGACAAGCAGCTCAACATGAGTGAGCGGTGTGCTGCTGTGGCAAAGAAAGCCAACGGGATACTGGACTGCATCAACAAGGGCATCACCAGCAGAGATAGAGAAGTCATTATTCCACTTTAATCAATGCTTGTCAGGCCACACGTGGAATACTGTGCGTAGTTTTGGTCCCCACTGTGCAAAACAGTTGTGGACAGCCTGGAGAAGGTCCAAGGGCTACAAAGATGATCAAAGGCCTGGGCAAACTGACGTATGAGGAAAGGCTGAGAGAACTGGGTTTGTTCAACCTTGAGAAAAGAGGCTTAGGGAGACCTCATCACTGTGTTCTAGTATCTACAGGGTGGCTACATTTACAAGGAGAGCCACATGGAAAAGATGAAGGGTAATGAGTACAAGTTGCTGCTGGGGAGATTGGACATAAGAGGAACATTTTTCACAATGAGAACAATCAGCCACTGGAATAATCTCCCAAAGGAAGGGATAGATTCCCCAATGTTGGACACTTTGAAGCTGGACAGGATGCTGGGCCATCTTGTCTAGACCTTGCTTTTGCAAGAAAGGTTGGACCAGATGATCCTTGAGATCCCTCCCAACCTGGTATTCTATGGTTCTATGATACTGTTTCAGTGGTGAAGTTTCTTAGGCATTTAGTTGATTTGTTTAAAATTAATTTGTATATTTAAAAATGTGGTGTAGCAAGCTGAAGATTTATGAAGAAAAATACACAATTGAAATTCTGTTGATAGAATATCTACCTTCATGGAAAAAATTCTAGAGTTAGGGTAAAAGCCATTAGAGGAAGGGATGAGAATGGGAGTATACTCTAGTCTTCCCTTAATGGGGGAAGTAATGCCCTCCTTCACATCTGAATTTTCATAATGAGGGTAAATTGTAAGATCCCTAGTTTACACAGGGATCCCAATTAGCTTTTATTCTCAGCAGTGATCAAATAAAACACTAAAGCCAAAAACCTTGATTCCAGTATTTCTCAGTTATAGTAGATGAGGGGGAAATGCTTTTTATTGGTGATGATTTTGTCTTTTTCAGTGACGGTACTGGAAAAAACAGCAGGATCATTCCTCTTCCCTGAAGGAATTATTTTCTCATTTATCACATTTTTATATGTACACTCAAGTCACATAATTTGCTGCAACTATTAATTTCTCCAGTCATATTTTTTTTTCACCCTCACAGACAGTAACAGGTTGATCTCTGAAAACACAGGAAATCTCTGGCCCAGCAAGTTGCTTTTATGGCTAACTTCAAGGCAGGAGGCCCAGACCCCAAAACCTTCCTTTTCTTTTTATCTTAGTATCTTGTGAGATGCACATTCAGAATTTGGGCGGGGGGTGGGGGGGAAGAGGGGGGGCGAGGAAAAGGTTAAGAAGTCCAGGCAGGTCTGAATAGCTCTTACTAGCTAGTTTGCTAGGTTTTCACTAGTGTTGAGCTGCTGGTTGACTGGATTTTCATAGAGTTAGTTGTGTGAGAGCCAGACTATGGGGGATATTGAAGCTTGGCAGTCCTTCATATGGAGCTGTTAGAGCTTAAGGTTCTTGGTGATCATCACAGCTATTGTCTCTTTCCCAAAAGGAGAAAGAGAGCACAAAATCAGACCGGCTGGCAATACTTGGAAATCATCTGGTAACCCACTTCAATATGAAAAACTAAAAAAGAAAAACTGTGCAAATATGAAATATTGAAGCTTCAATGTTCCTTGGTAACCTCCAATGATATTTAGGTACCTGCTAAGTCTTCTCAGCCATCTGGATGTAGCAGAGAGGGGAAAAGTAATGATGCAGGCTAATCTTCTCAAGGGCACTTTAGTTAGGCAAAATCTTCCAAATAATAAGGGATCAAATTCTTCTACAAATAAGAATTACACACAACTAAACCAAACCTAAGTTTTATTCTTTACCCATGTTCAGGCATCACAGAGTAAAGTGAGAGTAAGTAATTGGTAAGAAATTGAGTGTTCACACTAAAACTGGTTTAGATTTACCCACTCAATTTACCTTTAGAAAAATAATAGAAAGAGTGTGTAAGAATTTCTTACTAGTACAACTACAGTTTTGTAAATTATATCGTTCTTGATCATGAGAACTTCGGGTATGACTCACTTTGTGATGCAGTTAATATGAGAAAAGATACAATTTCTTTTTTTTTTTTTGTATTACCTTTAACTGCATATAGCAGTTCATCCCAACAGTCGCGTCACAGGTAGAGTTGGTCCCAGACAATCTATCCTGGGAGTCTTCTGCCCTTTCCCAAAGAGATGGAGAACCATTTGAACAGAAAGTGCAGTTCAAGTCCTTCCCTTCTCCTGCCTCGGAGGGTTCCAGGCTATGTGCTCCTGCTTGTGGGAGGGAAGTTAATAGGAGCAGTAGGTGTCCCATGCATCCTGCAACTGTGTGCTCTGCCTGGCAGCAGCAGCTCTCCCAGGCCTCTCCACTGTCCAGCGATGATTTAGTAGTGTCTGGATGGTGTGTGCAGGAGCAGCTGTTGCCAGTGGAAGAAACAGAAAGCAGAGCTATTGTATGGGAGAGGAGTGAGAAGGACCTACTTGAACAGAGAGTGGAAGGTGATGATCTTGGTTAGGGGTGAAGGGGAGACATTGAAAAGAAGCTGGAAGCACTGTCAGGAGCGGAAAGGGACCTTAGAAGATGAATGTGATTTCAGCGACTGCTAAATTTTAAACCACCTTGACATAGTGCATAACATATAAATTCCTGGAGTTGGTATTACTGTTCTTTGAGTGTGTTCTTATTTAAAAATAAAACCAGTAAATTGTTAAATTATTGGAAAATATTAGGACCATGCGTATTCTTCATGCAGAAAATTCTAAAATTACTTTACTTTGTGGGAGTCCCTTATATTTTAATTATGTGTTGTATGAGGCTATAATGAGAGCATGACTCACTTTTGGTGTACTTCATTGTACTATCGTGTGGTAAATGAACCTCAGTACATCAATACACTTGGATATGTATGACTTCCCTATTAAAAGAAAACCTGCAAGGTGGTACACAGTAGTCTGGGATTTGAGCTGTGGAGTATGAAGAGTCAGGAGAGAGGGGAGTAGTTGATAGTACTTAACTTCCTTCTAAATTATGTTTTGTCTGTATGTAGTGATAACATTTTCTTTAACATGATATCCTTCTACATGTCTCTGTAGTGGTGGCTTAGGCTTTACAATGAATGGAGATTAAAGATCATGATTCAGCAGGAATTACATAAAAACATAGTATGAAAGCTATCAGCAATGTCATACAGAATCCTGCAATACAGTGATTGCATGGCAGTATTCTTAACTCTTTCTGACAATATTTCTTGCCTTTTGTTCTCTTTTGTATAAATACAAAAAACTGTGTTAGGCACAGTGTAGGTCATGGGGCTTGTCTATCAAATGTGCTCATCAGCACAGAGGCTACAATTTGTAATATTTTTTTTCCCTTGCAGTTGGAATGCTTTTTTTGTATAGCATTTAAGTCAAAAGACACTGAGGTCATCTAGTCTGCACTCCAGTGTATTACAAGTCATTACTTTTCATCACTCACTGCTACATCCTGAGTTAGCTTCAGTTAGCCTAGAGTATTACCAGACTCTGGAGACTAAATTTTTGTTTGTCATTTAATGATGAATAGCAGGGAGTTGATTAGAAAAAATATGCTTGGATGAAAATACTTGTTTTGTGTGTCATGTTCTGCATAACATCTTGAGAGGATGCCATCTGTTTCTGAATAAATAAATAAACTGGATTCCTATTAAAAGAGCTTGCTTGCAGAAAAGCAGCTTATGTTTCAGTCATGTACACATAGCCTAGCTCTGATAATGTGCCCTCCAAACACTTCCTTCTGGCAACCTCTGCTCTTCCCACCAAGACCCATGCAGATTGTTACGCCTCCCTGAATGCCTGAGTGTGCTGACAATGAAAAACTGTGTAGGCTGGTTATTAAAACTTTAGCAGAGGTCATCCTATTAAAGGCCTTGCTTTCGCCATTTGCAGTTTCTTCCTTTAGTCTCTTACTCAGCTGAGGAAGAGAATAGAGACAGGCTCACACAATTTCTTGATAGACCTCTGCACCATAAACTCTGGGCTTTCTCTTGCATGTGAAAGCTGAGTTGGCATAATGGGCTTTATGAATACAAGAGAAGTATGAGGGGTTTTTTGCTCTTTCCCCCTTAAACAAAAAAGGGTTGGGGTTGTTTTGTTGTGGTCTTTTTGTGTGTGTGGGGGGGGTTATTGCAATTGTCTATAGATTAGCATATGACCAGAGATATTTTTTTTTTAATTTTACATATGTCAGGCTGAGCTGTAGCCTGGAAAGATACCTGCAGAAGGTCCAAGCCAGGGAGATCCAGTGCAAATAGATTTTAAATAGATGGTCTCAGAAATACATTGCATTTTTTTTTCTTACATTGTCTACACTACGAAGTTCTGCAAAAGTAAGGAAAATATTTTTAAAACTTAAAATTTTTTGAAGTTGATTTCAGGAATAACCCTGTACTGAACCCTCTCAGACGTTGGAAAAGTCCTGGCATAAAAATTGGGGGTTTCTCTCTAAATTGTTTGAGTTGTCTTTCCTGTGCCTGCATCTGTGTCTTATCCTGTTTCATTTTGTCTGTTGTATGCAGCTTTTTCAAAATCTTCAGTCCATGCTACTTTCTTGAAGGGAAGGAGAAATACATCTACAGATTTCTACTAGGCAACCTAGCCCAAGCCAGCTATACTTTTCCCCCTATTAAGTACTGTGGTTAAACATTAAGTAGAAGTGCTTCCTGCACCTGCTTACACAATATCTTTTTTGCTTCTGTCTGTCCTGCTTATCACTCCATGGTTTTGGCTGCTTGTTCCTGTCCATTTCCTTTAATTTATGACAGCCTACTTAAAGGGGCTGAGCAGAGGCTGAAACCAGGAGGCACTGGGCAGAGGAGGATCTTGAAACTGGAACTACTTCTTACTGAAGCATGCTCTAGATACCTTTTGAAAAAGTTTCTTTTTTCTTTTTTTACTGCTAAAAACATCTGGTAAAGTTGTGGGGGGAGTTACCAAGAGCTGATATCTTCACTGAGCAGAAGTCCCTATTACAAGGAGTAGAAATACAGAGATAACTCTGAGGTTCCCTAATTAACAATCTTTGAGATGCTTATAACCCTAATGCAATGTACCACTCTGCTACCCCCCTCATAGAGGCAATCAGTGTCACTAAGCAGCTTCTTCAAATACAGGCAATATGTAATATATGAACATGGAAACCTCTTAACTTTTGCAGCAGTGGAAGGATTGCTTTATATCTCAACTAAGCTAATACAGAGCCTTTTTAGTGGCGACTTCCCTTAGCCATTTCCATTCTTTGCATTGGCATCTGTGTCCCTGTGGATGATAAGGATGGAGGTAGCTGACTCAAAACTTCGCTTCAGATGAGAAGTTTATAATTCAGACCCAGAAAAATGTGACCTGGGCCATTAGTCAGTATGACTGACTAATGTCATAAGTTTTGGAACTGCTTGATGAAGAAAATTGCCTTTTGACATGTAGAATAATGTGATAGCGGGTCACAGGAAGATAGGAGCTAAACAAATTTTAAAAGACAGTATTTAACAGGTAAATATGCCCCTATTCTTTACTCTGCTCTAATAATAGGAATAATTATGAAGATCAAGCAATTAGTCCGATGAACAGGATATATTGGGCTGTATCTGGTTATTGAAAAAAATTATGTGATTCAGTCTTGTGCTTAAGGTTCTATTTTTTTTTTGTTTGTTTTGCTTCTCATCAGACATCTTGATATCCATGTGAAGGTTGTTCAGGGCTTGTTTAAATTATCTGCAAGTATGGAGATTTCACATCATTTGCAAACACTTGTTTTAGTTCTTGACTTACGTCTTTGTGGACTCTTTTTTAAACCTAGTATCAGAATTTCACTGGTTACAGATTTCCGTTTCCCCACGTCCCTTAATGTGCACCTCCGAGAATAACCTGGTTATCCTTCTGCAGTGCTGTATGTCAGGTTGTTAAATATGACATTAGTTAAGATCATCAGCTCTCATTGAGTGCTTTTTTCTAATGTGTCAGCCATCCTACATAGACTGCAGGAACCAAAATTGGAATAGTTTTTACTTTTTAACCTTCAGCATTGGAAGTCTGATTTTAGAGGGAAAAGAGGCACTTCGTTCTGAGAATCTCCCTCATCAAATAGTCAAATTAAGCTGGTAAACTGTATTCAGACCTTGTAATTGTGAAGTATTAGTCATATTTGAATCATTTGATTATTTGAACATGTAGTCTTACAGTCTTTGTTACAAATTTGGAGAATTTGAGAGATCAATTAGTGCTCCTCAAGTAGATGTTGTTACCAGATGGTGTGTGTGTGTTCTGAAGTAGGTTTAAATCTCTTAGTGAGTTAATGCCCACATTGGCTCTGTCTTCAGTGGTACTGATTTCTACCAACAGCTTCAAACGAGCAAGATGGTATCTGTTTATAGTAAGCCTGTTACTCCAACACTTTTTCTCCATTTAGAAATACCAAACATCTTAAGTTGAAGAGCTGTGTAGAACAACATGTCACTGAAGCAATAAATATTGGCCTTTGTTCAAAATACGATAGCATTGAAACTGGGACTATGCATGTGGAAAGTAGATTTTCTTAAAAAAAACCACCTCAGGGATGTTGTTAGGGCTGCAGCTTGGACTAAAGGAGATGTTGATCAGCTTAGTCCATACTTGTACTGAGGCAAAATTGAGCAAGTGTTTTCCAAGGCAGGGGTTGTATAACCTGTTCTTAAAATACCTCCATAATGGGAATGAAACCATCTTTAACTCCCATTTCATACTGCTTTGATTAGAAAAGTCCACTTTTTTTCCCTGCAGTTTATTTTAATAGATACAGGTCTAGCCAATTCCATTCAGTGGTAATTCTTCCAAGGAACAATTAATATCTGACTTGCACATGCTGTAGAACAGCTGTCAGATCTCCATACTTACTTCTTATTGACTAAAGAGACCGTATTCTTTTAATCTTTCCTCTCAAGTATTGTTTTCAAATCTTTTGCCATTGTTGGTCAACCACGAACAGTCCAAAGTATCTCTTTTTAGGTACAGTTTTGAATACTGCATTGTTTCAGCAGATACTTAGCAGAATGTATCATCATCTTGCACATGTCAAGTTTCCTTACCAATGTGCCTCAGAATTGGGCTTTGCCTTCGTTTTAACACCACATTGCTAATGGATGTACACTTCATGATTGATTATTATTCAATAAACTTTCCTGATCCATAGTCTGTTATATATGTTTTTAATCCATTTTATTTTTCTTCCGTACAAGTAAAAATACACTTTTCAAGCTGTCTTCCAAATTCAGCAATATAATTTAGAAATGTGATGTTCCCCTTATAAAGGTTTGCAGTCCTTTCAATTTGATGTAATCTGTTCATTTCATGAACAGTTTCTCTTCCATTATCTAAGTCTTGATTAAAAAGTACTGACTAGAATTAGGCCCAAGGCAGACCTTTGCCTTGAAAAGTAATTTTAGATTAATAGATTTGTTAATAATAATATTTCTTCATATATTTTTCAATTATTCATATACTTTGCTTCTCTCACCTTCCAGTGCTTGTTACCCTTAAAGAATAATTCTTTGTTTTCTCACCAGTGTCAAAAACATCTATTCTGTGTTTGTCTTTCCCCTTTCCCCCTTACCACTAAATGGTTTATTTGGTTTCAAGGAACCTGCAGAGGTTGGTTGCAAGTATGTGAGGTGGTTGTGCTGGTGGTGGTTTTGGATTGTGTTTTTTTGAGGGAGTGGAGGTCATGTCTGTTCAAAATTGGGTGGCCAAGAGTAGGAGCCAAAATTTTATTGAAAAAATAACAGCGGTGGTCCAAGTATGTTTATAGGTGGAAACATAATATTTCAACTGGGGGGTTTGCATCAGTGTTGCCCCCCCATCTATACCTGTAGTCAGTGCCCAGTAACCCTCCTGGTCTGTCACAGCATGCCTTTTCCATATGACTTGTCTAACCCAGCAGCTGTGACTACTTTCTGAGATCTCCTAACCTTGCTTTGCTGTTTCTCAAATGTAGGGGTGACATTAGCACCTCTGAGACTTTCTAAAGACTTCCTAATTTTCTGAAGACTTCCTAATTTTATCCTTGTAAAGCTAAAAAGGTGCTAAAGACAAGTCACACTGTTCGCAGCACAGCTTAATATCTTATTTGCATCTGCTGCACCAATATGTGTTCCACTATGGAAAGAAAATGTATTTCTTTCTTTTTTTTCCTTTTTTCCCTTTTTAATTCTTCCTCAGTGAGTTTCCTAGATTGTGGTTGTGGTTTTTTGAGTGGCACCAGAAATTCTCAGCATTTTGCTGTCTCCACTCAGGACTGGGCTGCACTCATCTGTAGAAAGGAGTAGCCTTGTGATGTGCTGTTAAGTTGTGGTCCCCTCTCCCCCATCTCTTTGCATTACCTCTGCTTGGGCTGCATGTGGTGACAGCCTCTTAGCTGTCAGCAGGACAGCCTCAAGTGAGGTTTGTCCATCCTGCTATCAAGTGTAACCTTGGGCTGCTTTAATTTATGAGTGCCTCAAATTTTGATCAGGTGTTGTAAATCACAGTGTGTGCTATTCCTGAATCAGTTAGATATTCTAAATGTTTTGCCTTTCAGATTTTAAAGATCACTCTGGAGATTAGCAAGCCAAGATCTGTAGATTTTGTCTTTGCTGTGCGTTGCTTGCTCAGTCTGGTCAGGTGATGTCGTTTGCTTATATTTGCAACATGCAGCAAATTCCCTTCTTTCTTACTTTTAATTTTTTTTTTCTCCACGCATACATTTATTTTAATATTATGGGGTTTAGTGTTGTACTTTGTTGGTCTAATGCCCTTTTGGTAGCATTAACTACATGTTTTTACCAAGGAACTCAGTAATAGGTACTTTAGGCATTGATTGTGAAGGAGCGATTTGCAGTGATGCTCTTTTCCATGGGAATCCTTCCCCATGTTTATAATGCACTGTCTCTTTTATTGCTCAGTGACTTGCGGTTTCAATAGTTGGCACTGCTGTATCAGTTGCACTTTCATTTTTATCTCCAGACTTTCCAAAAAAATTATGCACTACGTTTGAATAATCTGAGTTTTGTTCCTCCTCGTACCACAGTCACAATCCTTTATTTTCCCACGTATTTCCCACTCTTTGAGCTGTGACTTTGTAGGTAAAACCAGACAGTTATGTTTTGTCTTTGTTTCAGGCAGTGATCCTCATCCTTTCTTTTAAAATGGTGCCATGGTTATTTTGATCTCTTTTTCTCTGTGAAGGTAAATGATTTATAGATCACCTGGACTCTAAGGACATTAATTAGTAGCTTTATTACTGGGCTTCAGCTCATTTAAATTAAGGTTGTGATTCAGAGGTTAGGGGAAAATACACATTCTCAGAATATCTCACAAATTTATGTAATACTAGAATATGTACTGAAATAATAACTTTCCACAGTGATTTTATCACTCCTAGCTTGACATAATACAAGAAAGTCAGCTTCTAGTTTCATTTTGTTTGCTAACTGTACAGAATTATGGAAAATGTTTTTTCTCAAATACCTGGTTAAGATTAAGAAAAAAAAAGGCATAATGAGTGAAGTCACTAATTATAAACTGGCAGCGCTTTAGTTAAGTGAATTCTCCTAAGAACTTTTCCTGTCCAGGTTCTGGATTCCTGTCTCAGGCTTAAAGAAACCACATGTTTGTTCTAAAAACCCATTTGTCCTTGTACCCTACATGCTTTTCACTTTAAGACTGTTAAAATTCTTTTTGTAGACCTATTTAATGCCATAAGCAATGAAGCATTACCTTGAGACTTTCTTGAAAACCTCTGACTCCTACTGGTTTTAAACATATTCTGGAAAGTTGACGAATCTAGCCTGTGTTGGCTTTTTCTTGTTTGCAAGGTAAATGCAACCTCAGGCTTTTTAAGAACCACTTCACAGGGTCACCACTGAGGAGGATTAGAATACTTTATGGTTAAATTTAAAGACAAATTCTCTGTGTTTAAGAAAAATATTGATAGGTTTTGTCCTTTATATTTTCTTTTCATCAAGGTACCAATAAAGACCACCTGATTTCAAATGTTTGCGCAACAGTATGACAACTAAAAATGCACATCTCAATTTTTAAATACAGTCCACAGTTCATGGGTTATCACAGCACGTTTACAAGGATCTTTATCATTCTGTAACAGGTACCATTTTGCAAGAAGAAAGAGGCAATATACCTCCAAGAGCAATATACTTTCTAAGATACAGTAGTCCAGAAATTTTGGAGTGTAGAGTGATACTTTTGACACTGGACAGTGACAGAAAAGGTGTCCTGGCTCAGTGTGCAAATGAGAAACTTGTCTTTGTTTACAGACTGACAAGAATTGCAGCTTTGCTTTAGCTTTTGTCAGTGGCAAATTACTAGCTACTGCTACGTGAAGGCTGTACTGGTATAGCTTTCTTCTAGTGCACCTGCGAGGGAAGGGGCACAGTAGAATTCTTAAATGTGGATTTTCTAAAGAGAAATCTTTGTATATTTATTTGATAGTGCAATTTGTGGTGATACGTACATGTAGCACTAGAAATGTATTTTAAATGGTGTGGAGATGAACTTAATTGTGTGGAGATGAACTTAACATTCAGTGTGTCTAATATTAACCAATTACCTAAATTCTGAACACTGATGCCCAATTCTGGAATCACTGCTTCAGAGACTCCTGCCTTGTAAATTTACAGAACAGGATTGCTACTGATGAAATACATATCCAAACTAATTGGGAGCTTTTGTGGTCAATAGGTAATAATATAGGTAGAATCCAGTTGGAGGCCTGTAGTCAGTGGTGTTCCCCAGGGATCAGTACTTGATCCAGTCTTATTTGACTTGTTTATCAACAACCTGGATGAAGGGATAGAATGTACACTCAGCAAGTTTGCTGACGATACAAAACAGGGTGTGGGAGGTGGGAGTGGGGAGTGACTGATAAACCTGAAAGCTTTGCTGCCATTCAGTGGGACCTTGATATGCTGGAGAGTTGGGCAGAGAGAAACCTAAAAAGGTTCAACAAGGGCAAGTGTAGGGTCCTGCACCTGGGAGGGAATAACCCCTAGTACCAGTACAGGTTGCAGGCTGACTACTAGAGAACAGCTCTGCTGAGAAGGGCCTGGGAGTCTCGGTGGATGACAAGTTGACCATGAGCCAGCAGTGTGCCCTTGCAGCCAGGAGGGTCAGTGGTATCCTGGGGTGCACTGGGAAGAGTGTGGCCAGCAGGTCAAGGGAGGCGATACTGCCCCTCTACTTGGCCCTAGTGAGGACACATCTGGAGTGCTGTGTCCAGTTCTGGGCTCCTCAGTACAAGAACAACAAGGACCTACTGGAGAGAGTCCATGAAAGGGCCACAAAGATGATGAGGAGTCTGGAGCATCTCTCTTATGAGGAGAGACTGCAGGAGCTGGGCCTGTTCAGTCTGGAGAAGACTGAGAGGGGATCTCATCAATGCGTTTAAATATTTCACAGGCAGGTGCCAAGAGGATGGTGCCAAACTCTTTTTGGTGGTGCCCAGCTAGAGGATGAGGAGCAATGGCCGTAAACTAAAACACAAGAAGTTCCACCTCAGCATGAGCAAAAACTTCTTTACACTGAGGGTGGCAGAGCACTGAAAGAGGCTGCCCAGGAAGGTTGTGGAGTCTCCTTCCCTGGAGACATTCCAAACCCATGTGGACACATTCCTGTGTAACCTGCTCTAGGTGACCCTGCCTTGGCAGGGGGTTTGGACTAGGTGATCTCCAGAGGTCCTTTCCAACCCTAACTATTCTGTGAATCTGTGAATAAATAAGAAGGGGGGAGAGGTGGTTACTATATCTCAGTTAAATGAAATATGCTTTAAGCCCCATTATTTGTTTTTTTTTGTCAGTATAATAGGTTTTTGCCCACAAAATTTTTGTGGCAATTCTACTGTTCAGATTGTGGAATCAAGTGGTTTGGTTTTTTTTCCCTAAGTTAGGGAGAATTCAAATTTCATTGTCTGAGTCTGCTGCTCTGAATTAATAACATGATTAATTCTAAGATGTAAGAGTCTCCGTATCTCTGCTATATATTTAGGCTCAACATAGTTTGATAAACTTGGGGTGGTGGTGTTTTATTCTATTTTATTATTTGGTTGGGGGGATTTTTGTTGGTTTTTTTGGCATGGTATTAAAGCTTGGGATAATAAGATCTCCGGAGACTGTGTCTATAAGTACATAGAAAATCTCTGCTTCTCAGCTATTCCACTGTCTGGTCATGCCAGGGACCTAAGCTCAGCGTGAAGTCATTAAGACAGCTCTTTAGATTGGTTGTAAGTGCTGCAGAAGTATCAGGCTGATCTAAATCCCTAAGTTTTATGAAGGCAGTTATGCACAGTGAAGAGTAATTTCATTCATGAACATTAAGGGCATTTACTGCCTCTTTCTTTTAGTCTTCTCATGATTTTCTTATGTGATTCTTGGAAAATTCAGTCTGGTGGGAGAAAGGCATGATAGCAAATGATTAGATGTTTTGTGGCCTATAAAATAGTGTTTCAAAAAAAAAAAAAAGAGATTCCGTTCACTGTCTTTTGAGAGCATCTCATCAGTGCTTTTCCATTTCACATCTGAAATTACTTTTCTGGACCTTGTTTCAGTACATACTATAAATAAAATAGACAGTTCCAGCTGGGAAGGTAGAGCCATCTTGTTTACCTTACAGAATATAAAGTTAACAGTTTTATAAACTTCTTCCAGTAACTTGCAGTAATGGGTAATTAATTGTAGTATTCTTGAGATTTCAATTTTTGGCTTAAAATAAGCAAATACCAAGGACATAGTTCTCTTTCCGTATCCCATAGCTCATCAGCTCATCTGATGTTATAGAGTATATGGATTTGTTCTTTCTTACAGAGATTTTTTACTCATTTCCAGTATGAATATTCTTTAAGGTCACTGGCATGTGTCTGATTTTCTCATGATTACAGCTACATACTTCTTATAGTTTAATTGTTTTTTAATAGTTCAGATGGTTTACCATGCTCTGATCTTTCCATAATAGAGTTAATATTTCTTGAAAGCTCTATTTTGTGTTTTTAATAAAAAGTTGCTTTTCACTTATGAAGACATGGATGTCTTTCTGGGGATTTTTGGAACACGTTTTTTTTTTTCTTTAAAGTGAGTTTACTCTTTTACAGTAGAGGCAAATACTATAATACTGTCCCATGCTTGTTGCTACTCAAACAAAAAGAAGTCACTATGTGATATCTTAGTACTAAGTTCAGATTTATACTTTTTGTTTCTCTGTATGTTATCTTCACTTTTTCAGCCCTCCTATTTTAGCTTTTCAATACAATCCCCATAGCAAGAGTTTGGAGTTTGATACTAAGAGGTTTCTTGAGTTTTTTTGGTTAGTCCCTGTCTTTGGCCCTCACTGTGTAACACAGTTATGCAGTTGCTGTGAGTGAAAAGTCATAGAGAACAGTAGCGGGACAGAAATGAGACCTGCAGAGAATATGTTAGTCTTTGATTTCTAGCTTACTTGAAACGATTTAAGCAGTAAAAATCCGTAAGACAACAAGGAACATTAAATAAGGGTGCCACAAGCTTCACTGAGTGCAAATTTCCCTAAAACATTTCCTGCTTTGAAAGCTTATTCCCTCAAACCTACCTAAGTTTCCTGAGCAGAAGATAAACAGGCTTAATCTGATGATTGCTGTTCCACAGTCCCCTTTTTGTGTCAGTCAGTTACATCATGAAGGCCTACAGAAGGGTGTTCTTTGTTTTGTCTTGGTTCCATCTTTAAAATATTCATATTTCTGTAGGATGTCAGTATTTGAGGCTGGTTTAGAGACTATATTTGTTTTTTTCCTCTTGCAACTATTGTTAGACATTTTAAATTGTTAAACAGATGAACAGCTAAAGACAAATATTTTAAAGTTTAGAAGGTATTTATTTTCTTTGTCTGTGTATTTTTCTCTCAAAACATTGTACATTGTTATAAACCAATGGAATTCCATAGACAAACATGCTGTTTTACCAAATGCATTTGCCTGAAATACTCAGGATTCTGGTACAGTAATTTTATTGCAGTTGATGCCAGCACAACAGAAGTAATATTCTATCTTCTCCACTTCTGTAGTGTTCAAAATTGTCATAACCCTGATGCTGCCATAATGTTGTTATTCTTACCATCTCATGAGGTTGTGGTCTGGCAAGTCTGTTCCAAGTTGCACTGGCCCTTTTTGCTCTAATTCTCATGTATGTGCTCATGGACTACTCTTAAATGGGGTTTTAATTATTATTTTATTTATTTAGAAACTTCAGCAGTTGGAACTTTCAATAGGGATGTGAATCAATAGGGATTTGAATGACTGATTTTCAAAATAAATCAAGTTTGGGATAAATGTATATATGCAGAAAAATGTCTGTGTGCTTCTAATCGTTTACATCTGATTATATGTCACTTTTGCTATATTATAGTAATACTTAAGAATATGTACTTTGTCATATTTTATGAAAGGAAATACATATTAATGTGGTCACATTGTTAAATTAACCAAGAAACAAGTCTTTGCTAAGAGATAACAAAAGCTATTTTTGAAATACAGGTTATAGATGTAAATTAGATAAGACAATGTTAAATTGCTTCAATGAAGTTTAACACTAAAATCCACATAGTAAAAGAATCAATTACACTGACAAAAAAAATTACATAAACTGAATTTAACAAAAATTAATTCTCTTGAATCATAAATGCAGCTTTGCTATACAGATGAGAAGGAACACTTTTCAGTGCAAATTAACATCTCCTACTATGATAGATAAAGGAACATCCTTTCCTCGAAGTAATCTTTAAAACAAAAAAAAAAAAGTTTACAAAGGACTTTTAGTGTGTGTATGTTCACACAGGCTAACTTTCAATGCAATGTCTACGGTTCATTTTTCATTGGAAATGTAACAGGAAGTTGTTATATGTCACATTTGTTGGGGCTGGATTTTTTTTAGCCATCTTACTTGCAGTATGTAAGTAAGTACTTACTTACTTTAAACTTCGTGAGAGTGATGAAACTTTATTGGCTTGAGATTTTAGCCTTTTGGGAAGAGGAAGCGCAAAAAACTCAGGCTCATTAGCTATCTTCCAAACTTAAAGGAATTTCCAGAGAATAAAGGAAAGGGAAAGGAAAAGGTCAATAGCAGAAAGTTCTGCAGTGAGTGTTGGGCTTGCATCAGAGGGAATTATATGGCAAAAAATGTATGGGATGTCAGGAATTCCCGTATCCTGAGAATGTCGTATGTTTCTCTGCAGTTTGCTTTCTGAATATCTCAGCTGTCAAAGGCAGTGGAGCCGATAATCTGCTCCTCACAGAAGCCTTTGTGCAATGATTTGCGATTTAACAGAGCTTTGGCCTGTATGTCAGAGATGTGCTTTTGCTATCATGTTATAATCTGTTCAGACTTGGCCACTCTTTCAGTCTTTCTAAAAATGTTTGGCTGTGTGCACACTCAGCAAAACCCTCTTTGTTTTTCATCTATTACGTTGCCTGAAGATTGCCTACAGTGAACACAGTCTGGCTTGGAAATTAATGTAACGACACCTGCAGATGTTTCCTACTAAAATGATGCTAACAGCAGAGGAAGCAGTCTCCTTTTCAGTGAGTGGATCTCCTCAGCATGGAAATAGTAGAAATGGACTTCCTTAAAAAGATGATTTTTTTTTTTCCCCCAAGAGGATTGAGTTTTGTAACCGACTCCTTTTGCTCTGGGAGGACTATGATGGCTGAACCTTGGGCAACTGAGGCTCAGTCTGGGAAAACCAGGTGGAGAAGGGGCTGCTCACCAAATTGCAGCCAGCTGTGGCGGCCTGTCCTGGCAAACACTCAAGGGCTCTTTTTGCTTCAGCTCCTTTCCCCCATCTCCTTCCTTCTTGATGAATTTCATCAGCCTTTCTGTCTTTCAGTACTGTAACCCTGTGCTTCCCTGTACAAGAGTGGCTCCATGCCCTTGCTGCCTCCTTTCTGTGCCTGCCCCGCAGGGAGCCCACCATCTCCTACCTGCCAGCCTGAGACAGCAGCTGCAAACTGGAAGAGGGCCAAAAGCACTGCCAGGCTGGAAAGACCCTTGTTCAACTCTTGTTTAGTGACTGAACACTCTTTTGGTTAATGCTGATGTTTCCTGACAAAGTATTCCTTGATTTAAGGGAGAAAAAAAAAAAAAAAGGAGGAACCTGCAGGCCCTCAAGAGGGAACTGACTTTGCTTTGGCTGAGACTCATAGAAAACCCAGTTTCCCTCCTCCCCTCCCCCCCAGAAGCTTTGTATAATCAGTTAACTTTCAGCATTTGGAAGTAACTAGTAACAGTGGGCAATGCTGGACAAAACAGCATTTCCCAAAAAAGGTGAAAAAATACTCTCAAAAAGTTAACTGTGTACCTCAGTAAGTCAGGGAAGCATAGTACTCTTGAATTCTTTATGTCCACTCTTGCTATTGTTTTATCAGATAGTCCAGATTCCTACACATTGGGGAAAGGTGATTTTATTATGGTCCACACTTAATGCCAGTATATTAGAGGAGTCAAACTGGCTTTACTTCTCTAGCTATAACTGTGCCAAATTCTAGTTTAATACCAAGCATTGCAGAAGGTCATCTCAAGAATGATTCCTAGAGTTAGCTGTAAACTCCCTTGGGCAGTCCAAAAGGTATTGCACAAAGTTTATCCAGTAATAGCACCCATATTTAATTTAGATAGTATTTTGGTTGCGCTGATACCAAGGAGATTAAAAGTTTCTCCTGATGAATGACCGTTCATGTTCCTTACCCTTGAAGAAAAATTAAATTGTCATTTTTAATCAGATCATTTAGAAGGTCCCTCTTACCACAGGCTATCTTTTTCATCATTATTTTGAAACTGTTAGAAGGCTATCATTTCTTGTACCCAGTCACAGAGTCTCCTGATTTGGAAGTATTTTACGAATAATGTATAAAATGTATAAAACAGGAGTCATTTTTACCTCATTGCAGAAATGATCAGTTCAGAGTGGAGACTGCAATCCATAGAAACATTCTTACAAAGACCTTACATAGCATGAGATCCTAAACTTTATGGCAGAGGTACAGATACATACATTGGAGCTGCAGTGATGGCTTCCCAGGCAAATATTCAGGCAGCTCCACAGAAAGAGGATTCTTTCCCTCCGGGGTTGATTCAAGGACACAGACATCAGATCGGAAAACAGCAGTTAGCTAAGAATCCGATTGTCTTTGTCCACAGTTTGCTAATCTGCACCTGATACCAGGTACCTTATCTTGATACTCCAGTTTGTTGAAAAGCCTTTTGGTCAGGGAAAAAAAGGCAAAAGTGCTGCATAGTGTAATCACATTTGCATCACAGAATACTAGGAAATAGGGCTGGAAAAGACCTTTGTCATCTAATCCATCCTCCTCCTCCCCCAGACTGCTCTGCAGATGCTGTTGTTCATTCAGTCAAACTGTTTTTACATGCAGAGGAACCCATCAGAGTCAGTGGGAAACACCTGTAGCTCTGGGGTTAAAGAATGTGCCAGCTAGTAAAAAGGCTAGTAACTGTTGTGTCACTGTGCAGGAACAAGAGCAAGGAGCTGCAAAATGGAGGTAAGTTCTCTCTGAGGGTCATCTGGTGGAACAGAAGGTGTTTTAGGCAGTGTGATAGAGTCAGAATACCATCTGCTTTTGTAGATGCCCTTGGGACAACAGAAGTATTGATAACTCTAGCTGGTCAAGGGTGTAGTGGAAAAGAGTTTATTGAGGAAATGTATCAATGAAAATAATATGCATGTCTCTGGAAATACTTGTTTGCTGTTGAACCTTTTTTGTCTGTGAAGACTAAAAAATGAGGGAAATCTCATTTTTCTTTCAGAATCTGGGTTGAATTTACTTGTTGAAGTGTTTGGTTGTATCAGAGCATTAAAATGCATTGTTTGGGCATATAATAAAGTGGATTTTCAACACATGACAGTGGATGTATGTTATTTTAAATGGACTGTACTTCACTTTTTTTGCTTATGGGCGCTGGTTATTTGCCTCGTTTTGTAGTGTGATTGTACAGGGCCATCAGCACTAGCTCACTAGTGAGCCTCTGTGAGACAAATGCTTTGGGTTTTGTAGTTGAACCCTGACTGGGAGAGGGGATGCTTTTGGAAGGAAAGTAATTACGAGAAGTTGTTGTTTCCAATTGTGTTGTGACCACTGACATGTGTAGTTTTTTAAGTTGCCAAAGCGGAATGAAATCACTTTCAAAGGGTGATCTTGAAACAACACAGGCCTGAGTTCAAGCTACTGGTTTCTCTCTACCACACAAAGGAAAAATCTTTTCAGTTAAATCATTTCTGTCTTTCAGCTAAACACGTGTGACTGAAGTTATGATCAATTTTAAATTGACCTGTAGGATACAGTGCTAGGTTTGTTCTGCCTCAATTTTAACCTTCCTCAAGGAGAATCTAGTGAGTTAACTGCTATGTTAATGTTTGCAAATTTTATTATGTTTCTTATTTATCTTTGCTACAAGTAATGTGAAGAATACATATTCATGTTTATACAGAAAAAGAATTAAAACTATTGCATTAGCTCTCGTAATAAGTGCTATAATTGTATTATTCCTGAATGTATACAGGCAACATTCTTTTTAACAATAGAAATTGCAACAAAAGTAAAGAACAGGGAAGAGTAGAATCCTATTTATAAATTAGTACCATTTATTAAATACACATCAGGCTTTGTTTTGAAGCAGCATTTTTGCTTTGGTTCAGAACAGTTTGAAAGATGTTACATAGAAGGATTAAATCTCAAAACAAAAGAACCACCCTTTTAGGTTTGTTTTTGTGTTTCCAGTTTACCCTCTGAGCCAAAATCCATTATTTGCCCCCTTCTGCTTTTGATTGATTCCTACTTCATGGTCATCATATTAAGTTTTCATATGCTACAGGGAACATATATGAGCTAGATGAAAAGGAACGGATAGTTTTGAACTTTAAACCTTAAACATCCTGAAAGGAAGGGAAAGGCTTTGCCTCCTGGCTGTTATACACAGAGTGAGGCATGGTGAAAAACTTGTCTTGAAGAGAAGCAGTTGTGATAGAACCACCCCAAGTTGGCACAGTGCGAGTCCCTCTCTGAAAGCTGGTGATCATAGAATCATTTAGGTTAGAAAGGGCATTTAAGACCATCTCAGCCCAGCTCTACCAAGTCCACCACTAAGCCATGTCCCGAAGTACCACATCTACATGGGCAACCTGTCATGGCATGTGAATGAAATTAGTTTTGGAATGAGGTCTACTGTTTACCATAACCATTAGTTTAGGGAAGACAACTTTCCCAACAGCTTTAGAGACTGTGTCCGTTTCACTATTTTCTGTGTCCTTCAGAAGACTGACAAAATTGGCAACAAAATAATCCTAAATCGGCTTTTTGAGTACATATGGCACTAATATAATTCTCAGAGATGTCAGGGCACTCTCTAACAACATTTTCCAGGGGCTTACTGAAGCATTTGTTAGACTGATTTGTAGAGCCTCAGCTTGAACTTTAGTCTCTTTTCCTATTCCTTGCAGTCTACTCTAGAAGTTATTATAGTCAAAACTCATGCTGCCTGGACCTAGCAGGCAGGGAAGTCCCTGCTTGTGAAGAGGAGGTGATGAATAGTCACGCTTCTCTGACTGTCCCTGTTCATGCTTCATCCCACTGCAGACTGTGGCAGCCTCAGTGGTTTTACCTCCCACCTCCCTCTGTAGGTCGTGTCTCAGCGGGACATCCTGTTCACTTTCTATTCCATTTTCTTTTCTGTGACAACTTCTCTCATTCCTTTGCTAAACATTGATTTGCTAAACATTGAGTTGATGGCAGCAACGAAATGCACTGTATTTCTCTTTCAGATATGGCAACAGTTTTTCTCATTATTTTTGTGTTTGGGAAAGTTTAAGGAGTTTACATCACAGGCTGTTTTCTACTGTAAAAATAAACTAGTCCGCAGATTGGTTCTAAACTACAAGCCACCTTATGTTTGCAAAAGTAGTTCCCAGTCTTGGTGGATTTTGTAGCCATGTAATTGAAAGAGAGGAGAAAGAGAAGGCCATCCATCTAAGAGAAGGTCACTCTCAACAAACCTACATCCTGAGGACCTCGCTGCCACCATCCAAGCTCGCTCGGCCCCGGCAGATGAACCTTAGGATTATAGGGTGGGCTTAGTTCAGCACACACTGTGTCTCGCTAAAAAATCCACTGCGCAGGCTCAAAGGCCTTACCTGCATTTGCAAAGCCCTGTATCACCAGCACACTTGTAACAAATGTGGGTAGAGACCTTTCCCAAATCTTCGTTCCCGAAGACTGGCCATGAATTGAAATATTAGAAGATAGATTCACAACCAGTGGGGGGGTTTAAAATGCTAATTGTTATCTACTAGTCAGTATATTATTTAAACTGGAGAAAAATATGTTGCTATTCTCATTAGACACGGTGCTTTTCACCTTACTCTCAGTTATCATGTCCTCTTTCCCCCCACCTCCTCCCCACACAGCACTGGTCAGCAGGAGCACGTGGGAAATGATCAAGCTGAAAGTTAACCCAATGCACACCACAAAAATGTTTGGCTGCTGTTAAATTAATTTTGTCAGTTTTTGTGGGATTTTTGGCATGTCTTCATTTGTTTATGTCAGTTTATTACTCATTTCTTGCTACTTAGTCATAAGTTGATATTTCTGTTCAAATACTCTGAGCCCAGAGTAGGAAAACACTAGTACTTTTGCCCAGATATTCTGCTGTAGTTGAACTGTATTTAATGTTTTTCATAATTTTGGCTTAGGATTCCAGTTGTCTTACTTGAGGCTGGGAAAGGAAAGTCGAATGGGGCAAAATCACAGGTGATAGTTTTAAACTGAAATTTGGTTTAACTCTGGAAGGTCTCATGGACTGATTCAGCAGATGGAACAGTGGATGGAGGGAAGGTATTAAGGAATCCAGCTGCCTTGCTTCTGGGTTAGGCAGAAGTCATTCATACCTGCAATGAATGACTTGTTTCTGATCTGGCAGGCTATGCAGGGAAGAAATAGAGCAGTGAAGGGAAATGAATCTTAATGTTATGTAGACTAGATCGGTGCTTTAGTACTGCCAAGTAATTCAGTTATGTGGTGCTTGCCCAGGTCATGGGTACAGTGAGGCTCATGGAAGTTCCTGATTTTCCTGAATTTTCCAGCTAAATGGAATACCAGTCTGCTGGCAAGAACAATCAAGCCCAAGGACAGACATGAAGCAGATTTATTCCTCCTTCTAGCAGGGATGAACTTGCTTACTATATTTGCAAGTGTCAATCTGATCTGAACCAGCATATGATTGTGCTGCTTCTTGCTTATAGTCTCTTGCCTGGTTTCATGGGGTAAGGGGTGGGGAGTAATCCCTCTTCGAAAAGCAAAACCCACATAATTCTTTTAGAAATTTCAATAAGCATATAATTTTGTTTAAAATTAATGAAAAAGTAAGATGATCCCACCCCAATCTTAATTATGATTATTCAAAAGAACAACTTGAAAATACACTTACTTGAGGAATTGATAGTATTTTAACTGAGCTGTAGGGAGAAATATCTGACGATGTGGTATCTTTTGTGATGTAGCTGGAGTGGCAAAGTCATCCACTGTAGTAATTAAAAAAGGGCAAGGTGTTTAGGATTGCAAAACACCAATATTTTTATGTATAGGTAAGAACAGAATAGAAAACTCTAAGCATTAAATTTGTTTCAGTCAACTATTGATCTTATGACAGCATACTGGTGATATGGCAACATATTCTGAGAGCAAATGGAGATTCAGAGTTTCTTTTAACTCTGTATATCAAACTCCCAATGACAGAGAATGTTAGCTGTGTTATCGTACAATAACCCTGAAATTTGTGTTGCTACAAATTTCCACTTTTGAGCGTCAATAAAAACTTATGTGTGTTAGGATTTTTAGGAAGTAGAATTAATTTTAGGTAGAAAATTTTTACTTTTCAATGTATTTTCAACTTTATAGTGCTAAGAATTATTCTGTGTATACAGTTTTGATGCTGAGCAAAATAAGGTTGCTCCTGTGATGAGATCATTCTTTTAAAATCCTGAAATTTACATTACATGTAAGTACATATGATAGTGAGGCTTCTGATACATGTTTTGTAATGGTATGAAACTGCAAAATATTGGTAAAATACATTGCAAATAATGAGTGAACTCCTGTAAAAAGATGAAATTTCTCTGTGGTACCCAGTATGGCTTTCATGAGTATTGCTTTAGATCTCCAGGAGGTTTTAACTGGAAGCACACTTTTGAAACATGACTTTGAGGGCAGTCTTGTTTATAAACAGAAACAAACTTCAGAAGTTTAAGGCTGCCTTTTTTTTTAAGTTTTTTTTTTTAAACCTATATCTGAAACTACATCAGTACAAATTTTATTACTCAGTGTACCTTACAAATTTACTAGTTTTTAAGCAAGCAATTCTCGGAGGTATTTCACTTGCTGTGATACATTTCCCACATAGACTATCACATTTGTCTATTTCTTTCTTTTTTTTTTTTACTGTCAGTCACCAGTCCTGCCATGTTCAAGCCTTTTAGTATGTCATTTGTTATATGTTCAATATATTCATATTCATTATAAATATTTTTCTGGTTTCCTATGGCATGCTGGTTTCCCCACTAATATTTTAATTGACTTTGTAGCTTATACTGCGTTTCACATTTGGTTTTGGTCTAATTCTCCTCTCTCTTTTTTTCTTTATCACTGGAAAAATAATTTATGTTTAGCATCTGTAACTATGAGTACTTCAGAGTTTTACTTTGCATTTCTAATACCCGTTCTTTATCTGTTTTAGCATCTCCCTGTATTCTTCCCAGTGTTCTTTACTTCCTATTTTCTTGTAAGTATAGCATATTCTCTTTTTCCCCTCAGTTTCTATTGACCTGTTTAACCGTGTGGAGTTAATTGAAGCTACATCTCACTCCTGAAGAAAATAATATAATCACTGTATAAATTCAGTTCCATTTATACACCCTCTCCTTATGACTGGGTTATCTTGCTATTTGTCTAAAAAGTATTAAATGCAATATCTTTTTACCTAACACAGCTGTCTAAAATTGCACAGCATTCATCTTGGTAGAAATTAAATTTCTATTCCATTTGCTGACACTGTCCTGTTTCTATTTTCTTTATTCTGTTTTTTAGTGTTTGGGATCTGACATGAACAGGTGGGTCCCTGGCAGGTTTCAGGAAACAACCAGTCATGTAATTCATCTATCATTTTGTGGCATCTATGACATATTCTAAATGGTTTCCAAGTTAAAATTGAGCTCACGGTTGTGGCTAGTTATGTACTAGTCCCATTATTTTTGTGTACACTGTCTTTGCTTTACTCAATAGTCATTCTTCTGTCTTTTGTGTAGTGACTTCACTTGATATTTTTGGTTTCCCTTTGTGTTCTTAATGGATTGTTTCCTAAGGCAAGATTCAACATTTTAGGCATCTACTGTATCTAAAAATGTTCAGAACCTGTCACCCATGAACCACCTCTTAGTAAAGAGAATTCTAAGCACAGCTTTATGAACTTCCTGCTGAACGTGTGAGGCTTCAGTGCTGGACTTTGGAATTGCAGCAATGGGAGCTGTAACAACTTGCAAGCCCACAATTCAAATGGAGATGATTTTTTTTTCTTTTCCCCTGCTTTCTCAAATTACTAGGTTGTTGACCCAAGTCCTTCCATGCCCTTGCAGTGATATTTTTTAAAATCTACAAATTTACTCTTGAACTGTGAACGCACCAGTATGACTTCTGTGAAAAGATGTGCTCATACCTCCATCTCCAAATAGTCAAATAAACCTTGCTTTCTTATTGCCAGCTACACAAACTATAAAATTCTCCCTGAGGCCACTGCACACTTTGATTTAAAGTATCAGACATGATACACTTTGTTCTTGGTTTTTGTGTAACAACGGGTGTCATGATACCTGAATAAACCTCCCTTGGTTTTGGCGTGGTTGACGGTAGTTGCTAAGTCCTGCTCTCTGAGACAGATCTTAACTGGTTTGTCTTTTTTGAAACTTTGCCTTAAACCACACTGGCTTTTCTGTTGCTTGTTTCTTTTCTCTGTCACATCTGTAACTTCCTAATTTCTTGATTTTTTTTTTCTTCAAAATTTCAGCCTCCTAGTATTAGTATTAATAATAATTTAGAGGCTGAGGTTTAATATTAATATATAATATTTATATTAATATATAATATATTGGTGCTGCTGAAACTTAAATATCATAGTGCTTATTCTGTTGCCTCATTAGCTGTCTCTTCTGTCTAGCAATAGTATAATTATTGGTACTTTCATCTAGATACACACAATTTCTCTAAAGAAAAAAAATCCAGTACTTCATAAAAGCAGATTTTTACAGGAGAAAATAGCCTTTGGGTATTGGGACCACCTGTAACCAATAATCCTGGATTCTATACTGACTTGCTTTGTAGCCTGAGGGAATCCACTTTGGCAGCTTTGCACCATAATCTCTGTATGGCAGCATGTGTTAACTACTTAATTAGTGGTTTGTGGATTTATCAGTTTAGGGTGTTTGTCTGTAGATTTTTCTTTTGATAGTTTGTTCATAAATATGACAGTGGTCAATGAAGTAGAAAGCCTAAGGTCTTAAATAGAAGCTTACTGCTTTCCTCAGCAATATGACGAGCATCCACCCAAACAGTACCCATGCATGTGTGATCCAGCCTGCTGTGTAACGACAGCCTCCAGTCCTCCCAGCTGCTGGCTGAGAAGCTGTTCACTGCTTTCAGCTGTGGTTGTTTCCTTGGAATTTACCCTGGGCATGTTTCTTTTTATATATTTGCTGATTTACTTCTACATTCTTTATTGCAAAATTTGTTGAAAACATGTTCTTATGATGGGCATTTTCCCAGGACCCAAAGCCATTGTTGTAGAATGGTTTGGGTTGGAAGGGATCTTAAAGATCATCTAGTTCCAACCCCCCTGCCATGGGCAGGGACACCTTCCACTAGACCAGGTTGTTCAAAGCCTCATCCAGCTTGGCCTAGAACACTTCCAGGGACAGGGCATCTCCAGTTTCTCTGAGCAACCTGTTCCAGTGCCTCACCACTCTCACAGTAAAGAATTTCCTTCTAGTATCTAATCTAAACCTCTCCTCTTTCAGTTTAAAGCCATTCCCTCTTGTCTTATTACTACGTCCCCTTGTCAAAAGTCTCTCTTTCTTGTAAGACCCCTTTAGGTACTGGAAGGCTGCTCTAAGGTCTCCCTGGAGCCTTCTCTTCTCCAGGCTGAACAGCCCTAACTCTCTCAGCCTGTCTTCATAGGATAGGTGCTCCAGACCTCTGATCATCTTTGTGGCCTCCTCTGAACTTGCTGCAGCAGACCTGTGTTCTTGTTATGCTGGGGGCTGTGCTCAAGATCTTCGCTGCCTCCCTCTGGAAATCCCACACGTGGAGAACTGTATCATTTGTACTGGGATCAAGCTGTAGGGAAAGATGACATGAAAACAAATGCCTCCCATGTCTTTTAGTACTTGCCTGCAGTGATACAGCACAAAGCCTAATTGAGAGAGGATATCATATATTTTTTCCTCATGCAAAGTGTCTGATCCAAGTCTTTTGGTAGTTGACTACCAAAGAAGACTGTAGGACTTCGAGTTTTTTTTAGTTTTGTTGCTTTAGTTTGGAGGGGGTGGTTGTTGTTTTGCTTGTTTATTTGGGGTTTTTATTATTATTTAATATAGGAAGAATAAAGAATTCTGGATATGCATCATGAGTTCACCAACTGAGGCAAGTCCTCACGTATGTGCTGATCCTGGCTAGAATTGCCAAAAACCACACAGGAGAGATCAGATTCATCTTGAAAGCACAGGTTATATTTACTTACTCCTTTCCATCATGCCTCATTTCAGCTGTTGCCAGTAGATCGTATTTGGAATTTATTCCTCTCCAACAGTACAAAAGGACAAATTTGGCAAGGTGATACACTGTTCTGAATTACTTGTTAGGTCAGGGCATCTAACTAACTATCCAGTTACCTGTTGCATGGGATACCCAAAGACACCTTTCTTCGTCTTTCTTTTAATGTGGGCTTATTTTCCCAGAATATTGGGAAAACGGTCGGAGAGATTGCCTCTAGAACAATTTGTGAATGTCTCTTTAAATGTGGTGTAAATATCAGTTGTGTGTTTTGCCTAAAAACAAGGTCTTCTGGAAATCTTTTTGGTTCAAATCTTTAACTCTTCAGTGGAGACTACTTTCTGTTGATTACCTCTGAATCAAAAGTGAGAACTTACTTGGCACATGCATTTTTTAATATGCCATTCATCAGAGGATCCTAAAGCTGTGTTTACACTTTCCCAAGACTTCTGATCTTCTTTTCAGCCTATTTTCTCCACTGGTGGCAATGTCCAGCTCGTGGTTTTTGCTCCACAACCATTCAGGCAGCAGCAATGTTTAAGGAGCTAGCAGCCCTCTTACTTAAGTGCAGAGCTTATGACTAAACACCCAGCACTGCAATGTTTAGTTTTTCACTTGAGGTTTTTGGGAACCTCTTCGAAAAGCCAGACTTCTTCTTTGTTCTTCCCCTTCCCACCCCAACCAGTTATTTCTGCCAAGGCCAGTAATTTCTGATAAGAGGATGCTGCTACAGAACAGCTTGCCTGTGTTAGTAGCAGCCAGCAACATTATGTATTGCAGGTTACTCAAGGATGAAGTATAACTGGTCATGGTAAGGCACACAGCTGTGCACCCTTGTGTACTGGAAGATTGGCTTCAGGTTCATTTGCCACCTCTAAATGAACTTCTTGGTGAATATCCCACAGGAGGTTGAGGCATCTTCTATGAATAGCAGACATTAGACAGTGGCTGGAAAGACATGTGTGCCTTCTTGAGGTAGATATGTAAAAACAGTCACTTCTTCCCAGCAGGGATGAACTCCAGATACTTGGAGCACTCTGATCTTGGGGTTCCCTGAAAAGCTTGGCACATGCACCTCAGTGTTCTGAACCTCTGAAAGTCTCGAGCCTTCTTTGTCTACTACTTTTCTGCATTGAAATGCCAAATGTAGGGGGGCAAGGGGCAGTTATGAATGAAGTTCTTGCAAAATCTGGTATTAAAAACCTCATCTATGTGATGAGAATGAACCTGCCAATAAGTATTCCCATGTGTTTTCAAAATGAAGGTAAATAAAAGAGTTCTGCCAGTATAGTGCTATACCTATCTATGTAAATCTCATTCATAATTTAGCTAAGATATTTTAGAATGTTTTGATGTCCTTACAAGCATTAGATCATGTGTACTAAAATATGTATATGCTTATATGTCTATAGAGGAAATTACCTGTGATGTCTTTTGGCAGTATCTGCTCTAGACTAACCTTGCATTAGGGCACTGATATTGCACAGAAAGCCATTTTTCCCATCACCCTGGGGATTGGATTAAATTGCAGTGAGGTGCTTTTAATATAGAATGTGTTCATCTCAGGAGTTAGTGTGAAATAGCTGGGTTTAAACCTTAGCCTATTTTGAAATAGCTTTCCTCTGTAGATGAGCCCCAAGAGATGTCCTTGCTTAACTCTCAAATTTGAGAGCATTTTGAATGAATGCTGCGGTATCATAACCTGCAGCTCTAAAAATATCAAGATAGAAGAGTTTTCCCTTATGAAATGTTCCCAGATTTAAAAGGCCACAAAAAGGAGTCTGTAGCCTGGGGAAGGTTTTTCTTGTTTGTCCTTATTTGTGTTAGGAGAGGGACATTTTTTTTTCCACCATAAGACTCTGGAAAGTTTACTTAATACCTTATGCATAAAAATGCACAGCTCCTTTTCAAAGATAGTAAAACTTAATCAGACTCCTTAAAAGATATGTTGCCAACTTATATATTAAGGTTATCCTTTTTGTTTTTATGGGCATGGTCTTAACAAAGCATTAGACCTAACATTTGTTATTCCCATCTTTTAAAATATGTAAACTTTCTTTTGTTTCCACTTACATGATATAAAATAGTCAGACTAAGGTAAACCTAATTAACTCAAGGGTGGAGAAATACCATTTTCTCTTGTATTGGTTGCCCACTTTCAGTAATAGAATTTTGTGTTCTGATCAGTTGCATTTTTGATTGGCATTGAGTTTATTTTCGCAATGAATGCTTATACTCTGAGAAGGAAAGACATTCAAAAGCAAAAATAATTAAATAGCCTATAACCCACTAAAATCCAATACAACCAATATTTTCCTAACAATATTAAAATAACACATAAATATATTTGATGTTCTGAGTAACCAAAGAAACAGAGAAACCCATCCACAAAAGAGGGGGAAGGCTGCTGTGGACCATATTACTCTAAATGTGACATGGCAGTCAAGATTAAAAGCTAGTGTAAGATGAAAAAACTTGAAAAATTGAGTGGAGAAACATTACCAAGGTACACATGTATGTTTGTCTTCTCATGGTAGTTTAGTCCACAACAACATCCTGTAAGAAATGTAGGTTTAATAGAAGCAATGTCTCAAAGTGACATTTACAATTAACACCCATACAAAATATATGGCAGAGTAGGAATGAAAGGGCATGAGAAGAGGGCTGTTTAGGAATTGAAGGTAGACATTGACAATCAAGCCTGCCAGCCACTGCACAAGTGCTTGCTTCTGAGTTGTAGTTACATATTGCTGGTGCTCCACCAAGTTCTACCATCATAATTTGCCAGTTAATCTGTGCTTAAAACCTACATTCTTTGTGTATTGAAATGTGACATATTTGGAAAAACAGCTGAATGTGGCTGAACAACATCTAATGGTTCTGTGTAACTATGTCTTTGAAACAGAATCAAGAAATTGTTAACTTTGTTAGAAAGGATAAGGTTACAGCACACACACACTCCCTCCCTCCCCCTCAACGGTAAGAGTTTTGAGGAGGGTTCAACGCCAGCAGCTGGGTATCACAGTGACCAGCAGCCCATAATCTGAAGAATTTTCGTCCTTTCCAACTGCCCTTTCAGAAACACAGAGCAAATCATCCTTTTAGGTGAAACGTACAATAAATTGAGACATTTTTTTCTTACAAATATTTATAGTGATGTTTCAAAGGAAGGTGGAACTTTTGTTTGATTCCAAAATGTAAATGCTATTAATATATATACTCAGACAAAAAATGGACACATACATAGCAGGTTTAGAACCCCCAGTTTTAGTTTCTATAATCTGTGCCAATACACTAGAATTCTGAGATATTTTCTGTGTAATTGCTGAAGCAGAGGTGGAAAAATTACTGGAAACTGTTATATATTATGTTTGCATTTGCATTTTCCCATCACTGTCTGGGATCTGTGTCTTGTGTGAAATATTTGATGTAGTGCAGAGTTAAGACTGGAAAAGCTTAGCAGTGTTAACAGTTAGAGCTTGCTAGTACGTATGAACATGAAGCAAAACACCCTTCCTTGTGTGTAGGCAAAAAAATGAAATGTGAGGTAACCTGCACTGGACAACTGATGTGAAGTCTTGCAGATTATCTATACAGGGAACAATAAAGCAGTGAAAGTAGAGAAAGGATTTTAAAAAATGCAACTTACTTCTAGCAGTGGTTTTTAATTATTTTTTTTTTGTTGTTGAAAATTCATTTTTTTTTTCCAATCAGTGTTCCAGATCATATTGTTCCCTGTCTGGTACTTGAGTTGTAGTCAGTTATCACTGAAGTGTTATTTTTGCAGTTAACACTTTAAGACATTGTTGCTGCTGGTGTTTGTTCATTTGCTTATTCAAGTGGGATGCTTATTAACCCCTTCATCGCTTGGTGTACAAGAGGATGTGGTTGATGAATTGAGGTATAGAAAAGGCACGTGAGTCCTCGAAGCTCCTTTTAATCACTGAAGCTTTCTCTGAAAATACTGAGTGATTTTGTGATTTAAAATAAGGGATGACTTTCAGTGCAGATGAATGCCAAGCAATGAGGAGGGGACAAAACAGACTTATAGGCAAAACCTGTGCCTATAACAAAACATAAATCAGTGACTAGTTCCTGACTTCATGTTGCTGCTCAGGAAAAGGGCATTTGGTTTGTTTTGGGTAGTTTTCTGCAAACATCTGTTCAGTCCTAGCTTAAAAAAAAAATCCCTGTTTTGAATATGATGTGCCATTTTACACGCTGTTCCAAGATTTAGTAGAAGAGGAAGAGGCATGGAGAGGAATGGCTTCTGAAAGAAGAAAGGGAAAATGAAATGGGGGCTAATAAATCTGTGATGAAACGGATGAAGAAAGTCAAGACGTATGTTGTAGAACTTGCTGGCAAAAGGTGCTTCGGAAGACAAACCCATAGTGGTTTCAAAAGTAAATTGGACAATCCCACGGGGGAGGAGAGTTTAATTACATGAGATTTGGTGCAGCCTATGATTCTGGGCATGCAAATTTTAGTAATTGCTACATTTCTGATGGCTGGACTTAAAATACTTGGACAGTATCATTCATACCTCCCAAGTTCTTATGCTTGTTCCTTAGGCATCTGTGCCTTTCAGAAACAGCACACTCTGTCACTTAAACCTTTGAATAAAGAGCACCAGTACTAGCACCTGTGTACCCAAAAAGAAACATGCAAAAGAAGCTTGACTGATTTTAAAGCATCTATTTGGATGTGTCCCCAGTACTGTTGCAGGGAGGGGAGTGTTTGCGTTCAAGGTTTGCTGTGTAAGCGAAACTGAACTTCTTAAGAATTTAGGAGACAATAACAGTGAGGCACAAATATCTTAGTGGAGCTTGGGATTGCAGTTTTGGATAGTTGTGAAGTCCTGTGTTACTTGCTTTGTTTTTAACTCTGACATCTGACATCATGCATTTTAATTGTTATCTCGTTCACATTTTAAAGAGGTTTCTTTTTTTCTGTCTTCTGGCAGTGGAATGCAGATGATGATGCCCTTTTCTAACATTGGTGTTTTGTACCTATCTTCCTTTGGACAAGAGCAGTTCCTTTCTTATCTCTTATTCATAACTTTTTTTTTTTCCCTCCAAGGGCAGCTGCATGAAATTGGTGACTGTTACCAGTTTTTGATCAGCAGCTGCAAAACAAAGTAGTCCTCTTAATTTCATTTAGTATCTGTATGGTGAAGCTTTGGCTTTGTGCAGCAGTAGTATGTCTTCACCTCTGAGATCACGTTACATTAGCAGTTTGCAGGTGGAACATATAACTATAAGCTGTTTGTTTACCTCTTAAACAAACACTGTTCTGCATTAGTGGACAATATCCAGAGTAAACTGTCTTTTTTCCCTTATTTATTTTTGGATGCTCAGTTTGAAAAGAGCAGGCTGTGTTGTTTTGTTTGTCTTTTACATGTATTAAAATGCAGAACTGCTTTTGGTTTGTTACGAAATCCTATTTTGAAACATTAAAATGTAGTTGTAATTAACCTGAATATAAGTAACTTCAGTGCAAAGTTTTCGTGCGAGGAAATCTGTGGCAATACAGTTAATTGTCAATGGCACTTTCTTATTTTGTACTCATTTGCTGCAACACATGTCCAAGATGTGCAGCAAAACAACCTTTTGCCAGTGTATATATAGCATGAATCGCTGCTTTATGTCTCTGCATTGTCTCTTCACCCCTGAGGATCAAATGCTAAAAGAAAGAGCCCTCTGTGCTGTCAGGTGTACTAGGTCCCAGACTTACAGGGATAATGACAAACACTAACAAACCTGTTTTAACTCCTTTGATGCCGTTTTCTGATCCGTATTAGCTGGCTGAGTCTCCCTGCACAGAGGTGTGGTTTCTAAAGTTAACAGTTTTTTTTATTCCAGCTTAAGGATCCTAAAAGTGTATTTTCAGTATTGCATATAGGAGTATTCTTCCACTGAACTGCAGCTTGTGGTTTGAAACTACAACTGTTGACAAGTGTAAGACAGCGTTTATATAAAAACTCAGAAGGTCTCTTGTCAGTTCAATAAGCATGAAAAGAGGCCTGTAGCGTTTACATCTTGGTCTCTCTTGCCAAAAGTTTTGTCTCTCAAAGTATATAATCATTACCTCTTACATCTCAAAAGTCATTTTCTGGTATTTGGGTATAACTTTGGAAGTGTGAGTTGTGGGAAAATATAGGCTCAAAGCTCTTGCACGAGTTTACTGACTCTTGCTTTGGCTTAATCTAGTCTATTGTGCTCTCCCAATTTTCCTTGTTTTTCAGTATGGCTAGGACAGCAGAGAAAAAAACTTTCATTGGGGTTTAAAAATCAGAGATGATTTCAGTTGTTTTAATTTACATTTCCTATGGGGAAAAAAAGCCAATGAAGCCAGTGATGCCATTTCATCTTGTTTTCCTAGTGAAATATGGAACAACATTGGTGTTCCTGCAAATTCCCTTTCAAGGGAATTCTTTTAAAGGAATGTAATTGCCATAGTGTGGTTTACAAGGGAAAGGTATTGAAAGCATCCCTCATCAACTTCATACTTGGTATGCATCAAATTTTTATTTATTCTGCTGAAATGAAAAAAAGGAATTTCATAAGCCATGAAAAATTCGGGAATAAATGTGAAACTTTTTTGACAGTATAAAATATTAATTTTCTGTTTAATTTCTGCCTCTGAAACTGATCACAAACTGAATCCGGTTTCTTACTCTTCACTTTAAACAACTAAAAAATCATGAGTTGTCTTTAACTTCTTCACAAAAAGTGATATGGTGAGAGAATTAAATCACTGTTACAATGAGAAAGACCTTAAAAAGTAAAATAAAACCTTATTATTGTGTAGCTCTTTTAATAGGCAACTTGCCTAATTCATCATAACATTTATAATAAAATGTTTATTTTAAAATATTTTATGTAAAAATTTCATTTATATCTGAAATACAAATAGGAAAATATATAATGTTCTAAATTTTGATTATTTTAGTCTCTTATTGTCTCTCTCTTATACTTCATATGGGTCAAAGTAAGCAGCATTTGAATACAGTGAAAATATCAAGATATTCCAATTACCTGGGTGAGCCTGTTTAATGTCTTCATTGGACCCACAAGTGTTTGAAGTATGTTACAATTAAAACCAAATATTGAAATCATAGCATTGCTTACTATTAGAACTCTAAAAATACAACTTCTTCAGAAAGATAATGATGAGTTAAGCAAGATCCATCATCATCATGGCCAGGCTTTGCAAAAAAGATTTGGGAAGGGCTCTACCCACGTTTGTTACAAGCACGCTGGTGGCTAAAAAGGCCAATATGAGATAGACACGTCCGGTTGCAAAAGGCACAGCAGAAAGACTCCTTGGGTGGTGTATTCTGCAAGACACGGTTCTTTCTGCGTTGTCTTTTCTCCTCGAGAGTGATCCTGCGTGTGTTCTCAAAGGAAATGGCAGTGTTACAGATGGTGTGTCTCCAGGCCTCCTGATTGGAGGCCAGAGTAGACCAGTTATGGTGATCAATACGGCCAAGGCTGAGATGTTGTTTCAGGGAGTCCTTGTATCTTTTCTTCGAGGCTCCTCTCTTGTGGCAGCCGGTGGCAAGTTCACAATCTTAGGGAGGCGGTGGTCCTTCATCTTTGAGACGTGTAGCAAGATCCATCAATGGCATTAATTAACAACTTACTTATACATGGTTTAACTCTACTTTTTAGTAAAGACCTCATATGCATGATGTTCTGAAGTGCCTGTTAGTAAGATAAGAGCTGTGGATTTCCAGTAGATTTTAGTCTCAGACATCAACTTTCAGAAAAAGTCTTTCTAAACTTTCCTGTCTTGGCCTGTAACACACTTTCACACATTTTTAACTCTCCTGTCCCCTCCTTCTGTGTATACTCCATTACTTCAGTATGACAAATTCTATGGAGATTTTACATGGAGGCCTAAACTTACAGATGACTTATAGATCTAATGTGTTCTCTTATTTTCTCTTGTGAATGGTAATTATTTGGTATTATGTTTTTAATGTGGAGTGCATGAAAACCTGTCCCTTCTGTGACATGAGGAATGGCCTGTTTACTTGCATGCCTTCAAATTCTGTCTGTGTAAGTGACTGGGAACAAGACCATAAAGACTTAATGCCCTATTTGCCAATTCTAATAACAAAAATTGTTTAACATGAGAAAGATCTTATTGTCTATGAATCCATTAAAATATCCTTCACCACATGGTCTTGCTTCCCTCTCAGAGAGCTATAGTCTGTATTTCTTCGTTTCCATTTTTCTTTAAAGACTATTGTGTTTTAAATTATCTTGTCAGTGAAGTTCTTTATTTGGTTTATTGTGTCTTTTTCTTCTGTATATTAACTTCTGACATTTGCAAAAAAAAGACTTGTGCTTTCTTTTCACAATGTTGATGCTGTTAAATGACTTTAAAATGTTGGACAAGGAGAAAGCAGAGCGTTAACTGACTGAAGTGCATTGGTATTAGGAAGGTTAAATACACCTTTCTCTCCTTCTAAAAATAAGTATATGATGATTGGTCTGTTTGGCTTGTTTTAAATGTATTTTCTCAAAACTGTAAAATTACTTTCTTGAATCCCTTTCTCACTTTAATTTTGCTCTGTGCACAGTGTCTATTTCAGTAACTTCCAGGGGACTGGGTTTTATTTACTGTCTATTCTTAATATGACTTAGCATTTTCTTAGCATTTTCATGCTAATAGGGATTTTGAGACTGGTGGACTAATAAAATGCAATTGTTCTTGTTTAAACTGTTTCCAGGTACATCCACCTTTATGGAAGCATTAGCAGCAAATGGTACAACCAACATACAGACATCTGTAACAGGAGTGACAGCCAGCAAACGAAGGTTTATTGATGACAGGAGAGATCAACCTTTTGATAAAAGGCTACGTTTCAGCGTGAGACAAACGGAGAGTGCATACCGGTACAGAGACATTGTTGTCAGGAAACAAGATGGATTCACACATATTTTGCTATCAACAAAATCATCTGAAAATAATTCATTAAATCCAGAGGTCAGAACAATTCTGATTTTGGGAGGGGAAGGGTGCTGGGGGAATTTGAAGTCCTTGCCTCATTTATGCCTCTTATTCAGGCACAAACATACAAAAAACAAAATACAGATTCTTGCAAGATGTTACAATTACAGTTGACTTTATGCATAATTCACTTGAGTTTAAAAACTCTTACTGACAGTGTAGATGTACTGTCTTTTATAACACATGCAGTGATTTACGAAGTGCAACTTGAAAAAGCTTTAGCCTCAATTAAGGTTATTTTTTTTTTCTGTACTGGTTGCATGTGCCATCTGCTGTCCAAAGTACAGAAATGCTGAATGAGTGCTTCAGTTACAGATAACATCTAATAGATCTTTCCTTAATGATTTAATTATCTTAGTCTAATTACATTTTTAAAATGCAAAGCTTCTAATACTTTAACTTTCTTTTTTTTTGGATAATGAAGAAAGTTAACTTTTCTAATATGATGGTTGAGTGGACCCTAAGGAAAAATTAAAGATGTGGAAGATCTCACGGGGGGAGAAAGGGAAGAGCAACATGCTACTTTTTAATGATGGATTAAAATAATTCTTATGAAATTTTTATCTTTCAGGTAATGAAGGAAGTCCAAAGTGCACTGAACACAGCAGCTGCAGATGACAGTAAACTTGTGCTGTTCAGTGCAGTTGGTAGCATTTTCTGCTGTGGTCTTGATTTTATTTATTTTATACGACGTTTAACAGATGATAGAAAAAAGGAAAGCACTAAGATGGCAGAAGCTATTAGGTATGTAAGATTATCTTTACTCATCTGATGGGTATCCTTCATCATGTAACCTGGCTTGTTTTATCTTTTTCATTTTAAAAGCCTCTAATTCAAAAAGATCACAGACATTCCCCTGTTATGAGATATACTGTACAGCACTTCTTTACACTTTCTGTCCCTTTCTCTTTGGGTTATCATTTCACACATCGCTATTTTTACTTTTAAAATTGAACTATGAAAACTGTGAATATGGTAATAGTCCTACAGTTAAAACCAATTTTAAAATACTTAAATAGCCATAGGGTTTCAGGAAAACAAATTTAATACACAAAAATACGAGATGTGCATTGAACGAGTAACTTGATGTAGTATGTTGAGAGCAGTGAAGTGATGGATATTTTAGAGGAGTAGGTTAATACTAGTGAACATCATCTCAACGCTAGGTACCAAACCTAACAGTTAAACAAAATGAGCTGAATTACTACTAAGTAGAAGAAAATATATGGAAAAGAAGTATGTGTCTCAGAGACGTGTTTTCACAGAACAAACAAGTAGCTTATCATTTGAACACTGGTCTTGAGATTCTGGTGTCTTGTATACTTTCAGAGTATCTGTATTCTTTCAGAGACCTGTCTTGTGTTGTTATTATCGATATTCAAGAAAAGGCCATGTGGCAAGTAAAGTCTGTGTCATTGGAGGCACAGTTGGTTCATAAAGAGGATTGTAGTTATTTTTGTTAAAGGAAATTTTTCAGTCTTTCCGTGTATAAGTTGGTTATGCAGTAACTTCAGATGTGGCCAGAGGCTCTTAACACTGAGCTTCTATCACTGGTTTAATTTGGGCCCTTCCAGAAACCTGATCTTTCACCTATTATTCTTTGTTAATAAAATGGTCAAAGGTAACTTAAAAGACCTACAAATACATCTCCCCTTTCAAATATAATAATGGTATTTTTCATTTGTGTGCTAGAGATTATACTCTCTGGAATATTCAGACAGGATGAACATTTTCTTAAGTCTCTGAATGGGATGTTTGCATGATGACTTGTGTAAGATGGTTCCAGAAATTTTTTTTGCTTTTAGCTATTTTAGTTCACTTGAATGAGTTAAGAAGCAGCATGATAACCTTTAGTGATGAAAGTAATACAGTAAAATTGTCCTGTTTCACAGAAATACAAAAGTATGTAATGCAGATAAAGAGCAAACTTTAAAATAACCTCTATGTGTATACGTACGCATATGCTTACTTTTTCCTGACAAGCTCTTGAAGGCGTTACTGTTTGAGAACATCCACACTTTGTGGGTACTGGAATGAATTGGTATTTTTTTGTTGACAATGAGGATGAGAATGTGCATTTGTAACTTAATAACATAGTACCCAGAGCATTATGACCAACCAAGAGAAGGTAGACAAGGAGGGAAAGTGTACAGGTGTGTGATCTGTGATAATAGAGCTCTACTGTTCGTGGTTGGTTTATAACTTTAAAAGGCAGATTTATTTATTACAAAAAGCTGTGTCCCAGTAGTCCAGAAATGCTCCTTAAGGAAAATCATTAATGCTTTGCCCATCTTCATTTATACCTTATTACCTTCACTTAAAATACATGTAGTTACCTTATACCAATGCCATACGTAAATACAGTGAAAACAACTAGGGTTGTAGCCACAGTTTTGGTGCCCAGAGGTGAGGTATGGCTGCAGCCTTATCTGAGAATGCTGTGAGGCATGTGAATATACCTCAAGTGACAGGTCAGCTGATGCTTCTGGGAGGGGTGTTAAATCTGAACCTGCCAAACTACTGTGCTTTATTGGGCTGGGAGCAATGCTAGGCTTTTACAGAAGCAGAAGATGGTCAAGGTTGGAAGGGTCATCTTGTTCAACCTGCCTCAGCTCAAGCAAGGTCACCTAAAGCAGGTTTCCTGGAACCGTGTTTAGGCTGGGGTTTTCTAATGTATCTGGAGATGGAGAGTCCAGGACCTTGTTGGCTGCCTATTCGGTCACCCTCGCAGTAAAAAAGTGTTTCCTACTGTTCAGGGGGACCTTGTGTTTCAGTTTGTGCTCACTGGGCACCACTGAAAGGAGCCTGGCTCTGTCCTCTTTGCATCACCCTTCAGGTATTTATACATGTTGATGACAATCCCCTGAGCCTTCTCTTCTCCAAACTGAACAGTCCCAGCTCTCTCAGTCCCTGGGTCATCTTGGTGGCCCTTTAATAGACCATCTTGAGTCTCTCTTTCACTAGAGAGCCCATAACTGGCTCTGGACACCAGGGCTGAGCAGAGGGGCAGGATAACCTCCCTCAACCTCCTGACAACGTTCCTCCTAAAGCAGTACAGGATACTATTGGCCTTCTTTGCCACAAAGGCACACTGCTGGCTCAAATTCAACTTAGTGTCCGCCAGGAATCCTAGCTCATTTTCTGCTGCGCTCCTTTCCAGCTATTTGGCTTCCAGCATATATTGGTGCCTGGGGTTGTTCCTCTCCAGGCACAGGACTTTGTACTTCCCTTTGTTGAACTTCATGAAGTTCTCCAGCCTGTCAAGGTCCCTCTGGATGGCAGCACAACTCTCTGTTGTATCATGAGCAAACTTGTGGAGGGTACGCTCTGCCCCGTCATCCAGATCCTAAGTGAAGCTGTTGAACAGTGCTGGACCCATCACCAACCGCCTGGGGTGGAACACTAATTACTGGCCTCCAGCTAGGCTTCATGCCACTGGTCACCGCCCTCTGGGCCAGCCATTCAGACATTTTTCAGTTCACCTCACTGTCTGCTCATCCAGCTCATACATTAACAGCTTGACTATGAAACTCTTATGAGAGACAGTGCTAAAAGCCTCACTGATGTCTCTGTAGGCAATATCCACTGCTCTTCCCTCATCCACCAAATAACCACCTCATTGTGGAAGGTTGTCAGGTTGGTTTTGAAAGTAATGTTACTATAGAGATTAATTATTACGGAGTTTTCAAGAGCTGGTGTATTTTACTCTCTCGATATATGAAGTGAGTGCATGTTTCTGTTTCTCTTCAGGAATTTTGTGAATACTTTTATTCAGTTTAAGAAGCCTATCATTGTAGCAGTAAATGGCCCAGCCATTGGACTTGGAGCATCTATATTGCCTCTGTGTGACGTGGTTTGGGCTAACGAGAAGGCTTGGTTTCAGACACCATACACTACTTTTGGACAAAGTCCAGATGGATGTTCATCCCTTACATTCCCTCGGATAATGGGCCTGGCTTCTGTAAGTAGCTTGCAGGGTAGGGGCCGACAGCTTCACAGTTCAGTTGTGATAATTTATCCAGCGTAATTTCAAGACTTTTTGCCTTTGCTGTGTTGTCTTTTTCTTAGTTTTTTTTCTTTCTCTCATGAAAACCTTTCATGAGAAACCACTCTTTATAGCTTCTCTGCTCCATGCTCTTACAAGCTAGTCTTCACCTGCATGCACGGAATAGAAAGAAGGTGTGGGACTGAATCCCACATCATGGGCACCTTTAACCCTGATGGTGTGGGAAGGGTTATGTCCTGTATACCAAGACACACCTTCCCTGCCGATGCCTCTGAAGATCAGCCAGCAGTGTCTTGCGTTCAGCACAGCATCAGAGTGTAGCAGAGAACGGGCTACTCTGCCCTCGGTGTTGTTAAGTGGCAGAGCACTGTGTCACCACCCAGCAACAGTCTTACGCTAGTATGCAACATAAGTATTTCAGCTTCCATGCACCCGTAACAAAAAAGCTATTTAAAAACCCCTTACCTACATTATTTTCATGTTCCTTAGTGTTTTTCATGCTGTGTTCTTTGAAAACTTAGACCTACGTCGCATTCCAGTTTGACCAGTATGAAACAAGTGCTGGTAGCTACACCTCTTTTTCCAAATTTGCTTTTTATTGTAAAAGCCAGTTTTTTCCCTGTAGGTATTTATTGATTTAAAAATATAGATTTCAATATACTAAAACACCACTTTGATCAGATCTAATGACTAATTGTATAATGTCTGGATTTAGTTATTAGAAGAGAATAGAAAAGGTAACTGAAATAGATTAACAGTTATAAGAGTATCTTTAATATTTTAGCATGTTTCAAACTACTGATTGTTCCTTTCCCTTTTTATTTGGCCATCCATCTGCTCATCCATCCATTCCATCCATCCTCGTCCTTTAGAGACTTGTGGTTGTTACTTTTAATTTCTTTAGAAGTTGTACGAAAAACACAAGAAGCTCTTCCCTAGTATACTCTTCCATGTGTGTTTGTGAATGCTTCCATTTTTAAATATAAAGATTTAAATTGAAAGCTTCCAGTGCTAACAATTCCATAATGTTCAGTGCAGAAGGGGAGAAAAAAAATCCACTGTTTTCATACTATCCCTGACCCTCTGCAGTATAGCAACGTTGGTGCTGTATGGGACAAAATTGAACTTTACTCAGCAGATTTCATGAAATATGTTCACAATCCATACTGAAGACTTTGATAAAGCAGCATGCTTTTCATCTCTAAAAGGGAGACAGAAGTCAGCAGAAAGATGTTATGAGTGAGATGCAAAACACTCAGGGGGAAAAAAATTAAAATATCATACAAAAGAAAGAATTAAGCCCTCTGTATGCATCATAAAATTTTCTACAAATGTATCAATTCAGCACTATTAGTCCCACCTTTAACTCTTGTAAGTCAGATTCAGTGTAATGTTGTTAGCAGCAGCAGCAGCTATGTAAAAATCTTCAATTGCAAGATTGCTGGAAGTATTTTTCCTGTGGGATCAGTCTTGGCTAGTGAACAGGTCTATCATGGATAGTTTTTTTTCACAGAATACATTCAACAGCAGTCTTATTACAGGAAATCTGAAGCCCAAACCTTAGAATTCAAAACTGATACTGCATATTGGGAATACCAAGAATTTTAGAGGTGTTCTCAAACTTAGCTTTTGAGTATGAAAATAATCTGCAGTAGAGATTAAGGTGACATCTGTATGGAGAGATATGCTATTGTGTGTTTGCTGTGGAGTTCTTGCTCTGGTTGTCTGGTCTGGGTATAGAGCACAGGAGCTGTGTGATCAAGCATCACACACTGGGTTTCCCTGTCAGTCCCCAGTATGCTTGGCAGTATTACTTGTGCTTTTCTGTCAGTCATGAGGGGTACACGTTTCCATAGTGCCTGTAATCCACATCAGAGTCAGGATCTCGGGTTTTACAGACACCAACTGTCACCTGATCATAGTGCAAGAGAACTGAGATGCTCTTGGCCCCACTACCTGTGGCCTTGCACGAAAGGTCCCTGGTGAGCCTCAAAGTTCCTCTGTGGAAGGAGAAAGACAGACTGGGTAGAAAATGAAGGTTTCTAATGAGACTCTTATGTTAATGAAATATTTTTATCAACCTCATTTCTATTGCTATATTGTTACCTTTCTTGGAAAGTAACTACAAGTGTGTTAATTTTTACAGCAGGTACGAGGCATGATTATATGGTTAAAGCTTATATAGCAGTGGGTCTCCAGCATATATTGTGTGTAGATCAGAAGTGAAGATGCCAGAGCAAGACATTTCCCTTCAAAACCTGTTAAGTGAGAATATTAATGGGAATGCTCATTTTGTGTGAGGCTTTATGCTAATATTGTGTTACAGATGGCAGAAATAAGATAACTGCACCATTCTCACTTAAGTTCTTCCATGTTCAGGAGAATTCAGCAATTGCCACTTAGTTTTAGGAAAAAAATTATCAAGGTTTTCTAGCATTAATTTTTATCCATGCTACCAAAGATACATGTGAAGAATATGTAGGTCTGACCAAATGACTTAAATTTTTGCCTTTCCTAATTACTATTTAGATTGACTTCACATTTTGATCTTTGATATACACATTAAGTATTTTTTAAAAATATTTTGAAGGAATATCCACATCTGCACATCTGCTTAGGAGAAAGGATATCTCTTTTTAGACAAGCTTGTGTACATCACTGGTTTTTAGCTAGTGTTCCAGGTTATTATTATTCACATATATTCTGGAAAATTAGAGGGAATGGTTAACGAACCTTTATATTTAATTTTGCATTCACAGAAGGCAGAACTGTAGGAGTATAGAATTTAACCATAGTGCAAGAGATTTGAGGTTTTTATAAACTAATATATGTGAATCACAGCTTTCTGTATTAAGTATGAGAGATGTGCTGATGATAAATTTTAAGGAAGGAAATGCCAGTAGAATCCAGATTTTGTATTTCATTACAAAGGGGCAAGTAATAGACTGCAGATATTAGACTTCAAATTGCTTCATCTGTAAAATGTCAACACCCACAGGAAATAGATAATTTGAGGTCCTTAACTGAAAGTTGCTGAAATAATTACCAAAACTTCCAGTATTAGAAAACATTTAAAAACTCAGAATTTTGCCCTCAGGTTTGGGTGTTTCATAGCAGCATTATTTCCTATATTTCAAGAGTCCAGTAATGGGTTTGTCATACTTTTCAGTGCAAATAAGTCATTAAGAAACAGTAAAACTGATTCTTTTTTTTTCTTGAGGTTTACTATTACTCTGACTTTTTAGTTTCCACTGGCTGTTTCCATGCAGATGTCACTGCAAACAAAGTTTAACTATGTAAGAAACTTCTCTAAAGATAGAATTAAAGTGGTTGTAGGACAAAGCTTTAATGGGGAAATTAGTAAATAGGGAAGTGCATGATAATTACAAATCAAAAATATTTACAGAACTGGAGACCACCTTGTTGCATAGAATGTAGTAGTCAGTTCTGTACCTTTAAACTATGTTCAAGACCTTATAAATACTGTTGGTTTTTAATAAGACTGCTGTATAAGATTTTGAAAGGATTTATCAGTTCGATGTTGAACTTCTGAAGAAGATGTGAATGTTTATTTTCTATGAATTTGTTCAGAAATTGGCATACATTATTATAAAGGGCAAGCTTTGTTGTTTTACAAATTTGCCAGGCATTAAAACCTATTGCCACATATACAGATAACCAAGTAAGCAATACTACAAGAAAGCCAGAGTTAACGAACATTCACAACCAGGAAATAACAAAAGATATTTTCACATTTAACCCTTAATCATAGACCTCCATATTTTAATAACTACTGACATAGTACTAGTCAACAACATGGACCAACCATCTGTAGACCAGTCTTTCTCTTTTTTAATTAAAACTTGGAAGAGCTATAGTAAAAACTATTTCGAATAGTGCAGGCATTTTTCTTGTTCTTTTCAAACATTTTTCCTTTAGTGAGTTTTGTCTCATTACATTTCATACCAGAAGTAACTTTTTATCCCTTCAGGCCAATGAAATGTTGTTCAGTGGAAGGAAGTTGACGGCGCAGGAAGCTTGTGCCAAAGGACTCGTCTCTCAAGTGTTTTGGCCGGGAACATTCACACAAGAAGTAATGGTTCGAATTAAAGAACTTGTCACATGTCATTCAGTTGTAAGTTTCCTTTATTTTCTTATATTTTTATGATTAAATGAATAAAAATTACTCCAATTATTATTAGACTGCATCGTTTTATCCTCCAAAAACAAAAGAGACCATTTTCATGAAACAAGGAGTGTATTATAGTACAGCAATGGTTTTTGACATATTTTTATGTATCTTTCTGTTTCTGGGGATTTTAGGATTTTTTTTTTTTAAATTTATATCTAACTCTTCTTAACCATGATGTACTCTGGCATATAATAAAGGACATAAACCAGCATTGGATTTTTTATAATATAATTTGGTTTTAACATAGTTGCTTAAGTCCAACTTACTCTAACCAACAATGTAAACAGTTGCCGTAATATCTGCACAGAAACACAGATATCTTGAATTGTCTTGAGTTGTAATTTAAATTACCATGGAAGTAAATAGTCTTTGACATTATGTTTAACTTAGTTTTATGAGTAACACCTAGTGCAGTCATGGTTGTGTGCACTACTGGCAGTTGCACAAGACAGCTAAAACTGCCACTATTGGATGCTTTTTTGCAAGAAAAGGTTTAGTACAAAATAACTGTCCTGTGTGTTCTGTGCATTAGAAATGTTGGATTTTAAAGCAAGTTAAAAGTTTTCTAAATGGAAAAGCATATGAGATTTTTTTCAGTGTATCTTAAGTGCTCAAGAAATTCAAGATCTGCCTAGTTATTAAAACAGTACTGAATAATAGTGTTATGCGCGTACCAAAATGGACTTGGAGTTTTCCCTAGTTATACGACCATATTATTGTTATTTTATTGTTTTTATTATTTCCACATTTTTCTGCACTTTTAAATTGTGTTGATGTAAGGTAAAGGAAATTTTGTGTGATGCTACATGAAAGACTATAAGAAATGTTTCTTATAGTCATAGTATGCCCATGAATTGATAAGCTTAAGTTCATAATCAACTTTTGGATCCGTTCATATAACCTGTAAGTGCATGTGTTGCTTAGTTCTCGTGTAATGCTAACCCAACTCCCCTTTTTTATTTTTGGCCTAGGTACTTGAAGAATCCAAAGCTTTAGTACGTAACATCATGAAGGTGGAGTTGGAACAAGCAAACGAAAAGGAGTGTGAAGTTTTGAAGAAAATCTGGGGCTCAGCACAAGGGATGGACTCAATGTTAAAATATCTGCAGAACAGAATCGATGAGTTCTGATGAGATACCCATTGACACTGGAATTGTATTTCTTGGACATCAGGGCAAACAAAATATGCCCATTTAAAAAAAAACCTATATAAACTAACCCCTTGTTCAACTTGGGAACAGGAGTGGACGTACACACCCCCCTCCCCTTTTATTGTCAAGGGGTTTAAAAGTACTGTATCACTTAAATTTGAACAAAACTCCTTTTTCCCTGATTGTTACATGCAGATATATATACACACACACAAGTGTATGTGTGTGCATATATATATATATGTCTTTTATATATATATAAATGTAATATGTGTGTGAGAGCGTGTACGTAGACACACACACACAAGCTAAAAAATGATAGAGTGCACTACCAAACATCTCTTTAAAAGCTCTAGTTTTTGTTATCTTTGGCTAGTACTGTATCAAATAGAGAATTAATTAAAAAGTGAATGGTGTTGCATTATTTTCTGTGTGGCAGGGAAGTCTGGAATAATGCTTTTCTTTTTCATGAGAATACAGAATTGAAACGGGTATTAGCCAGCCCTTACTTTCTCTGCCCAATGAGTCAGCTAAGATACAAGCTGTTGTCTCAGAATAAGGTTGAAATACCTCAAGTAATGGAACATTCTGAAATTTTGGGGAACTAGACCCTATTAAGGTTAAATCACACATATCCCCAAAAAGAGAGTGTGCTCAGGATGAATAATGCTAAGAAAACACTCTGTCCTTTTTTAGGAGGGAGGTATAGAGGGGTGGGAGGAAGGGGGCAGGAATATGTTTGATTCTTACCCAGACAGCATGAAGAAACCACTGTCTCTTAGGGAAGGGGAATGAGGGAAAGTGGGAGGGAAATGGAAGGGGAAAGGAAAAAAAAAACCACAACACAAAAAAGCTCGTTTTGCAGTATTAGTGAATCACTGAATATCTTATGTATGAATATCCTAAGTTATAAGTTAGTTTTAGTGGGTTTTTAAAAAGCCTCTCTGGGTTTGTTTTTGTTTTGTTTTGGTTTTTTTGTTTCTTTGTTTTTTTTCTTTTTTTTTTAATAACTACATAAGTGCTTCTGTTGCTGGGTGAGAATACTACTTCATATACAGTTTGGGTTTTGTTTTTGGTTCTTTTTTTTCCTATTTGCTGGTTTAATTGATGTATTACACCAAAAATGCATTTTATGTTCATAAATTTTAGTTTCACTTAGAATATATTATTTAATAAGTTAAAATTCTTTTGGCACACTATTAAGTAAAAAAAACAAAAAATCTTTTAAAAAAACTACCTTATATTAGATGTTTAATGTTCTTTGTCTATGCTTTTTTATTATTTGAAATATACACTATATGCAGTATGGTGTAAAAGAGTGCCCTGTGTAAATAGACCTATTTTGCATTCCTTTCAGGAGTGGTTATTGATTCCTGACTGCAGATATCTATTATTACTTGGGTATCTGTGCTTGCAATCTTATTGAATGTATTATGAAGAATGAAAAAGAAATCAAACCTTATTTTTGTACAGTTTTGAAGTTTTTACTTGGAACTGACCCACCTCCCCTTCCCAGTGGAGAGCTGTACAGTGTGTAAATCTGCCTTTACCTTGGATTGGTACAGTATTTTTGCATCTGTGGGACCTACTTCTTTGTTCTAGTAGTTTGAACTATATATAAACTGTACAATCTGTAAAGTTTTTATAGAATAAATATTCAGCTGTGAAAACTGGTTAAATAAAACTAATATTTCTTAACACATTTTAAATGTGGTTCTCTCATAGAGTTGTCTTTTTCAAAGACATTTTCATTCTGATTTTAAAGTAAAAGTTGCTGAAACAAATCTTGTAAATTAGAGGCTTCAATATTTATGTGGGTTTTTTTAAAAAGCTCTTCATTTCCTTAAAATTAAAACATGAATATTAGTTTATAGTTGCAAATTACATAGACATTTTCTCTTACAGCATGTAGACAGGGGAAGAAGACATAGAAAGTAATTCTAATTTTAATTATTTTGTTATAGTTCCGAAAGAAATGTTTCTTTGCAATCTCTTAAAAATGGGTCATTTTCCCTACAATGCTGCATTTAGGTTTGAATTCCTTAGTTGAATTTGATTTTATTGAAAGGGAGAAGGAAAGGTACTTTTGCCTACAGTTCTGTAATTAATTTTTCTGGAGTGTGACTCCAATTTATATGAAGATCCCTTTTCTTGCACCTATAAGGGCATAGACTCCATCTATGTCATCTCAGGGATTGTTTATGCTTTTCTTGAACCATGAAAGAACTTTGGGTCCAGCCTTCTGTTACATTGAAGATATTTGAATTGTACATTGAAGGTACAATTGAAGGTACAGGCAATTCACCTGAAAAAATAATTCTACTTGCTTCATTTTTTTTGGTGTGTGTGTTACTATCAGTCAGGCTGTTACGCTGCTTACAGTTTGCACGATAAGATGGGAGTAAGTTGGTGACTATGTAAATTCCTGTCTTTGACTGAAAAAAGTCCTTAGTTCAGGCCCATTCTTGTACACTGTCAGTGTCACTGTGCAGTTGCCCTAACTTTACATTAAAAGCAGTAGCTAACTTGACACTATTAGCAAATTATGTTCTGAATTAAAAATGTCTAGCTTTTGTCTATATACTGGACTGCGGGGACACTGTTTCGTCAGGAAAATACTGTCCCGTTCTTTCCAGTATAGGTGAGTATCTTTTCATGTGCGTGAAGGTTTACAGTTCTCTGAAATGGGTAACATTCCAGGCACTAGCAACCACAGCGAATTGACAAGCTCTGGCAACTGGGTTGCACCATAGAGTGTGCATTCCACACTGAAGTTCTATCACATTCAAGTTCATTTTCGGAAGAAAATAAGAGAAATTTTCTCCTGATTAGGAAATGATACCAGAGAGACACATGGGTTGAATGTACTTGGAGCTGTTTGAAAGCCACTTGTGTGCCTTAATCCCACCTTCTGCTGGTATGTTACTTTCAGCAAAAATAGGAAGCAGAGCAAAGTCTGAACTCTGGGTAAGATAACCTACAATAAAAGGTGTTTTGGGGTAATCTGAAGGTCTAAACCCACCTGTAGATTTTTTCCTTGTTCAAACTTCATAATTTGTATGAATCCAGGATTTGAAACAGTTTACTTGAGCAAGTCCTTCACTGGATTGCTGACATTGCTAAAAGACACTTCTCTGTCCTTCAGAAGCTGCACCATTATCATTCTGGAAAACAGGTTCAGGGGAATTAAATTACTTTTTTAGATGGGAATAATTTCTTAAAGTCAAGCATACATAATAGAAAAATAATATTATACATAATACTAATAACAATAATACATAGTACTGAGCTATAAACAACTTTACACAGATACAGTTCATACTTTACTCAAATAGTAGATAAAATAGGACTGCAAACAGCTATGGAATGAGGCAGCAAACAAAACATTTCTGGCCATATGGACAGAAAAAACTATCTTCAATAAATGGAGCCTATACTCTGCCTAGGTTTGTTGGTAGAGGTTAAAGCACTGTCACATTCATCTGGGACATTACAAGTATGCTTCTGAAGAGAGTAGGAGGGAGGAGATGCCTCAACTCATTTACAGTTTGCCACATGATTTTCCTTCCTGAAGAACTGCCAGTAGCTGTCAACATAGTCTGTCTTACAGAGCTTGTAGCAGAGTCCAAGTTGGCAACCTTCAGTCATGTAGCAGGGGAGCTCAGTTGTACTGAAGATGGCACGCTGGTGAATTTGCCTTTCCAAGGAAAGAAGGATCAGGAGGAGAGCCCCAGTATAGCACAAGATCACCATGGTCCTGCTTTCAGATTTCTCTAGAAAATACTTCGCTCACAGGTCTCAACATTTTTCTTTTTCTTACTCGCGAGACTGGCAGACTAAATCACACACTGGGCTTCCTAACAAGCAAAAACCAAATATAATTACCTCTTGAGGAACTCACAGGATGAAAAGTGGATTGATGTACACAGATTTTGAAATACAATACACGATGAGAAGATGGGTATGGAATTTCTGTTCTCATCCCTCCTGCACAGGGAAAAATACAACAAATAAGGGGAATTAGAAACCACCAAAAAACAGCGTGTAAGAAGTCAAAGGAGCTGCAGGAAGAAATAAAGGAATAGCAGATATTGTCCCTTAAGTCTTCATTCTTACCGTGCTCAGTTCTGGAAGAGCTACAGTTGACAAGAACACCAGATGGACATGTACCTGTTCCATATAGTTTGGAGGACATTATCAGTACTTCTGCCTAAACTCATAGAGACTACAAGTCTCATGTCTGCAGGCCCTGCCCTCACAGGGGACTTCAACCACCCTGATATCTCCTGGAAGGACATCTCAGGGGGAATCTCAGCAATATACATAAACACTCACTGGCAGGGAGCAAAGAATTGAGCCAGGCTCTCCTCAGCAATGCCCAGTGACAGGACCGGGGCAGTGGGCACACACTGAAACACAGAAGGTTCCCTCTGAACATCAGGAAACACGTCATTACCGTCAGGGTGACTGAGCACTGGCATAGGTTGCCTAGAGAGGTTGTGGAGTCTCCATCCTTGGAGATACTCAAACTTTTGAACATGGTCCTGGGTAGACAGCTCTTGGTGGTCCTGCTTGAGCAGCAGTGGGTGCGACCAGATGACTGCTAGAGGTCCCTTCCAACTTCCACCATGCTGTTAAAAACAAACAAACAAACAAACAAAAACCAACCAAACAACTTCCATTCATTTTCCAGGTTTCCAGTCATCATCCACAAACTACTCCTATGGCTAGGACTGTAGGCTCCTCAAGCTCTGCAGCCTTTAGTCAGCTTTTTGTGCTGGATGACACCAAATCATCCAGAACAAAGTAAAGCTCAACTAGTGTTTCAGGTAAAACAGGGTTAAAAGTCACCCTGTCTTGAAAAAGCATAAAGAAAATCATTAATGCAAAGAATAAGAATTTGTTTCTTCGAGGATAAAAAGGATTGCAGTACTTAACCAAAACAAATTCATGCCTTATACAGTACCTGAAACATTGCTTTGGCCTCAGCAGCTCCTTGAAATTTTGAATGTTTTTGCAAGATCTGCTTCAATCAAGTTGAACAGTAACCCAGCCACTGGCATTCATGCTTGAAACATAACCACATGGACTAGCCAAGAAGACAGCGCAGTGTGAGCCTTTAGGTCCAGTGTAACACATCTGTACCATATCGTCTGGATATAACTTACATCATTGCTTTGTAGTGTGCGTTTAGTAACTCTGTAGGGTGAGAAGTCAAGTTATAATGCTGTAATAAACCAGTATTTCCCAGATCCTGTTTTTCCAACAGTCATAACCCACCTCCAGCAAAATGTTCTGTAAAACTGTACCATTTGTCTCAGTAGGAAAAGGCACTCACTGAGGCCAACCTCAAAGTCATGTCCTGAGTAAACTGGCTGCCGACAGTAGCACCTTCTGTGAAATACAGATGCTGCTCCTTACAGCTATGAAATTTTTGGAATTCACTGAGTTTGTCAAGTTGGACTGGGATCTTTAACCAAACAGTATTATTAAAAAACCAAAACAAACCCAAACCCACCTGCTATGCCAGGAATAACTAAGACAAATGCTTCTACAGGAATCATGTTTGCATGATGTAAAGTAAAAATGACAAAATATTGTAGTTTTTTTTCCATGGTCAAATATCAAAAGACAGACACATCCCCATATTTCTTCCCTTTTCTCTACAGTCACACACCCAGCCCTCCTGCCTTTATGCTCAGAAAGAGTGGTGGGGATTTAAGCTGGAAACCTGATAAATCCAGAATTTACATGCTGGAAGCATTATTTTGGATCTAAATAACAGTTAACAAAATTAAAACAATTCAAAGCTGGGAGTTTTTGAACTGGATGACCCCTTGAAATAAAGGGATCAAAAACAGAAAACAAAGGAAGCCACCATGGCCATTAGAAGTTTTTCTGCTCATGCTTCTTGGTAGGCTTCTCAGGGCCAATCACGTGAAAACAGGAGTCTGCAAACTTAACTTTGTGATCTCAAGAGCTGTGTAACACCCACAGAAGTATTTCTGAAGACAGCATTATGCTGTGTCTTGGAATACTTGAAGATACACTTTCATTTTTGAATGTTTCTGAAAAAGTTACATGTTCATTCATGCTGGCAGGAAATTGTATTCTGGATAGAAATTAAATAAATCTGTGCATCCAGGGGAAGAAAAAGACAAAGGTCAGGTCTTGAAATCAATTTTCTTGAAGAAAAATAAACCAGAACAGCCAGTCAGATGGAGGAACTGGGGCAACAATTCCATAATCTCTTGGACATTTTGGATAACCTCTTTCAGCCCGTAAGAAGAGATTTAGTTTCCCTTAGAACCATAAACATCTGAAACCATTGATATTAGTCTGAATTAGTTCTGATTCTTTCAGTGGAAGATCTTTGCAAATTATTAGTCCTAATGATGTAAGGCAGGAAATTTGGAGACCTCATACAACCCAGCTCTCAGGTAGAATAAACACTTAAAAAATAATTCACATCCCTGATGCTTCTGAAAGGTCCTGGCACAAGAAGATAGACTATTGCGCTTAATACTTAAAAAAAATGCAGTCACGAAGTCTACAGTTCAGGTTCCCCTACAATGGATAACCCCCAACATCACACCAACCATTCAGATGAGAGCAAATGTAATTTTTCATATTCATTCAATTATTACATGCTGCTACAGATTTAGGCATCATAACTCAGCAAACAGGTTTTTTACAGATATTAAACAGTTTAAACATAATTGGTTGAAAGCATAGTTTTCAAAAAAAAAAAAAAACCACAGTGAAGTGCACAACAATTATATTAATGGGGCACCTCAAAACCTGAAAGTAAGTGAAAACCCAATATTGAAATGCCATTCAGCTCCCTCACTACACTTGTTAACAGCAAGATAGGTCCACCCAGTGCTCACATGGTAAGTTAATGCTTTGGGAGCAAAACTCACTGAAAAGACATGTTGCACATCTGCTTCTAGACAGTTCTTCACACACAGGCATTAAAACTGCAATTTTGCCACTGAACCAGTTACCACTGATCCTCAGCATGTCAATTAAGATCTCACTCTGTTTCAGTTCCCTCTCTAATAAATTGGTTTTGACTACTGAACTTTCAAAAATAAATAAAACCAAGTATGAGTGGAGACCTTGTACCTGTCTACAGCTTCCTTGTGAGAGGGAAGAGAAGGGGCAGGCACTGATCTCTTCTCTGTGGTGACCAGTGACAGGACCCGAGGGAATGGCCTGAAGTTGTATCAGGGGATGTTTAGGTTGGATATTAGAAAAAGATTCTTCACCCAGGGGGTGATTGGACACAGGAACAGGCTCCCCAGGGAAGTGGTCATAGCACCAACCCTGACAGAGTTCAAGAAGCATTTGGGCAATGCTCTTAGGCACGTGGTGTGACTCTTGGGCTGTCTTGTGCTGGGCCAGGAGTTGGCCTTTGTGATCCTTGTGAGTCCCTACCAGTTCTGAGTATTCTGTGATTCTATTATTCTAAGTAATACAGCAGTCTGTAGTGCTAATATATGTAAAATAATTCAACAAACAAGTCATATAAAAATTGACAAGAAGTTCCCGAGAAGGGTTGCTTGGTAGAACACAAATGTAATTTTTATTTTTTTCTATAAAAAGACATGCACAGTGTCCCCGACTTCACATTCAGAGACTTCAGAAATCCTCAGCAGAGGTTTTGTATCCCAAAAAGTTGGTTTGAACCCAGGGAATACCCTGATGGAAAATTTCTGGCCAGCAATACACAATAAGCTGACAACACCATCATTATTTCCCTGTCTCTGACGTTCCTAGAGTTCCTCCAAGTTCATACTGATGAAGAGCATCTGCAACCAGAGAAGAGCTCCAGCACTAACAGCAAGGGCTCACGTCACTTTCCCCAGAAGTTTGTTATCACTGAAGGCACAACAGCCCAGCAGAACAAGGTACTGGCGAGATAAGCACTGGATTTTCTCTCTCAGGCCACTATCTCAAACTGAAACCACTCCACAAAGGAGAATCAGATCATCCCACCCAGAATCTACATGAAACGTGTGGAAGAGAGGCACAGCTCCTCCGCGAGGATGACAGCTGAGATCAAGGATCTCTTACATCTGTTTTTCTTACTGTGCACAACAGGAGCTCCGCTCGAAGCACTGCGCAAAGGCTCCCATGTGCTGTGCCTGGGCTGCTGCCATGCTTGGCCCTGCAAATCACTGGTGATAAAAGAGCAGAGTACAGCACTGCTCAACTTACAGACTTGCCCAGTGGTATCCACACACTATCAGCACCTCGCAGGCTTTCTTGTGAAGGAAGTTGCGATCCCAACTCAACCAGCAGCAAGAAACTGCACCTTCCAGCATGCTGTCCTTGATAATTAAAGTCACGCATATCTACAATATAGCATTGGAAAGGAGTCATCCAGGAGCCTGACAGAAGCAGTGGTTTATTTCTCCTGGAGACTGTGGGGCCAGAGGCAACAGTGTGGTAAAGACTACCTTACCCAAGGTGCCCTCAAACCACAGTACTTGCAGACCAAAGGCTGCTGGGGGGCAGCATCTGGTGCCAGTTCTTTCTTTTTGATTCATGTTTTGTGGAGGGGCATCAAAATACCTTGGAAGCATTCACTGACCAAGTGCCAGCAACTGCCACAGAAACGATGTGGTCATACACAAGGAATTATGCAAACACCGAAGACTCTCAGCCTTCAAATTATTTTCAAAATCAAAATATAATTAGAAATTCTGTGTTAAAGCATAAAATTAAAAAACTCAAAATGCTGTGGGCGTCCTACCAGTAAGACCTGGCTTTGTAGGTTGGAGGCAGCAGGGATTTGATCCCATGGAGCAACACTCCTGCTTGTTGCTGCCTCTGGAAGGATAACATTTATCAGAAAGCTAGAGAGCCTCTGCGACTCTGTGTCTCTGTGGGAACCCCTAAGGGGAAAATCAGGGTCTCCTCAGAACTGACAGGAAAATTTAAGACTTCCTCAAAGAAGAAAAGAAGCAAGGCAGAAGAAATCCGAGGGAAGAAGTGGAACTATTCCTAACAATCATGATAATTGCAGTTTTGTAAGTTAGGCTGGCTGGGTGCCCAGAATGGGTAAAAAAGTCCCAAACCAGTTTAACTGACAAGCATATAACCATTTGCACAGCCTTGGAGCAAAGCAAAAACGACCTCAAACTTTTCAAAAATCTCAGCTATAGATTTCCCTTCATCCCTATTTTTTTATTTGCTCAAATTAATGAACCTATGCTTTAAGATAGTGGTGAAGTTTGACATTTTTGACAGTCACCATGAGGTTTAGGCACATAACTGCAGTAAAAGCAAAATATATTTAGAATATATTTACAATATATAACCAGACAGTTACATGCACACAATGCATAACACGCAGTATTCACGCGTATATTCTGCATGGGTTACTTAATAAGTTTACAAGGTTTTGCCCATCATAAGAGTTTTAACCACATCTTTGTCTGTAATGTTCTTATTTTTTTCAGTGTTTTACTATCAAGTCACCCAGTTACCTTCGCTTTGTGACAACTTTAAATTCAGGTTCATCCCCCTGTCACACTGACCTAAAAACGTGCCTGCAGAATTTCTGAATTCAACACTTGTGAGGATCAGAAATGTTCACAAAACTACAAACCAGGGCCTTCTGGCATGTCTTCAGGAGTTTCACATTAAAGATACTTGGTACAAGATGATATATGACAGGTGACTTTCACAAGCAATCCTAGGAACTCTAGAGACAGATATCAGGCATCCTCCTTGATGTCCTCTGTGGTAGGTTTTTGTTTTTTTTTTTTTAACAGAAGATGGAACAGCAAAATGACTTCTCACTGTTATTTGATCTTCACAGGCTTTTCCTGCCTAGAAAGAGTTAATCCAAATAGCAGTTTTCTTTCTTTAGCAGTAACTATGCATCCCCTGATTGAATCATACAGAAGTATATAATTATAAAAAATTGTGTCCCTCAGGTTTACTGAGGGAAGAGGCAGAAGCCACATGCATCAGGAACTCCTGTAAGGCTGTGCACTATATTCTTCCTCATCTTTCAGATCAGTACAATATCCAGCCACATATTTAACACCCTTCATCCCTCTCTGCTATGTTGCCTTTACTCAACAGCACCCTTGAAGCAGAAGTTCACTGACACCCAGAACAGCTTTTGATAAGGATGTGTAAAACTTTTCCCCAGCTGAAGAGGCCAGCAATATCTGGAAAAGAAAGATGGGCACTGGAGACAGCCTGTCACTCTTTTGATTTGACCTCTCCATTGCTGCTACTGTATAACATGAAAGAAACTAAGACCCCTTATTTTCCAGTCACACTGACATGAAGTAGTCCATGTGCACTGCTGGCTACAATCTGCCCAAAATTATATTTACTACCTAATTTGAGTAATTTTATCTTTCTTAATGATCATTTTGTTTCAGGAGAGAATAGACAGTCCCTTGGGATCCAGTTCATTTTTCTTCAGGCCTTTTTAATTTGCTGGTTTCTCAGCCCTTGATGCCAGCTCCCCACATGCTCAAAATGACATAAATCACAATTTTATCTAATCTGCATCTTTTCTAATAAAAAGAAAGCCCATTTCTCTCCTAGCATTATGTCAGTATTCATCTTTGAAGTCCCCTGGGGCTGCATGCAATTCATACCAGAGTACAAAAATGACTGGAGCACAGCCATCTTTTGGTCGCCTTCATTCAAATCCTTTAGTCTCTTTTTGCTGTTATCCATCTTTCCCACAAACTCGACTTAATGCCTCCTAACACAATGCACAGTACACTGGCTCAAGACTCACTGTTTATGTTACTCTGGGTGTGTCTCTTTCCCTGCCCCCCAGCATCTCTGTGCTTTATTTATTCTACTGACTTGTGCCAAACACTGAAGTCACTGTCTGAGTTTTCAGTTTACTCATACCCCTAGCTCTTTTCCCTATTCTTATTGCCTTTCCTCACAAACATTATCAGGTTTGAATAACTCACTTTTTCATACCTGCCATGTATTTACATAATGGAAAACTTTGGTTTATTTTACTTTGACCCTTCTCACTAAAACCTTGCAGCTCACAATGCTGGGTCCCTGTGCACTTGCATATCATCTAGGATAATCTGGACCTCATGGTTACATGGGGGTTAAGAAATATGAAGTTTATTTTGGCTTTGTTGTGATTCTGAATCCTAGCAGCCAACTTGCTTCTTTCAAAATCTCATTTTTCAACAAAACCCACAGGCTTTAAAGCTCTAATTCATCCCAAAAATACATGCAGATGAACAGGCTCCAGCCAGCTCTCACTTGCCATGAAGCCAACATACTAATAGAGCTCCATCTTTGCTTTCAAAAACCTCATGACATGCTAATTAATGCAATAGTCCAGACTTCTCTTTGGTCAACTTCAATTCCCTTCCCAGAAGGCTTCTTCTGGCTCTTTACAATGTCTGGAAACAGGTTTTCACTATCTCAAACTGTTACTGTTCTTGACAGTCTGTTTCAGGGTTTTCCGATGTACCGACCTTTTCCATCACTGAGGCAAGCCAGATGCTATTGGGAGAGAAGAAGGAAAAACACAGAGTGACAGATCCCTTCAGTAATTCCCCAATACCTCCAAAACCTGGTAAAGAGGGCATTATCCTGCCGGCAGTAGTACCCTCAGAGCAGCTACAGGGGCACAGCTCAATAGGCTGTGTGTCTAACCACAGTACCATGAGGTAGGGAAAAATTTCTGACCCTTGTTTAAACAAGGGCCAAGAGAGTGTAAAAGCATTGGCTTGGGTGAAACACTCCACAGTGCTTTTCCCTCTTCCCCAGCCTTGCTATTTTAGTAACAGCAAAATCTTTCATGCAACTTTGTTGCTCTTCTCCACAACTATTTCTTTTCTTTTTTTTTTTTTTTTAAACAAGGAAGCACTGGAAGCAGTACAGCGCTTGACATGATGCTCCTGGCAGGCTATGGCATTTCACGTTCAGTATAAGAACTGGTCAGAAATTGAGTGAAGTGCTCAGAAGTTGCACCGTTTCCCTCTAAATGTGCTACTACCCATAGTGAATCCTTCACTGAGAACATCCAGGAAGTTCATGCAGGAAGGTTTTAGATTACAGGAATCAAGTTTATCCCCTCTGCAATAAAACTGACTGTAGTGATTTCCAATTACAAATGCAGTGAAACATCTGTGGGACTCAAAAAAAACCCAACAAAAAACCCTGAAGATCAGTGAAGTCAAGAGAAATTGAAGTCCACAAGAAGCTGCTACTTATTTTTACTTCTAAATAGAAACAAGATTCTTTGAAAAAATCTAACTCCAGAAAAATATGCCCTAACTCAGTGTCACACAGAGCTGATGAGAGGATACAGCTCTAGTGGCCACTGTCACCAGGTGATGCCATCCACAATGATACTTACTTATAAGCCTTTACAAGCTACTTCCTTGCAGATAAACAAAAACATTTAAATGCCTTTCATAGGCAATTATCAAGATGATTTTTTTCTCATTATATTTGCACAAAGGCAAGAAACCAAGAGAGTTTCTTACAACACTGATTGGCTTCTTGATTTTTGCACAGATTCTTGTATTTGTAGATTTTTCTCTTAGAACAGAGAAAATCTCATTTTGGTTGATTGTGAATGGAATAAACTTAAACATGCTCAGAGGTATTTGACATTGTAAGCTATTTGTTCATTAAGAAGAAAAAGACATGTTTTTACCAAATTCAGGACACTATGAAAGAACCCGGGAGTTCTCTATGCACACCGAAGTCAATCATCTAACATTCTGTTCTTTTCTGCCCACAAGACTCTCAGATTGTTTGAGGATAAGATTAGAGAGAAATACATCAGAGCCTTATCTTAAGTCTGAAAATTCTGTATCTTTTTCTGTATTACTATCTAAAAGATTCAAGGCAAAATTTTTCATGTTTAGTCTCAATCCAAGACCAACGTCTAAATTTGTTTTTCTCTTTATATGCTTCGGGGTTTTTTTGTTGAAATCAAATTCAGAAGTAAGAAGAGGGGCACCACAGTCATTTTAGATTGGTAGTTGTATGAGTTAACACACTTTAAGAACCTGAGGTGCTTCTACCACGTCCTCGTAATTTACAGGGACAAGCACATATGACATTCTGGACAAATCCGGTTCATGAAGCAATTTCTATTCTCTTGAAAAAGCTTCAGTCAAACATCCGTCATAAGTTACCACTGCAGTTTTCATCCCTTTAACTTTGTTTCCAGATCACATTTTTTGTGTCTTTGAGAAATTGGCAGGTAGTCCTGAAATGACTGAGGGAATATAAAAATCCCAACAAGCACCATCTTAGATGCATACCATTTGAGAGAGTGAGCTCTCAGTGCTGAGGGCTTTCTGTTGATGGTTGTCAGACTACTCTTCCAGAAGAGAGGGCAGGAACTCTGCAGTTCTTCCCTGAAAGAAAATTCTGCTTGCTCATCTACACAGGCTGTGGCAATTGCTAGCCAAGGGCAGAGCTGGGCAAGCAGGACACTGAGTGGGCCCTGTCCTGCAGCAAAGCCCATTTCCCTGGCTGACTTCTCAATTTCAACACAGTGAGTGATTCTAGAAACAGATGCCAGTAAATCCAGGAGGACTTGAACTTTTTGAACCACTCACCAATGCATACTGGAGTAAGAAAAGAAAGAGCAAGCTGTCCCAGATGATGAAGTGGCGGAGCAGCCCTGGATGGGGTAGGCCTACCTTCTGACAGTCATGGAGAAAGACATTTTCTTCACAGTTTCCCACCCTAGAGGTCCTCAGCATATAGTTCACTTGATCAAGCCATGCATTAAAGAAGAAGGAGAGAGAACACCATCTGGATCAAAAGAAGTCTCACATTTAGTTGAAACTCAGCAGCAACTCCACTCTCAGTCCCCAGAAAGAAAAAGTCAGCATAGATTATCATTCATGAAAGAAACAAATCTATAGAATAAAAATTGTTTTTTCCACCCAGTCTACCAACACCAGTGAAGAGTTTTGCCTAGAGTTTGTGTGCTTTCTTACATGGAAGCATCATGGCTTTGTTCCAAGCTCCTGTTTCCATAGGAGCTGTATAGAGAGGTTCCCATGGTTGAAAATACCTTAGGGACTTGAAAGAAAGCTACAGGAATTCTTCATTATTTCAAAACACACTCATTTCTCTTCAATGGAAGGCACAAAGGAGAGAGGTTCCCATGCAAAGTAACACAGGTGAGGTTGGGCTGGAAGCCCTTTCGAAGCCACATCTTATATCGCTTCCTGAAAACGTGTTCAATCCCTGCTGAATCTTGCCCCTCTTCGTTGCAAGGCATGGAGCTTTGAGTTCCTTCTAATTTAGTGAGAGGCTTAACATCTAAATGTTTTGAGCACTGCTTGGGGAATATCCAAAAAAGCCTGGCAGCAAGAAGTTGAGAAAAAGGAAAGAAAAAATTAAGCCTCTGACCCTCTGAGAAATCAGGGAACCGAAAAAGCATCCTACTGATTCTGCAAAGTTTAAGGGACTTCTATCAACAGGGATCAAAACTTGGCTCCTAAAACTCATGTCTAATCCCCAAAACAAAGGTCTGGCAGCTTCCCACCAAATGCATCAATTTTTGCCTAGATCACATAGAACTGACATGCTTATAACGGAAGCCATAATTAATAGTGTTTCAGCAAAACAATGCATGGGAATTTAGCCATGTCTCTCTGCTGGACTGTAAGTGAAGTCCTACAGCTAAAAATCCCAGCCTTCCTCTCAGGGAGAACAGAACAATGAATCTGGCTGCAGAGTGACATATTCCAGGCAATTACAAGAGCTTCAGACCTCAAAGCCACACTCTGAGCATGACTGGAACATAAATAGATTAGCAACTGCTAAGGACTGCTCTTCCTCCTGATTCACAAGGCATGTTCCCACTTTGCTTTTGATGCCTTTAATGATGCACAACCATTCTTTTAACAAGAAAAGCCATTTCGCATTTTTATAAATATCCCAAATGCTTCATGTTACCCTTAGTTACCCTTCATCCTTCTGTTCTCTATAGTGCTGCTGACTAAATGGAGTCATGCTTTTCCAGCACACTACAGTTTTTCCTTAAGCAGAGTCAACCCCACACCACTTCCTTCACTTACATCACCCTCCAGGCAGGTAAAGATAGGACTTGCATTGCCCTGAAGCCCTGGCTGAAACCACCCCTCTCTGATGAGCAGTCTTCAGAGGAAATTGGATGTGGCAAGCACTGATTCTAGGTTCTGAAGTGAATGCTGTGAACACTAAGTGGTAACCTATGGCTCTCTCAAAGTGCTCTACAAAACAAGTAGCATCTCTAAGCCTGTTACATTGAATGGGAAAGTGTCGGAGCAGCGCAGAACTGCCAAGCTATTTGTAGAAGGTCACCCAGCAATTTATTACCAGGGCTACAAGTAAAACCCAGATGTCTTAATCACAGCTCTTCAGGCACTCTTGCCTTTCTCTCTGCCCCCATGTCCCATCCCACAAAAAATGGAAAAGTAAAAACGAACAAACAAACAAAAAAAAGCAAAAAGAAGAACCCACCAAAAAACCTCCAGCAAACCTCCACTTCCATGAGAGCAGGTTGCACTAGAATCCAAAGAAGCACTGTAGTCATTCACACTGTCTACCAGCAAGTGTAGGTAGCTCACTACTCAGCATCCCTGCTTTTCTGCATCTCTGTTCCGAGCACAAGAGTAAATGCACTTTGGGGGACTGGTATCCAGCCTGAAGGCTGTTAATGCCATTGGGGAATTAACAAATAAGCACCACAATGGTCTGCTTTTACAGATCTTCAAAAGTCTTCCACAAGTCTTCAGAACTATGTAGGCACTGCTGCTTTTTACAGATCTAATCTGAGGATACTTATATAATTTTTAAGACTTAATTCACGGAACTCACAAACCCATACTCTGAATTGCTAAATGCCCGCTATTCCTACTGACATTTAAGATCAGAGCAAGTACAGAGTTTCCACATGTCTCAGACTGTGATTCCACAGTACTTAAAATGAGAGATGCAAGTCGTGGCGTCCTGTACAGCAGTGCAAATGTCAGTGACATCTGGAGCACACAACTACCTTTCTGTCAAATCAGTCACAAGAACGAGATATGGCATTTAAGCCAATTATGGGAAAACAAATTATGCCCAACTATCACAAAGCTTATAAAAATATTTGAGCACATTTAAATAATTTTGTGGGGCTACAACATCTTGTTCTGACACCAGGAGCTCCAAAGCTGGATTTAGGATCTAACAGAAAAACAGGTACAATTTATACCAATGTATCACAGCCTGGTTTTGTGCCTGCCCTGCAAAAGCTGACCATTCAAACTCTCAATTTGCGTCAATAACAAAGAAGAAATGCCTCTTCATAAACTGGAATCGGTGTTGTCCAAATGGCAGTTTAGTGCTTTATTCAGTAAGGCTTTTATCCTATGCCAAACTACAAAAACTTTTGAAAATTGCCATGTAATAGCACTGGCTTCCTGTAGAGCCTTAAGACATGGCCTTTTAAAAACACATACTCCTTCTGGCAGCACTGAAGAAGGGTGCAAACTTCAATGGTGACAAAGATTAGAAATACTTGTCTTCATGATAAATCAGTAAATGCACTGTGATTTAATGGTAATCACCTAATAAGACTTAGTCCTTTGCATTCTCTGACATATGATGCAGAAAGGTTGTTAGTATCTATTGAACCTAGACATCTGGGTTAGGCATTAACAGCAATAATAATAACAATGGTTACCCATATTTTACAGTGTGGATGGCAGAAGAGCATATACCACTGCTTAGCACATTCTTCAATTACCCGAGCAAAACACATCCATATTCTAATAACTAAAGTCCAATAAATTGTTCTAATAAAGTTAACTAAAAGAAACTTGCCATAGCCAAGGCACCCTGCACCTTGCATCCTGGAAAGCTGAAAGCTGTTCAAGTCACTTCAGCTCCCCCTTTTTGCTACTGTATACACCTGCATTAGAACAAGTATTTTTAAGCAATGCTGGAAACTACCTCCAAGGGTGAAACAGAGGCCACCCAAAGTTGCCTTAGTCTATAGTAGATATTTCTAAAATTCTTGCTACTATTCAGAAGGTGGTTATTTAATAGCCCACTAATTTAATTAGTCTCCAGTTTTGCTCTTTAAGCTCTACTCTGTGAAAAAAATGATTAAGAGAAACAGTCTAAGCATGTTCCAGTATAGCTAGCACATGAAAACAGAGTCAATTGCATGCATTAATCTTTAATTAACAGCATCAGAGGAACTATAATCTAGTAGTTAGAGTACTGGACTAGCTACAAAAAGCCTTCATTTTAATCCTAGATCAGCCATTGATTTGTTACTCACCTCCTACGAGAGGAAGAAGAGAAACACCCCCCTAAGCTCTCATTTTCCTTTTTATCTTTTGTCTACCTTACCATTATTTTTCAGCATCTGTAGCTGGGGCACTCTCTCTACAAGCAAAACTCCACCCTGGCTCTGCAGCACTGCTTGAGCAGCCCAACTGCTAATTGCAATTAACAGCAAATAATCCGACCTATGTCAAGACATTGTTAAACTTTTGACATTTTTATAACACTCTCAGAAACCTTACAGATAAACCAAAGAGAAGCAGCCTGTAGCAAGGGATAATAAAAGAACATAAATGACTTCTAACAAAAACATTATGGCCCATCTTTGAGCAACCTTCCTCACTCCCATGATTTCTATGCAATCCCCAGGCCAATGACATATGAACCTGTTTCTTTGTTGGCTTTTTTTTCCAGACATCCAACTTTACATATTGACTAGCCTCTTCAAAATGGATATGCCCCAGTAAATGACAGCTTGATTCAGCCAAAACAGAGCTTATGCTTCTCCTTCATTAAGCCACATTATTGTGTCTCCTACATTCCCCAAACCCCACCTGTGCCAAGTCTTGCCTTTTTCTCTCTGCAATCACAGCATCTCTGGAATCCGATAATAGAATTTCTTGTTCACATCCTTACCCCTAGTTTTCTCAGAGCCCCCAATGCTAATATTCCCTTCCTCACAAAAAATACTATCATAACCATTAGTCTCCCACTCTTGTCATTATGGGATACATACTTTATTTGTCCAGGTAGATTTCTGATTCAGTGAGCATTTGCAAACCAAAAAGGCAAATATGTTGTATTTAGAGTGATTTTGCATAACACATGCTATCCAACTACCTCAGCTTTTATCTCCCCTTTGTCAACATGCAAGTTTGTTCTCTATTTGTTCCACACCCCCCAGTTTTTGAATGCACCACTTACTCAAATAGTGTGGCTGGAAAAGCACGTGATCCTTGTGGCCCATTTCCAGATGGTTCTGCTACCCCCTACTAACTTATCAACAAAATTCCCTTTCCATCCACCAGCAGAGAGGCAGGAATGCACAGCTCAGTAAAAGGGCTGAGGTTAAAGCAGAGCAGTTCCCTAGCTCTCAAGGACTGGCTTATCACTGTCTGTCCACATACCAGGACAACAAAAACCTCCACTCCTCATGCAACCAGCTTGCCCAAGGCTTGTCTCTGCTTTCAGATATTTGGCTCTCCTTCCCCATGCTACATGAAACACTCCCCAGAGGCAAAATTTCTTAGTAAGCATTCAGTCTCCTTTGATGTCAGAAGCAGCTGGTACACAGCTGCTCCCCATTACTTTCGCAGCTCTCAGGAACCTTTTGCATTTTCCTGTCCTCCCTCACAGGCAGGCACAAAATGCAAGAACACCACCAGCAACCATCTTTCGTTCTCAGGTAAAAACTTTTATCTCCAACTCATGTTCCCTGTCCATTCTTCCTTGAATTACTGCTCACCTGGCCCAGTCCCAGGTCTTCTCTCCAAACCTGTTCCCCAAACATGTGAGCTATGCCTTCCTGTTCCTTTTCTTAGCGAGGGTCTCCTCCATGCTTAGGAGTCTTCTGGGAAGACACAGTACTCCATCTGACCTTACAGGCGGTAAGGAATGGGCTGCTGTCCCTCATCCCAGGAAAAAAAAAAAATCTTTCCTCAGGTTCACCATTGTTTGCAGGTGATAAGAAAGAAGTCAGTTCCACCCCATAGTTTCTCTTCTATGCAACTGTGAAGCCCAGCAAGCCCAGAAAAGCCTGTCTCATAAGAGGCAAGTGCATCATTGGACCTTCCTAGGAAAGATGGGCCTGGTTAATGCAGTATTACCTCACAGAGTCTAAGAATAGACCAACTGCAGTTACTATTAACAGCACAAGGTTTTTCAACTGTATTTTGTACAGGTTGAAAGAAAACAAGGGAAAGGTAGAAACCAACTCAACACCTCAAGTTACAGGATTCAGAGACGGTATTTTAATCCCTTCCTTAGCTGGAAAAGCCATTTGGAGACACCACAAGACAACTATGGATTGTAGGAAGCAGTATAGTCAAACAAGCCTGCCTACAACATTGAGCTTTGAGAAATGTTTGCAGTCCATTGCCTATTTAGACAGGAGGCAAAGGGAACTACTGACCAATTTAATGAGATTTCCCTAAAAACCCATAAAAGATTAACCTTAATACTCTCATGCTGAGGACTGACGGAGCTGAAATGCCTGCTTCTCAGCTTGCCTTCCAGAATGGTCTCAGTGAGGCTATCACAGTGTAGCCACCAGCACTTCTGCAGAACCTAGTCCACCAATGAGCCCAAGGTGCTCTGTATCCAATACTCATTAGAAAAATCACTTCACCTGGTCCTATTGCTGCCATTTTAGAGCCGAGTCCCACAGCTGCTGTATCACTGCTTGGATTGCTATGGGAAGCAAACCCACGCATAAAAGATTCTTACTTCTGGATGGCATTTTTTTTTCCCCAAGTAGTATACATTACACTTGTTTTTGCACGTGCATAGACATTGTTGAGGAAAAAGTTCTACTAGAACCTGACAGAAAGATGAGCACATTCATTGGACCTACAGTCTGTAGCTATGAAGCTATAAACTTCATCCAGCTTTTCATAAAAATGTAAGATTTTTAACTTTGTATTAGAATTTTTGCTGCAAGGAACTGCTGTAACTTCCAGGAAAGCTCAAGTAAAAACCTGACCTTCTGATCAAGAGGAAAAAGGAAGACGCTTCTGGTAACCATTTTATTTTGTGAAAGTTCATAGTGTCTCAACAGACACTTTCAAAAGTAGACTTTAGTCAACAACTGAAGTAATTTGCACTGATGTAGAGTAATGAAACATAATGCTTGAGTCAGTCATGTTAAGTATTTACTAGTCACGTGTCAATTCAAGAATGGGTCAAACTCAGACTCTTGTCTATTCAATTTGTGACTGTGTGAGTCTGTGTCTGTCCATATGACAAGGTGGAACTTCTGCTCCTGATAACCAAGTAGAAATATCTCATGGCAGGATGATTTTGAAAAACAACGTAATGATTTAGAAAACTGTTTGCTGATTCATGAGAATTGTGTTTGTGAAACGTTACAGAACATGACCAAAAGGGATTATGTTTAGTGGAGGTGTGTGACAAATACCACCAAGTCAATCATTCAGCATGATTCTTCACACTGAAAAGAGACAATAAACAGATAAAATAAAAATACAGAGCTCATTTGATTCCCATGGTCTTTCTGCTTGATGGTTCCACTATAGCCATGCCCTAAGTTCCAGTACCAACCTCTCACTCCATCAAGTGAACTTCAGTTTTAGCACTGAATTGGTACTTTAATGATAGGTACCCACTCCCTAAAACAAAAACCAAATCCCACCTTCCCAAACCACTGCCCAATTTTCATGGATTTCAACAGGAGTAACCTGGATTCTTTGTAGCTGTCTATGCTCTCAGCATCACTGCTTATTGTTAATGAAACCTGTTTCACATCAATTGCATTGTGTTAGGGCACATCCACAGCTTTCTTCCCAGAAAGGTGTCTACAATAACATCACAGTGAGCTCTCAGCTACATGAGTTGCTACTTTTTCAAGTAGAGATTGGGTGGGGGTGGGGAGTGTGAGTGTGTCTGTGGAGGTCAATTAAGAAAGCAAGCAGCCTTTTGCGTCACTGACAAAAATATACTTCTGATAACAAACTGTGATCTGCAAAGCCAGAGCAGGTTACTTTTTCCATGTTTAATGGGTGCTCCTTCCACTGTCACACACTTTTTCCTCACCTTTATTCTCCTCTCCCCAAGCAAATTATGGAGAACATATCTCCCTTTCTTTTTTTATTTGCTAGCATGTAGGCTGAAATATCTTAAACAGGAATATGAAGGTTTTACAGATCTTTTAAATATGAAGAAATAAAACAGTAAATCCCAAAATGAGCTTTCCTTTCAAATATTTTAGCTGTCAATCTGTAAAACCAACTTTCAAACTCCAGATTTGCTCCTGAGTAAAAGGACCACCTGCAGACAATTTCTGAGAACATAATCTCTCAAAAACTTGACTTTTTCTTAGAGCTAGAATTGGGAAATTTTTGAGAAGGCACTGTATGATGGTGAAGAAACAAACATCATTCGTTCCATTGGCTACAAATAACAAAAACATATAGACTCTTAGTACTTAATCTGTTACATAACCACTTTGATAAAAAATATTTTATTAGGTTTCTATCAGTAACATGGGATTATTAGAAAACTGCTTCTGTAGATGTAGCTTTATGGAGGACAATCATCATGAGCTCCTACAGCCATCTGAAGCCAGTAGTCCAGATTCCTAAAAATTACGAAGTTGTACAAGTTCTCTCCTCCTTTGTGGAAACCATGTTCACTTTCTCTCCAGGAAACAGGGCTATCTGCAAAGCCATGCACAGTTAAGGTCAGCCAGTAAGCCAGTTTTGGTTCACCAAAATAGCAACTGCAAGCAAGAAGACAAGATAATCAATAATTATAATGGAATAGACAGCACATTCAAATATACAGTATAAAGTAAAACAATCAAAGACACATTTTAGTGAAAATTTATTAACAGTTAAAACCCCCTCTTTATTACACAATAAATAAGCTCAAAAGAAAATATTCTATCAGGAAATGAAGGAAAAAATGAGGAAATGAAGTAAGATTGACTCTTCATTATTCCTACCATACTTTTAGACATGGCAAACCTGCAAGTTATAGCAATTAGAAAAATTTCCAAGTTGTGAAGAACCAGTTCTGAATTTCCTATAGCATGCACTGCTTTTCAGAAAATAGAACATTCAATGAGAACAATTGCTATCAGAGAAAAAAAGACATCAGAGGAAAAAACATGGTCAGGCTATGCTTGACACAAATACTTTCACCAGTAAAAAGGAAACAGATTATAAATAATCAGAGCCAGACATTATCCACTGCTCTTAAGTAGAGAATAAAAGCCAAGGAAATTTGTGCCTCCCTTGCCTAGGGAGGCTTTCTGCATAAGATTTGGAAATTGCTCAAAGAATAATGCTCATATTCCAGCTAAAGCAAAGCATTATTGTCACAAGTCAGTGCTACCATCAATAGCCACCAGGCACTTCAAGCATTGTCTCACACATGGAGCAAGGGAGCTTCCAAAATTTACTGCCAGTAGCACTAGTATAGAATACAACAGATTCTATACACATTCATGACATACTAATATAAGGTACTTTGATACTGAATTAGAACTGCAGCTACCCCATTCATCATTATCCAGTGTCCTACATTACAGCACTTGATTAAAAAAACTCACTATAATCTACTGTAGTGGTGTAATAACCTTGAAGTACCTCATGATACTCTTTTTGGTTTCATAAAGGGATTTCAATTATATTTTCCATCGCTAGTTAAAAATACTAAATCAGACATATTTGATTTTCACAGACAGGAAATTTTAAAAATGTAGTAGCTCAGTACAGCCACATCTTAGAAATTCAGATGAAAAACAAAGTCATGACTAGAATACAGGGCAAGCACTTTCAAAGTTGAAGTATCCAAAATTGTTTATTATTTTTTTATAGTGATGTTCAGCATAAAAAGCTCACTTCCTAATTAAAAAGAAAGTCTTCATTTTATATATTTCACTATTTATCTCCAACAGCCCTACTGAAAATTATTTAAAAGTCATTTCAAAAATAAAAAGTGTTAAAGTACAAATGTTTTAGTAATGTGCTCCTGTTAGCCCTTACCACAGCTGCTCCAATAACTGAATTATCTTCTCAGGAATTATAAAACCTGTGATTGTGCACAAGAAAGCTTTTTCCACCACTGTGTTGGGCTCAGGACAGCAGTAGGTTGATAAGAAGCTAGACGAATTGTTGTCTCTGGAAAAAAAACAAACAACAAAGCAATTAAAATAAATACACTTTAAATATTTTATAGGAAGTCTTAGTAATCAAAACTAGTATCAAACAAGTAGTCTCTGTATATCGCTTAAATTAATGCCAAAGCAACTAAAGACCAAGCAATTTATACAAAAGATCTCACGGTCCTGTGCGTTAACCCCGGTAAAGCACCCAAATGCCACACAGCTGCTTGCTCACTCACTCCCCCCCAGTGCAATGAGGGAGAGAACTGAAAGGGTAAAAGGGAGAAAATGCATGGGTTGAGATAAAGACAATTTAATAAGTAAAGGAAAAGTTGCACGTGAAAGCAAAGCATGCTAAGGAACCAATTTACTCCTTCCCATCAGCAGGCACGATATGTAGCCATCTCCAGGAAAGCACGGCTTCATTGTGTCTAACCCTGACTTGGGAAGGCACAGGTTGTAACTCTGAACACTTCCCACTCTTCCTCCCCCCAGCTTTTCCTGGAGCATGTCACCATATGGTGTGGGATATCCCTCTGGTCAGCTGGGGTCTGCTGTCGTGGCTGTGTTCTCTCCCAGCCCTCTGCCCACCCTCAACCTCCTCACTGGCAGGGCTGTACGAGAAACAGAAAAAGCCTTGACACTGTGCAAGCCCTGCTCAGCAATAGCTAAAACATCCCCGTGTTACCAACACTCTTGGTCACAAATCCAAAACACAGCACCACACCAGTGGAAAATTAACTCTATTCCAGCCCAAAACAGTACCCATGGGCACCCCTACAAACATAGATAAGTCATTCAAGACTTACGACAAACATTTATCAGCATAACAGCCTTTCTACTTACAGAAATGTGCCTTAATTATTATTCAACTATTTCTCAAAATAAATTGTGCCTTTCCTTACTTAAAATGTATTTAAAGATCAAAGAAATTCGGATACTTACAAGCTAACTTGATTCAAGACAGCACCCAGCCATTCAAAGAGTTCCTCTGTACTGCAAGACTCCTCTGGCTTTCCTTGTAGGTCATTACTTTGTAACACTGGACACTGCAAGTCCCTTAATGTGCTGAATGTTATTTTTGGCTTCAGGGCCTGTATTTGGCTTTTTGAGAAGTATGACATCAGTGTTGATCCCTCTGCACCTTAACAACACAATACCATAAACAGCTGTTATGAAACTATGAAACAAAATAAGCACTGAATACATGAAACCTTTGTGTATATATACAAAAAAATGCTGTGTAAAACTGCTTTCATGCTGTTATCTTGCCCAAAGTCATAGAATCCTCAGCTCCCTTATCTTCTCTGACATAAATATTAGTGGAAGATTCAGCAACTCAGCATAGCTCAGTAAATTTACTATTTAACTAACAAGCATAAATTTTCCAACAGAAAATTCAAACAGAATCAACTGGGTAAGTAATAAGATTAACCCGTTAGAAAGAGGAACTCAAGGATGTTCCTGAAAAGGAACACATGCAACAGAGCAGGAACATCATCCCAGAACACTGTTTTCCCTGAATAATGCAAAAGTGAGCAGGTGACTATAGGTTTAAGAACAGATTTATCAGTGATGCCAAGAGGAATTCTAAGATAGTCTGGGGCACAGAGAGTGAAGACAGAAGAAAGGGGAGAAGGTAGAGAAATCAGACCGTATCACAAATCTTCACTAGAAGAATAAAAAAACCCAAACAAATATGGTATGTCTTCAAATGTAGTATGGCTGTAAAAGTTAAATGTACCTTGACGGACTTGTGGGAAAGTACTAGCAAGAGATCCAAACTAGCAAGTAAAATTCTAAAATCCTAACCTAAACTAAAAAACTAACCTAAGCAGACATATTGTAAATTCAGAGCTATTAATCACCTTGATTTTGATGCAGTAAGGTAATTGACATGGAATCAATTCTCCTAAATTTCAAATTCCATTTCAAATAGGTGTGCTATTTTCATAAAGTAACAATGGGTCTCTAGGAGAACAACATTCGAATACCACAGAAAAGGTACGTATGAACAGAAGAAATTCAAGAACAGGATAGTTAACTGCAGAATACAATATCTAAGAATTGCTGTCAAAACATATAAACTGCTTAAACTCCCTCAGCCATATTTATATCATCAAGGAGAATCATTTGGGGGAATAGAAAAAGGAAGATTAAGCTGATCCTTTTTAGTCATCCTTCAAAAAAAGGCTTTCCAAGTACCAAAGGGCACAGTGACAAAGACAGGCAGCCACTAAATTCTTGTTTTTATATAGATATATTTAAGTCTGAAGTGTGCCAGAGCAGATGATCTTCCTTCAGCCTATACTTCCTATTGGAAATTTTTAGACTAACAGGTTCAAAGAACATAAAATATCACCCTGGAATTCTCTGTAAAATATAAAAAAATCAAACATTTTAAATGTCTGCTCCATGTCGGAGCCTCAGCTATAGCCCTAACTTCAGGAAATTTCGAAGACTACAGTCAAGACCCCAACTGAACAATTCCTCCAGCCTACAGCAGAACTTTCCATGTCAATGACAACCAGGCACATCGTCAAAGCAGTTTGGAGGCCAGTGAATTTCATCTAATAAACATGTAAAACTGCCATAGAAATTACAGCAATAGAAAAGAGAAAAGATTGTTTTGCCTCTGTCATCAAAGACATGAGACACTCCATATTCCCTTTTTCTGTTCCTCTTGGTGCTGACACCACTATGTGGGAAAAAAGGGTATGAAAACAAAAAATCCTGCAGTGCTGGCCATAGCAAGAAACACCAGTTATCAGCAGAAAGGCTGAAAACAGAATGTTCACAGAGGACACGATTCTCTTGACAAAATACAGCCCTCTTTTACCCTTCCAGCAGAATCTACACCATGTCTCATGTCTATTAATCAAAATCCATAAAAGTTTTATTTTTGTCAGTACTAATGAACTAACAGTCTTTCATGCATTATGAGTGCAAGATTCTTGCACAGAAAGGCATTGAGATTTAACTCCATACTCATGAAATGATTGACCTGACTTGTTTCGGAGATGTAAGAAAGTGAGGAAAAGAAATCCTGTTCTTCCTGAACGCTGTTAACATGGGCAGCAACAAACACAAGAGACATATCTCTGCCCAGGGTCAATAAATCCAAGCATGAAGATATGCCACCTTTAGTTGGATTTATGTCACCATTTATGGTTGCAACCACCTTCACTATGACTCTTTCTTGAAGACTACAAGGACATGAATTGCAAACCTTTAAACAATTTCTGTATGACAAACAAGGAAGGATCATTGTCATATGAGTCTGCAGTTCTTAAAAAGGGGGAGGTGAAACATGAAGGACTAAAGTGAAACATGGGACACTCCTAAAGGAGCTTGTAAGCAGCTTTCATTTCTCAGGTAAGTTAACTCTCAGACTTGAAGAGCCAGGAAAAATGTAAAGAGGAGATGGGAAAGCATTCTCAGGGACATTTCTGATATTCGTTCTTACTAGTGTGGAGACTCAAAGCAGAACAACACTAAAAGCTATACATCTATGATAAGAAAAACATTTTTAATGGTACAAACACCTGCAGTTTTCATCAATTCTATGCAAATGCTATATATCCCTACATACAGCCTGTTCTGAGGCAATACAAACAACTGAGAACTTTGAAAAATGACCCTCAGAGGAAGAACAATACTTAAGTCCCAGAAGAAAAAACAATGTAATTAGAAAACAGTAGATAAACAAATACTAGAAGATGATTTGAAATAGTATAATTTCTTGTAACAATCTCTTACTCAGCTCCAACCTCAAACAAGTGCTTGAGAATAAAGTGATAAAGCAGCAGACTGGGTGTTTCAGTGCACATAGCACAGAAATAGGGACTCTGTAATGTCCTATAACTCATGATGAAATCAAAGTTCTTCATCTCAAGTATACGACCAGATACGTAACTTATGTGGACTAATAAAAAACCTCAAAAAATGTGTATTAATAATTATTATGTATGTCAGACATTTCTAAAGAAGAGGCAGCACCATCAAATAGGAAAATTTTGCCAGAAAGCCTGGGCAACATAAAGAAAAGGAAATGAAGTAACTAATATATCTCCTATGAATTACTGTTCCGTTCCTGAACTGAAATGTTCTGTGTGTAGTAAATAACACCCTCCCTACAACAAATAAACAAAACAAACAAAAAATCCCACCCAAACACATTTTAATTTAACTTTTCCTTCCACTAAAAATGCATATGGACAATCACTAGAAAAGAACAGTAAACTAAAAATATTTGGACTTCATGTCAGTTACATCCTAGTTTTACATTTAGTTCTTATTACCTGTATTATACCAAGCCAGCAGGAAGTCAAATTCTAGAGGTTTCTTTTCTTTCAAGGCCCAGAGCACTCTGTTATGTTTCTTGCTCTCAGGGTGAAAGCCAGCATCGGTCAAGTCAATAGTGATAACTGCAGAAAATGTACAAAAGCAACTGGTACTCAACTAAAATAAATTTTATTATTAAATTAATTAAGAACTAGAAGAACACAAAGAAACCAAAGAATATCAAATACATCTTTACAAAGTATTTGATTATGCAAATATGACTCCCCATTATGTACATAAATATTCAACTCCTGCTGTCCTTGTTTTGATATAATCTGGGACTGCCTTCCAGTGACTGGAGGGACAGATTCCTTTTGAAATGGCACTGACAGAAGACCTTAAAAATATCTTTGTAATTATGAAAGCTATTAGCAGTAAAAAAAAAAAGCTAGAGTTTCTAACAATAAAAGCCATGTAGACAGCAATGACACTTTTTCAACAGGTTGGTTTTTATTAGGTGAATTGGTCCATAGCTAAGTTACACATATTTTTCAAACAGAAATTTCGTGATACATTTTACTTCACAAACTGAATGGTAAAAATCACATCCCATTTTGCCAAAATACTTACTAGACATAACCACTTTCCCCTTCTAAAGTTTTCATGTAACTACCTATCAAGTACTGCAAGTTCCAAAACATTTGAGATGGCATAGTGTTCCTGTTGGTTATTTATTTTTATTTAACAAAAGTCACACTCAAGATGTCTCCCCTGCAGTTGTTAAAAAATTACATTTTCCAAGTACTTGGTATATGGAGATTACCATTTTAAATGTATCAAACATAATACAATCCTCCCTTTCAAGCAAGCAGTCTTGGGTGAGGCTCTTCGCTGATTTTTTTTTTGTACAGTGCACAAATTTTAAGCTCTACCTTAATCAGTTTAGTGTTTTTCTATTTAAATCAGAAGTCATGGATACTATGTACAGTATACGAAAATTCTTGAGTCCTACATCGCTCCAGTATAAACAACACAATAAAAACTCTGAAATCAAAAATTTTATAGAGTACTGAAAAGGTCACATATTTGTGTCCTTATAGCTGCTTTATTATTTGGGAAAAAAGTAATTTTTCTTTTCAGACATTCCTTGTATTTGCACCTGGAAAAAGATGACCTAGACAACAACTAATTTCAATAAAAGGGAAGTTTCAACATTGCTGGTTCAACACCCTAATAAGGTGCTTCTGAAATAAGCAGTGTTAATATAAACAATACTTACTGTATCTCATTGCTTTTTTGCCAGAGTACCGAGAAGGGCGACCTTGCAGTCCAAGTTCCTCATAAGTATCCTTATCCACTGATAGAATTAGTTTTCCTATAAAGGAAACAAACTTTAATAATCTTCTACTTGGTTTTCTTTGAAGTCTTCAGAGAACCATATACCTTTTACGACGTTAGCTTTGGATCAATGGCATTACTAATGTAATGTAGACTCCTTAGTTCCAGTTAAATGGATTACCAGATTAATCTTTAAAAAAAAGAGTTATAACTCAATTACTGTTTTTTATCAAAGATGTCTTATGAAGTAGAATAAGGAAAGTGTAATATTATTCCTGAGATAGTCCTAGTTTTTTTACTGTACTATTTAGTTCATTGCCTCAATCTTTCCTCCACTTGTTCCCTAGCACTTGCTGTGTCAATAGCTGAGCGCTACATCACACAAGGGCCAGATTTAGTAAACATACATGCACTGCTCAACTAAATAAATGAAAGTAGTTCTTCAACCTGCAGCAGGACTACTCACATTGAATAAATTATACCTGTTAGTGATGAGCAACTATGTGCTGGAACAAGTCCACTGCTATGTTCATAAACCAAATCTGGCAGCTGCTGCTTGGAACAGAATTTCACACAGCAGCTCTCTGCTACAGTCTTTGGGTTCTACTGTACAAGTAAGAGCACAGCACAGAATACAAACAAATCAGGTTGTCACTGAAGAGTTCACATAGTGACATCACCAGGAACTGTAACACTGTCTCTCTCAATTGTGCATACCTTGTAATAACTGTATCAAACAAACTCAACACCACTATCAAGTATCCATTTTGCTAGGACTGGGTTAACAGACACATAAAAGAATCCTTCTGAAGAATCTGAATTACTTATGCCCTCATGGGCACCTGTCATATTACAGTGAATTGGGCTAGAGGGCTGACAGACCAACTTGTATTTCTATAATATCTGATATACTGTTAAACAGAAATAAGACAATGCATTTGAAGCCCAAAATAGCTTCGTTTTCTCTGCATGTAAAATTCTACCTGAGATGTGTGATGTTTTATCATGTTTTGTCATAAAATGTGATACAACTGAAACAGACTTTTAACGGGTTACATAATTCTTAAGGAATCACGGAATCATCGCAGAATGATTTGGGTTGGAAGGTACCTTAAAGATCATCCAGTTCCAAGTCCCTGCCATGGGCAGGGACACCTTCCACTAGACCAGGTTTCTCAAAGACACATCCAGCCTGGCCTTGAACGCTTCCAGGGATGGGGCAGCCACAACTTCTCTTGGCAACCCATTTCAGTGTCTCACCACCCTCGCAGTAAAGAGTTTCTTCCTAATATCTAATCTAAACCTACTCTCAGTTTGAAGCCATTCTCCCTTGTCCTCTCTCTACATGCCCAACTAAAAATTTCCTCTCTGGCTCTCTTGCAGGCTCCCTTTAGGTACTGGAAGGTTCTCTAAGGTCTCTCCAGAGCCTTCCCTCTCCAGGGTGAACAATCCCAACTCTCTCATCCTGTCCTCATGGGAGATCATCTTCATGGCCCTCCTCTGCACTCACTCCAGCAGGTCCATATCTTTCCTGTGCTGGGAACCCCACAGCTGGATGAAGTACCCAAGGTGGGGTCTCACAAGAATAAACACCTAATATTTTAAAAGTGCTCCTAAGCAGTGCTGATAACTTTCTGTTTTGGTACAAATTCTGTCTTAAAGATCAGTAGGAAAGAAGAAGTTGGAATGCAATGTTTTCACAAAATTAATCCTCTGTAGCAATTCAATTATGATTGAAGCATTGACAATTTAACTATACATAAGCAAAGCTGCTTTTAAATTTCCTTTATATTAAATAATTTAACCACATGAATGAAGAACAAAATTAAAATTAATATTTTTCCAATTCGAACTTATTTCTAATAAAGTTACCAAGTACAGTAAGCCTTATTTTTCAGTTTACATCATCCCAAATAAAAAGAAAAAACCCAACAGACCACAATTGATACATATTACCAAAACCAAAACAGACCCCCATACCATTTGGTAGCAGAGCTGCAGTATTATCTTGATCAATTTTTGTATTATAGGTAAGGGCGTAGCATGAACCTTCAACAGCAAAGCAGAGAATCATGAGATTACACAGTTTTTAAAGACAGACATGACAATATAAGCAATTCACCCCAAGATAACCAAACATGCCAAATACCATTTGAATCTCTCTAAACCCTTGTGTTTTCATCAAGTAACTTTCTTCCACCTTCTTGAGCAAAACAGCATTGTTATTATTTTTATAAGCCTTGGACTGGCAACATTTTAAAGGACCTATAATATGGATAACATTAACAATATGCACCAATATGAAAACACTTCCTTTCGTTTCACCTGTGACTCTCCCCACTCAGCGTACAGAAAACCCAATTTTTTTCCAGACACATTCCTATTATCAGATCACACAAAGACAAGAGGGAAGACACATTACTAAATATATTTTGTAGCATTATCTAACTAAATAGTTTTTGTTTTTAAAATAGAAGTGTCAGATTCTAGGAACTCTGCACACAAATGTCATATTGCTTCCAGAAAACTACTGGCATAAAAGAACATTAATGAGATTAAAGGAAGTAAGAAAAGAGTCCTGCATTTAGCAAGTAATGGATCTCTTGTTCTCCTATTTCATCTGCATGTTCTCTGTTCTCCTCTCTTTTCCCTGTAAAGTTTTTTTGTTTCTCCCTGGCTATCAGCTGAAGGTTACAATAGGTATCATAAGCCAAAGAAGTGGGCCCTGCAAGATGAAAACAGTGTAGTCTGAGTACACAACAGCAAGTTGGCTGGGCAGAGGCTGTATCTTTCTTCATATCCTCTTTACTCCTACTGTGTAAGGATGAGCTGCTGCAGCTCCATTAGCAAAAAACAAAAAAAAAATAAGGGAGCATATTTTTTCTCTTGCCTGCTGTGTAACACGGCTAACACAGCTCTTCGTTGAAGTATGAAGGAATGAGAATGGAATAAGGGAGCCGATTTCTACAGGAATCTGCATAAAGATAAGTTGTGGAAGAAACAGGTGTGAGGATACATGGAAGCCCTCTTGATATCTGGCTTGCAGAATTAAGACAGAATAGGGAGAAATTAATAAGCAACACTCATAGGAGTTTTGGACCCAGTGGGTGTAAACAAATGCTGACACACCACAAAGCAGAACAAAGCAAATAAAGAAATTCATGCAGAATTTGCTTAGTACTTTTTCTTCCCTTCCTTTAAAATATTTTTCAGAATAAAAAATAATAAATGGATTTTACTGTGCTATGAAAAAAATACACTATTACTGCATCTGTCATGTTCCGATTTCCTCCTTACCTTTCTTCACGAAAGCATCAATGAATTCATGAGTGACCAATTCATGAATGGATAAATTCCTCACCAGGTAGTACTCTCCAATATCTGCAATTGTGCTTTTCAGCACTTCAGGTAGCAGGGCACATTCCGGGATCAAAAAAGATACCTGTTAGGAACATATTTGTAATGTAAATCCTATGTAAAAATCTGTTCTGGAAAAAAATCTAAACAAATAAAAAACAAGGAATAAAAATAAAAAAAACCCTCAACTTTTCAGACATCAGTATATTATACCAAAATCAGGAAAAAGGTAATATGAGGTGATTGTCTTCAAAATGTATCCATTTGTGTAAAGTCTCAAGGTACACAAAATACATTATTTGGGGTTTTTTCTTGCATTTTATATGCTATACAACAGTATTTTACATGTTATGTAAAGACATGACTGTACATAGCATGAGTTAACAGAAGATCTTGTTTCACATCATTATACATTTGGCTTAATGTCACACTGGAACACTTCCTTCAGCCCTTGCTGCCCCATTTGTTGAAGCAGTTGTAACTAAATAGGTAGACTAAGCATTTATGCAATCTTAGTGGAAAAGCAAAGACCCAAGCAGAATTAGTTTTGAATCAATACATTCTCCTCTGTAGAATACTTTAGAGGCCAGAAGAGCAAACACACCACCAGAACAATACTTGAAAACAGGCTCACAATTTTCAAAAAAAAGTCACGAGACATACAGTAAGGCTACACCTTCTGTAGCAGCCTTCTAATTTAACATAGGAAACTGATTTTCAACAGGGATCAGCACCCAGCTTTTCTTACTAAACTCAGTATTCAGTCCTTTGGTCCAATTGCCTATCTTTAATTTACTTTTGGCTTAAAACCTTTCTGGTATGTGTTCCATACTCAAAAGAACCCTTCAGTCCAGCAGATCAGAGAAAATAAGATTATTACATGGGCAAATATGAACCTTCCCGAGTAGCATAAAGGTCTGTCCCCTTGCTCCTCCCTCCATCCCTCAATAAACTTCTTTCCCAAAGCTCTTCGAGAACAGGTACATATCTCCCTTGGCATGGATGTGGAAGAGAAGCAGGGTTTCTGACAGATGGGCTGCCTACCACACCAGTAGAAAGCTTTCTAATTAGCTGCTAAGAAACATTACTAAGGAATTTTAGAAGGAATTTTTTCACAGAAAGGGTTATTAGACATTGGAATGGGCCACCCACGGAGGTCACAAAGTCACCATCACCGGAGGCCTTTAAGGAAAGACTGGAGTGAGTGCAGTGGTCTAGTTGACATAGTGGTGTTAGGCCATAAACACATACAATAAAGGACTCTGATGATCTGAGAGGTCTTTTCCAACCTAACTGCTTCTGTGATTCTTTGAAACCACAAGAGGGTCTGGCTGGAACTTACAACAGTCAAAGACACGAGACCAAGCTGCCAAAACTGGACTTCCCAACATTGAGGTGTCCAAAACAATGGAGCAGTTGACTATTGCATCACACGACACTTTGGTAGAAGGAAGGACAAAATGCAAGAGGGCTTTCAGGTTGCCATCTGCAGCCAGGCTTCAGACAAGGCCTCCCTCTCTGCTGAGGGAGCCCCTCAGCCCCTCCCTGCTTGGACTGGGAATCTGTGGGTGCCGCTCCCCATGGGACTTGCTGGGTAGTGCTGACAAAGTGTTATCACTTCTTCCACTGGCTCATTCTCTTCTCCTCCTTCTATAGGTTGGACTCGACCTTAGAGATCTTTTCCAGCCTAATTGATTCTGCGATTCGTCGTGCTGGCGCCGTCTTTCATCCTTTGAGGCGCTGCGTGAGACCACAAACCCAGCGGGGGCTAATTTCTCCCCTTCCCCCCCAAAAAAAAGAGGCACGCGGGCCACTTCTGGTACGGACGGAGGGACCCTCCAGAACACGCAGCCTGGCGCGAGCGAAGCACCAGCGACGCGCCCCTGGGAGCGGCTGACCGGCAGAACCTCCAGAGGGGAGAGGGGATCTCTCAGCCCCGCCGAGGCGGCCCGGGAGCGTCTGGCAGCTCCTTTCCCCTGCTCCCTCCCTCAGGATGCTCAGGATGCTCAGGACCGCCCCGCCCCGCCCCGCCCCGCCGGGCTCGCGCCATCCCGCGCCACTCACGCGGCAGCTGTAGGCGTGGTCCCGCACGTGCGCCGCGTGCCGCGAGCGCGGGTGCCGCGCGTGGCCCTTCTCGCACACCAGCAGGTGCCGCGGCGCCCGCGCGAGCCGAGCCGGCATCTCCCCAAATCCTGCCGCTCCTTCTTCCTCCCACCCCCACCCCCTCCTCCTCCTCCTCTGCCGACCGGGAGCGGCCGGGCGCCTGCAGGAGGGCGGGGAAGGGGCCGTGCCGTGAGGTCACGTCCGCCGGCTGCGGCGGCGCAGCTGCTTCCGCCGTGGATCCCGCGGGCTGCGGGCCCGTGCCCTCCCTGCGCATGTGGGCGATCGGGGCTCTCGGTCACCGCGGCGCCCGAACAGCCCCGGCACCGGTCGGGCAGCGACACCCGCACGGCTGCATGTGCAGCTGCGGTAGCGAGCGATGGTTAAAGCGTGTGCGTGTCAGCGCCCAGAGGGAGCTCACGGGAGCTTGGGGGGGGAACAGCTTATGGGGGCGTGCAGTGACAGGACAAGGGGGAACGGCTTCAAACTGAAAGAGAGTAGGTTTACATTAGATATAAAGAAAAAATTCTTTGCTGTGAGACTGTCGAGGCATTGGAACAGGTTGCTCAGAAAAGCTGGGGATGCCCCATCCCTAGAGGTGTGGATGGAGCCGGGGAGGATGGAGCTCTGAGTAACCTGGTGTAGTGAAACGTGTCCCTGCCGACGGCAGGAGGGTTGGAACTGTATAATCTTTGAGGTTCCTTGCAACTAAACCATTCCGTGACTCACAAGTTGCTCTGCAGGTACTGAGGGGCAGTGTTGAAAGGGCCTCAGGTTTCCTGAAAGTCTGCTTAGTTAAGTAAATATTGCACAAGGGCCATGAGATAGGGCCCTGCCTCCCATGTGTCGTCTCACTGCCCCTTCTGCACATTGTATATTTTATACAAAGAATGCACAAAAATTTCTTTTCTGCCTTTCTGCAGTATTTCTTCTCCCGATCCCCTACCTTCATGCCTCCCGATTTAAAGTGGTACCAAGCAACTTTCTTGGTAGTTGCTGTTTCTGTACACTGTATGAGGCTGTATGTAACCTTACCTTAAACACCACTCAAGTCTGTTCACCAAAAGTCCATCGAGCTGGCAAACCTGACTCTTTTTTTACGACAGTTTTAGGACAGTTTTACGACAGTAGTTCTAGAGATCTCAGGCTTGCCCTATGGAGATTTTGACCTGCTATTTCTAGATGAGACACTCAGTGTTAATGCTCAGGTGTACGTGATTATTTCTTTCAAGAGATGCCAAGGGGAAAAGTTTCTTTAATGTATATTAGTATAGGAACTTTGTTTAGTGAAGAAAATATAGGTTATAGTAAGGTCATTTGTTCCAACAACTGCAGTGTTACACAGATATGAACCATCAACTATGCTATGACTTTACTCATTCACCACCTACATATCTTGGTGGTTTGATACCGTAACTGGGGCTCTCTCGCTCACTGCCTGGTCGGGTATTACCTGTTTGGCTGAGGTAAGCAGGTAGCAATTTGGTTTTCTAGATGTTCCAGGCTGGTGAATTTATGTTACAGCTCCAACTTCAGCAGCCAATAGGCCCAGGCTCTGCTTCTAGCACAGACTGCAGTTTCCTGGTACTCTGTCTATGTTTGAGTCTGCTCCATGTTGCTGGCTTAGTAGCTATGAACAGTTTGCAGTGTGCTAAGGCCAGTCCTTGCAAGGTCTGTGTTACAGAGCCATGATTGCCTGATGGAAGGGGGAATGCTCGTTAGGCTGACTCAGACCCACTTGTTTCAGGGCATGTGCTTTCTGAGTGCTTGTGGGCTGGAGTGACATCAGGATGCTGCTGCTCGGAACTCGGTGGCTTGTATCCTCCACTGCGTGAGGCTGAGATGAAACCACTTGTCATGAAGTCACTGGCTTATTAATGCCTGTGGAGGAGGGCTGAATTCTGCACTCACATTGCCTGTATAAATTGGATTGATTGGATTATTATGAATTGAAAAAAGGCTATGTAATCACGGTAACCTTCTAATTTAAAGCATGCAAACATTAATGGGAAAAGCACTACAGGATTAATGTCAGTTATTACCATACCCGCAAGCAGAAGCCTCTGTGCGCAGATCAGCATCACACTGTGATGATCAGAAAGCCTGTTCTACTACAGGGGTGAAAAGTTCAAGCCTCTGATCAATAAGCCCGGGGAGCCAGGCAGGAAATTCAGCTCTACTCATACTCATGTGGAGGTGGGGAGGTTTTTTTGTGTGTATATGGGTTTTGTTTTTGGTTTGGTTTGCTTTTATTTGTTTTGTGGGGGTTCTGTTGTTTGGATTTTTTGTGAGCTTCTCTATGCTCATAAAATCTATGCTTTCTGCTAGAGATACGAAAGGATGGGAAAAGAAATGAGACGTTGGGGAAGGGTCAAGAGAATCAAGATTCATGGTTGCATATTAAGCCAGTATTTTATGGATTCTGGCAGAAGTGTAGTTCACTGCAGCTCAGTGAAGCATGGAAGGATTCACATCACTGTTAGTTCATATATCAGGCAATTAATCTTAACCCACTCTTCCTCATATATGTTGGCTGTTCTATTATAGAGTATGTGTGTTTTAGAGAACTCCCTGAAGATACTGAACTACATTAAAAAATCCCACTTAGCAGTACAGTAGTCTGTGCTGCAACATACAGAATTTCCCTATCTTTAAATTATATATGTGTGTGTGTGTGTGTGTATGCTAATTATTGGTTAATGCTGACATTTTTATAGTGGTCGTTACAGTTTTACGAGTAATTTGGTATGGGATTTCTATATATTGTAAAAAAACTCAAACCTTTTAAGCTCTAAATAATTTAAGATTTAAAGCTATCACAATTTTCCCAAGGATTTCAAACCTGTGACAGGGTAATGCAGTTCTACAGCAATTCAGTTTCTGCTTGCTTGAACAGGCTGTAGTAAAGAGGAAAGGATTGCCTTGAGGCAACTTGTGGTAATAGCTTGGAATAGAGAAGGATCTCAGATGTTTCCTGAGACTGGTGAAATTCAATTCAGTTTTTGTATCAAATGACAGAGTTTGGAAAGAAAAGTCTGATCTTCATATTATGTACAGCTGCTTCTTGCATATATTTTTTTTTCACTATGGAAGAACTATCTTAGCCCAATCTTTCTTCTGGATTTTCTGATTTTAAAAACAACATTATTAAGAGACTTAGAGTTTTGTAAAATCAAATCTAAACAAATTATCACAGTATTTTGAAATTGGTTTGTGCCTTTAAGATGAATCAAAGTATTTTTCTTTTCAGTCACTGTTTTTTCTTTCTTAGATTGTGTTGACTGCAGAAGACAAAGAAGTTGTCTAAATCTTTTAACCTTGGCTATTGTAATTAGTGCTTGCAAAACAAAACCAAACAGATACCTCTGGTGCCATGTCTGAAATTAATAAAGTGCATAAGACTGAAATCCAGCAATTTACTTGATCAGTATCAACTGGTTTTTTTTGTTGAGGAAAGTGGAATATGTGGACAGCTAGTTTCATACCCTCTTTTTTACACACTTCAGTCCATATAGTCAGATCAGTGATGGACTATAAAAAAATCCCACTCAGACATGTTCTTCAAGGGGATTACAGAAACAGCTCTGCCAAGCTACTCCAGAAATCAGTTGTTCAAGCCAGGAAGAATATTGAAAGCTAACCATGGACAAAGTGGTTGGATTTGGTTTAAAATGCAATTAAAAAACCCCAACCAACCAACCATCTGATCTGTTTCCTTTAGAGTTAAAGGCACTGTAATCTGGGAAACCTCATACTCACTCAGTTTTGTAGTATTACAGTGGGAGAAGAAATGTGAGGGATAATTCCTTCAGTAAGGTTCTAGGGAACAGAAGTGTATTTCATCTATATTCCAGCAGGGTCTTCACCTCCACTTGCCTCCTAAGGATCAGATTTTTGTCAGGAACCTGCATGGTATCGGGCAATTATCATGCACTTTCTGTCTCCTCCTAAACAAATCAACTGGCATTCACATTATGGCTAATATAAGGCACACGCACTCTGTTCTCTATTCACACTTCCTTGCAGTAGGTAACAATCTGTGACCATGTTCCTCTGGTTCCCCCTTCATCTTCTGGGAAACATCCTTGGGAGCACTTCCACACTCACCTCGACCTTCCACAGGCAATAAATATGTGTCCTTCTCCTTGTCCCATTAAAAGATGGTGAAAAACTGCTGCCTTTTCCATTGCTAAGGTCTCTCCTGGCATTACGTATAAGAGGCACTATTTCTCCTCAAATTGACTAACCAATTAACATGATGGTGTTAAACTTGTCCTAGCAGTTTTGTTCTCAGTCTGTACATATTTTTTCCAGTTATATGAATTGGTGTGCTAAAGGATATTAGTTGTACCTGCACAAATTATCTTGATAGTATCCTTAGAACATTTAATTTCTAGAAACACTAGTGCTGCTCCTAAGATTGCCCCAGATCACACTGTTACTTTAATATACTGTCATGAAGATTCAGAATGCAAAGCAAAGAGAAAATAAAACTAAGCAGTCCTTCCTGTACACACCTTAAAAATAATTTTTAAAAAGTGTGTAAATTTAGAAGTAGAATGCATTTTCTCTTAAGACAGTGCAGAGTACTTTTTTCCTGTCACAAATCCAGCTTCCAGACTGCTTCAGGGAGAGGATTTGCCATTTGCACCAGTAAATCAGTAATATTTCCTGTACCTGTTATTGTGCAGTCTTTTGTATGTTAACGCATATTGGTAATAAGTATTTTGATTGTCACTGGCATTTTCCCCCCAATAAACTGTTTCTCTGGCACCTCCAAACCATAACAGTTCCCATGCTGCACTTCATACTTCTGTAGCCTCATGCAGGGCTGGCTGTAGGTGTTTCCACCAAGGATGGACAGAAAAGTGTGGCCCTGCAAGTTTACGGGGTAAAATTTCAATCACCCTTTTACCATGCAGCCTCTGAGTCATGTGGTTGCTGGATTCAAGCAAAGAGAAGCTGCCAGCAGAGGCAGAAAGCCACAGAGACAGGAGGCTGTTCTCTGAGCCAGCTGGAAGCCTGTTTCCCCATGGCTGGATGGAGACCTTGTCTCAGCCACCCTGCCTGCACATAGGTCATCAAAAAGCAGCTACTGGAGTGCTTGGATTCTCGATTTCTCTCTCCAATATTATTTACAAAATCAAGGAACAAAAACTGTGTAGTAATTTAAAATAACCCAGGATTAAAAAAACCCGAACAAACAAAAAGCATGATCCCAGATAAGAGTAGTACTTTCAGCAGGATCTAAATGTTTAGGGACTGGTGTGGCATTACCAAAAGTGAAGGACACAAGTTTAAAATTAGAATTGTACATTTCATTCATTTGAGCAAGATTCAAAGTTTTAGTCTAGAAATGCACTAAAAAAATTATCCCTGCCCCCACCCTCCTACAGTGCTTGACAGCAGCTAATGTTTAACTGGCTAACAAGATCAGAGGAAGCAAGTTTGGTTCAGGAAGTATTAAAAGACTGTGTGACAGGTAACTATCAGATTAATGTAAATACACACATGTATATGACTATAAACACATAAGAATATATGAAACACGGAAGCATAGATAAGAGTATAAACATATTTTAGACTTCACTGGTTGCCTGGAGGATTAGAGCTCTCTGCAGAACATACTGAAAGGTCACCATCTCACTGCTCTTATCCACTGCACTTAAATGTGAAAAATAAAGAAAGCGATTTGCATCTTGTAGTTGAATGCTACTACTTTACGGGTCTTCCTGTTCTGTCATATGAATCAAGAAATGATGATTACATGATTCAATTGTAAACCATAGTGATAAGACACCCCCTGAACATACGGCAGGAAAGGGACATAGAATTTTACATAGACTCATTAATCTGCAAATTTGAAAGTGACACAGGCTTCACAGTTAAATAAAAATCCTCTGCACTCAGCCAAGGTAAACCTTTGGAGTGAAAAAGCAGGAACTTCTTTTGGGGAATGAACGCATTCTTCTTGTGGGAGAAGTAAGAAATACCATTTCTTCTTCACTTGGTGGGATAAGTTGATAACAGCATATAAAAATAAATGAAATTAAATGCAAGGAGACAGAGCAGGGTGTGAATGGCACCGCTTCTTCTTCAAGAACATCTTTATTTTGGAAACAAAAAGTGTCTTCTTTCAAGTGAAATTCCTTACAAGGAGTGGCTTCTTCTTGAAGTATTTTCAAACTGAAGGGAGTTGAGTCCTTCTGCTTCACTGAGTAAAAAGATAAACAACTCAGTTTTGGCACCATTAAGTTGCATTCACAGTCTATCATATTACAGAGACATTAGAAATGATGCACTGAATCATGGAAGTAGCAGCCTTTAAATGTCTCCTCAGTTTGGGAGCAAAAAGAAATAGGAGATGTGAGATTTGTCCTTTTGTTTTAGTTGGATATGAAAATGGAGACAGAAGCAGTTACAGCAGATTAGTATCCAGATACCAGCAAAGGAAACATATTTAGCTAAACTTATTCTTAAATATAAACATGTGAACTATGTATTATCTGCAGATGGCTTGCAAAAGGAGCTGCCCTGAATCGTGTCAAGCCAGTACTAGGAAGAAAGAGTTTAAAAGAACTTTATTAAGGTTGCAATTCCAATTCATGATGATATGAATCATGATAACATTCTTTGATAAGATTTTAATGCCATGATCACAGACTACATACATGGCTGGAGAACTTGGACTTCATTTGCTTCAAATTACAAAGAATGCAAGAAGGCAAAGGATGGTCCTACCATGGAGGCAAGTGATTTTCTGGCCTAAAGGGACTAAATTTTATTGCTGCTCCTGACATTAAGCATCTAGCAGTGCTATGCAACTCGCTTAATATAACTTGGCTACCTGTTGCATGTTGCTAACTTTCTATCCCAATAACTCAAGCAGTCAGATTTCAGAGGTATTGAGCACTTAGAGCTCTAGCTGAAATCAAAAGGAGTGATGCTCTGAGTCCATGAAAAATATTCTATACCCATAAGCAACTTCAACAGTCAAGTTGCACACTTCCAAAATGAGCACTTAGAATAAATGGACACTTTTTACCTTGGCCTTTCCACAGCTCAGCTCTCTAATGGTAAAATCAGGAATACTTCATCTCATAGTAGTCTACTATTTTGGAGGCACTTGAAGATACTGTGAGCACAACTGGAGATCCCGTGAGGAAATCCAATCACATCTCCAGAGCAGGACTGGAATACTGTTCAGTAAATAAGGCCCACAGCTACACTTTGAGCTCTGTAGAGAACAGCAGTGACAACACTATTGAGCAGCTGTCTATCTTGTGTGCTTAATGAGACAGTCCTGAGAGAAAAATGGCCTAAAATGCATAATTAAAGGCTGTAACCTAAATGATAAGCTCAAAAAAATAAAAAAGGGCTGCATTAAGGTTATAAAAGCAATGTGACTTGGGGCAATTTTTAGTGTATTGGTGCTTGAATCTGTATTCCCATCATTCTTTTAAGATGGATTTTTTTTTTTAATTGAGTAATTAATACTAAGCTCTGGTCTACTCTAAAAAAAAGTAATGATGCATTGATTTGATGAAATGCAGCATATTGCCCTTTAAAATGTGGGCACTACAAAAGAGTACACAAAGTGTATTTTTTTTTACTGAGTTTGCAGGACAAGGTTTATGTATATCTGTGTTTAAGATTGGTGGGTTTTAGCACAGATGTGGGCTAGGATACTGTCTTGAGAGAAATTGCTGTGGCTTCTTGAAGGAGCAGTAGCAGACATGAGTTTGTACACGAAATGAGGCATAGAATTTCACTGGCTACACCTAGTATCATTTACCCAATTAGTTTTATATTTTACGATGCTTATAACATTTTATAACATCAGCTTGGGGTAATGTGTCTCCCAGCCCTGCAAAGCAGTGACTTTGCTGAAATTACTCAGATGTTGCATGAACACAGATATTTGCAATTAAATACTTGCTAAAATTATTCGTCAGCTTAGGTCAAATTATTTTACCTGGCCACCAGCATTTTGTTCAGCAATTCTTTGCAAACAGCCAGTATAGGTGTTGGTCAGCCTGATCTTTTATTTTTGCTAAGCTGTTCTGTGCATCCAGGTTCCTTCATTGCTTTTGTCCATGTCTACAGTTTTCACAGCTCAGGTGGTAAGAATATAGTGGAGGCAGGGAAGAAGAAAACACCTTCCTAAAATTTAGTCACTTTACTACATAAGAAATTGATTCAAGCATCTACTTTGTTTTCATACTAAGATATTGCAAATCTGTTACAGCTAGAACGGTTCAAGATTTTTTTTTCCCAAGACATCTTTTCAACAAAATTGCCATCTGGTCATTGAAGAAAAGTTAATTTATTATTAAAAATAACTAACTGAAGAATGGTTTATTTCCTTATTATGACACACAGCAATATTCTTTTTAATACCTTTGTAAATGTTCCATGAACTGTTATGTGACAGGTTCAGCAGCAACCTTGACTTCACATTTACACATCTCCCCCTCCTTCATCCTTTAACCAGTGATTTCTGCCTTCTCTTCTCCCCACCCCAGGCTGCAGCAGATCACCTCTTGAAGTGTGCTAATGCACCCTTTCATTTCTGTATGATGATCTTTTTCTGTCTCAGATTAGTACCCTGACAGGATCACGTGTGCCTTGTATTGAAAGGCTTCAACTGATTTGCCTCAAATAGAAAAAGGTCCTGATTTTAGAGTGTTTTCTGATCTTAAAGTGTTAGACAATGCTGGTTCCACTTGCACAACAGGTGATCTTTTACACATTACTTCAGTTTTTCATGTTGCTGCTGAAGAGGAATGTATTTACAATTAGATGAAATTGAAAAGCAATTACAATCAACCATGCCACCAGATGGAGCTTCTTTTCTGCCTTTCCTGATGAAGATGCTGAACCTATGGGACTGTGGGACTTTAGCTGTATTTATAGTCAATGAAATAAAAAACACTCTTTTTATTTTTACTTCTGGTGATGCAGGACAAAGCATCCCTGCCTTCATAGATAGCTATTTCAGTGACTTCTGTTTGTATACTGTTAATGACAGCTATTGTGCCAGTCCTTTACTTTTGCAGCATTAGGCTGTGTCATGCAGTCTTGTTTCTTGTTCATGTACTTGAGAGTTTTCAAGTACAGGCTTACTTTTTAGAGTAGGACACTAATACTAAAGCAGCAGTTCTGCTCTTTTTTCTTTCCTACTGTAACAACTATTAACATTCTTTAGAAAAGCAAATCTCTCTTTATTCAGCCCACTACAAAATCTATTTTGTTCACTGAAATTCTACTCTGAAGTCTCTTTTTTGTGCTTTAGCAGTATTGTATTTTGTTACAGATACCTAGTCACTGGTATATATTTACATCAACTGAAGTTATGATGTTCATAAGTCATGAGAATCGATATAAATGACTGTCTCTCTTACAGGATATATTCTATCAGATACCTGTTTTACTATCTATTATTATAGCTGAGCAATTGAGGACAGACTGTAACTGAGGCTGTCCTTGGGAAATGCAGAGAGTCAGGGTTGAATTTACTCCTTTTCTGACAGTTTAAAAAAAATACACATTCAAGCATACAATTTTTAATGTAGAATTTTTACAGCAAGATTACTCCTCTGTTTTAAGCCAAGTGAAAAAAAATGGGACTGACGTACAACTTACCTGTCTGCGATTGCTGGACTGAAAAGGTTGGTCTGCATTTGCCAGCAGTTATTAAAACAGGCTATATTGCACAACTCTGTTTTCCCAAAGGACAGGGAGGTATCTAAGCTGATGAGGTCAGGCTAGCATTTCATTATGCCACGTCAAACGCAACTCTAAAGACCAGCAAGGTTTTGCCAGCCAACGTCATGAAGGTCCTTCTGACCAGCTGGCAAATTCTGTTGTCGTAGGAGAGAGCAAATGAGTTCGTGCCACTATTGATTTTGAGTGAGTTACACACCTTGCTGCTTGTAACAAAGACAAACACAGAAATACAAAACAGAATTTATGTGGGTACAAGTTCATGTTGTTTTCCATTTTCATGTCTCATTTCCAATGGGTAAAAAAATCTAATGCCTTAGAGGAGGAAGAAAGGAGAGGGGGAAATCTAATGTCTCAGGTATGTAATATTCATGTGCTAACAACTCAAAGAGGTGGTCTAGAGATGTGTTGCTTTGTCATGTTTTATGTAGTTTCTAGGAGTATATTTTGGAGGGTGTATCAAGCATTTGGAATTTTGGAGTGTCCTTAGACAAGAGGTAAACATATCTTTTGTCTGAATAAGTTTCTTTACAGAGTTTTAAGAAGACATTGGTTTCGGTTTTCTGAAGGCAGACTGCAAAGTGGCAGAGCAGGAGCAAAATCCAGCAATTTAAGAGAGACAGCAAGAAAAACTTAACTATTTTAATAGCCTAGCAATAGTTTTGGGGGTAGAATGCCCTTCATACCAACATACTCTGGGTAAGATGGAGCTTCTTTCTTACAGAAATCCAAAGCAATACTAGCATAATGTAGGGCAAGATTTTGATGCAAATTATACTTTTCCTAGATTGCAAAACAAAGACAACAACAACAAAAAACCCACACAAAACCCCAAACAAACAAAAACAAACCCAAACAAAAACCCCCATAAACATAGAGGTTTTACATGTGAGAACCTGGATCCTAGTGTTCATCAGAAACTTTTGAAAGAGATGCGGTTCTGCAACTTTCTGGAGATCCACATTAAAACAAACAAAACCCCTAAAACAAAACCCTTTTCAACTCCTATACTGTCAATACATTTTGGAAGTTGAAACTGTTTTTTCTCACTGATAATCTGAACTTCTCCTTTTCAAAGAATGTTTATTTGGGGTAAATTGTTGAAATGCAACAGTAAGTCTATAAGGAAGGCAGGATGACAGCTTGTATACGGGAGGGTTTTTTATCAGCATATAGTTTACTGACTGACAAATGCCTTAGGATTTTCAGTGTATCACATGAATATAAAAAGTTTAGATAATACCTATAAGTATCAAAGGTATTAAACCAAATCTTGACACCTTTAAGAGCCACAAGATTCAAGCAACACTTCAGAAATCATAGTGCATAGAAGATTTTGTGCAATGTGGTTATGTCACAGTTAATGCCAACTCTACTCTGAATTTAGAATCCTTTGTACCATTACTATATATTTACTTTTCATGAAGAATGGCCTTAATTTTATATCAGAGGCAGGGAAATCTTTGACCTACTGAAATCAATTACAAAACTCCATCTTCCAGGAGGTTAGCATTTCACCCAAATGAAGAGACATTCCTTGCCTTATTGCCAGATACTCAGTATTTGTAATTGTAAAGGATATTCAACATCATTATAGGAAACACAGCCATTGCTGTAGTTCAGGAAAATGGAGTAAGTATATTTTCCTGTATTTAAAGAAATCTCTACATCCCATAAGAAACATCAGATGAAAGTCTGCTGAGACACAAGAAAAAAGATACAGCAGATATCTCTAAAAGTGATTGTCTGAGCAACTCAAAGCTCTAAAGGTTTGTGCTTGCTGAGCATCCTGAAGAAATTACGTTTAAATCTTGGTATTTAAGATCTGAAAACTAAAGTAATCACTTCCATTTACTTGTTTCCATTTCAGTACTTTTCCCATTACAGATCTAATGCATGCCTTTTTGAAGTACCGCCGCTTGGTTTTCCTGCATAAAGAAGAAATTAGGTCTAATAATCTAATTTCTGAATAATTTCTATTCTAGTTGTATGAACCCACTGAGATTTTCATTCAGTGTTGACCATCCTCATAAATGCAGTAAACTGAAATCCCATCCTTATTAGAAACACAGAGAAGTTAAAATTTCTGATGGGATAGGGAGCATTTTACTTTTTGTTAAAAATAATTGAGGAGGCTATTAATATCCTTGCTGACGTTTTTGTAAAAGGAACATGACTGTTAAAACTGGGATGAAGAACTATATAATTTTCAAAGTGAAGCAGGTACGAATGCTGCTAGCTTTTGGGAAAAGATGGTATTAATTTTGTGTGTGAACTGTGATAATCACTGCATATTTCTAAATCCCTGTAAACTGTTTTATAGTGCTTAGGAGTTATGACTCATTCACATTTTCTTATAAGCTTATATTCTTTCATGGGGGATTGTCCTACAAAAGACTTAAGCGGGAAATTGGAGAGATGTCGCATATTTGAACTAGGTACATCCAAAAGTAGAATACTTTCCCCTTGGACTAACTGGGAATTTTACTAGTTTTGGATTTGAAGGTTGAAGCTAATATTAAAGGTGCATTAAAAGAAATGATGAACAGTATTTGAATGGGCTTCAGTATTACATTATGTGGTTGAATGGAATCCACAGAGTCCTCTCCAGTTAATTGACTCTGGGTGTCTGCAAACAAATATTTTAATATTCATTTTGTTTTCAAATGATGACAACTATTGATCTAAGCAGCTTGATCGATTTATTAATCTGCATAGCAAATAGAGCTCCAAACCAAAATCTCCAATCTAATGAGAAATACCTTCCCATGCAATCATAGTGAGAAAAACAATACCATGGATTGCTTACCAGTGATTTTTGCATTCTTTTTTAAAATTTCATTTTCAGTTTTCTTCTGAGGATGCAAATACTCCTACAAGATGAGTGTGTTGAATGCAGGATGGGATCAAGGTGGGCAGTTGGGAAACAAGATGGGGCGAAATAAAAGGTGGTGCTGTGTTGATCCTGTGTGTAGTTTATGACCTTAAACACATCTGGTCCAAGCTCAGGGAATGCAAAATGCCTCCTTGACTGCAAAAATGCTCTCTCTCTCTTTTACTGAGAAATCTCTCTGCTTTTATCTCAACATCATCTTTAATAACAAATGGGGTAAATTAGAAGCCTGAGATCCTGGTTGCCCTGTTCTTTTAAGAGAAGCCATTTCGAAGTACGTAACTTATCTCCTTAACTAATAACTCCTTAACTAATAACTCCCTAACTAATGTCCTCTGGCATGGTTTGTTGCATAGTTGAACATCTGTTCTACAGGTTTATCTGAATTTAAATTACCCCTTTCAAACTGGTAGCAATTGATTCCAACTAAAAATCCCTCTTTGTATGTCTTTAATTGCCTGATTTTAATTATTTTCCTGCAATATGCATTCATGTTGCCTTAACTGCTTTTGCTTTATTTCTGTGAATGGTAGTTCTTTTTCAAGACCTGTCTCCCAGAGTTATGGAACATATAAGAAATGTGTATTAATTGCTACCCTATGACTTAACTCTTATCAATGTTTACAGTTGGTTTCGCTTTTTCCCGTCCCTTATTTTGCTTTAACCTTTCACATTATTCTGTAATTTCTAGTAGTCCACATGGTTTTGCCTTATGAACAAACGGCACATTTTTTTCCCTTTGCTGCTTAAAACATTTGTTAATGATTTGGCAAGCTGGGAAAGCTTCCACATGAGGAAGTAAGGACTGGTTTCTTCATTTCTGTTTTCCTCACAAAAAAATAGATAACACTTCAAGAAAATAAAGTAGTAGTGTTGTATTTTATGAAAAGGATCTAGAACATACTGTAAGTATTAAGCACTCCAATCTAAACATCATCTATTCATTTATTTTTCCTTTCAGCTTGTTAATTTTGAGGTGCCACAAGCCTCAGATAGGTGAGTCATGAGGTCTCACTTGCAGGGACAGGTGAGAAAGCGCCTGCATTGCAACCTGTTTTCATCACAGTGAATGTTAACAGGAGAGTGGCCCAAAGTTTTCGTCCCCTCCTCTGTTACAGCCACTGGCAGGTCGGGAGTGATGGTGAAAGCAGCTGACACCAGCACCTTCCCTGACAGCAGGAAGAAGACAATCGTGTTCCTCTTTCTTGTGTTGCATCACAGACCTCAGATGAGTAACTCAGGACCATGCTCTGGGGTTTAGTACCATTAATTTGAGACTGGTTAGTTCAAAGAGCTGAAATAGTGGCACACCAACTCACTTGGAGAGGACTAGGCAAAGAAATGCTCCTATGAAGGGGGGCAGGTCGCAGCAGAGTGCTGGTGATGAGCAGTTGATGGCAAAGTGGTGTTTGTCATGTTTTCTATTAGCACAGCGGGTGCCAGCCAGAATGTTTGTCCTTCGTTCCTCTTCTTACAATGCTCCAAACCAAACTACAAACAAATATCGAGTAATCAGATTATCTGGCACCTCTAAGTAACATTTCGCTGTTCAGCTCTTCTGTCAAGGTGTAGTAAGAACATCCTCACAGCAGTATCTGCTAAGAAAACTGTTTGGTGGCGTTTCTGTTGCTTTGATATTCATTCCTCTGTGAGACTCAGACTGCACACTCAGTTGAACTGCACTGTATTCACTCACACTGGGAGGCTGCTTTTTGGAAACCAGATTGATGCTAAAAATAAAACAAACTATGCAAAACGAACAAAAAACCCCTCCTTGCTAACCTCCCCATCCATAGTGAGAGTATACTGCTTCAGAAAGCACCGTGTTATTTGCATATGCTTTTTAGTGTCTTTTCCACGAGAAAAAGAATGGAGGGGAGTTTAATAATGTAGTATTTTTGCAATCATCCATGCAAATCACCCCCAGACAATACTGTGGCACACACAAAGTATAGAACCATGTTTGGAAACTTCTCAGATATGGATCTCACCGTACTAATAAAAGTATCTTGTTATGGGAAGGCTGTTTACTATGCATCATGCCTAGAAAATAAAACTGAGGGATTCTACTTCTCTTTATTCGATTAAAAGGTAATGCCCGTATTTTGATTTTCCTCCTTGATTTTTTAATTGGAAACTTTAACGATAGTCTGACCTTCTAAGAGGGCATGTGTGCACACGTGTGTGCCTCCTTAGCCTTTGGACTCGATTTTCCACGGGTACTGTTAGTACCGAGTGTGGGTAAAAAATAAAGAGATCGGCTTAAAAAATGTATCATACTTTACAAAGTTAATGCCTTCGGAGTTTGTTTTACCTTTGGGGTTTTGTCCTCGAGCTCTGGTCTCAAAGCTTTTTCGCTGCAGTTAGGATGGGTGGAAACCAAATTAAACACAAAACCCAGGGGTCTAAGCCATGAGTCTCACAAACTCCCAGCGGCTCACGGGCAGGACCCCGCGCTCCTGACGCCCAGGCCGGCGGGAGGGCGGCGGCTCAGCCCCGGTCCCGAGGGGCCGCTCAGCTCCCATCGCCTCCCTCCCCTGCGCCGCGGGCACGGCTGGAGCTCCTCGGTGATGCCAGCACGGGGCTGGGGGGATCCTGCTTAATCCTGACCCTCCAGGCTCTTTCTTCGGTGAATCTCCGACGGGTGGAAGCCTAAATTACGACGACGATGATGACAATAATAATAATAATAATAATAATAATAAATTAGAGCAATAACCAAGCCCGCTCCAGCAGCCCACGGCCCCGCGTTCTCCCCCGGCCCCACAGTGCGGGGCGGGGCGGGCGGACCCCGCGAGGCGCCTCTCCCCGCTCCCGCTGCCTCCCGCAGCCCCCGCAAGGCCCGGGGCAGCGTTGCTCTCTGCTCGCTCCTCCGCGCCCTGGTAACGGCGGCCCCCGGCGGGCGAGAGGACGTGCGGGGCCGCCCGTCGCGGCTGTTTCCGCGTTGCCCGTCCAGGGAGGTCCCGCCCCCGCCCGCAGCCCCCCCCCCCCCCGCCCGGGCGGGGGGGGGGGGGCCGGGGCCGGGGGGGGGGGGGGGGGGGCGCGCCCCCCGCCCGGGGCCTGCGGCGGGGGCGCCGGATAAAGCGGTGCCGGCCCGTCCGCCTGCCGGCACAGGGGCGGCCGGGACGGGCCCAGCGGGGCGCCCCGCCATGGCGAGCCCTGCACGCCCGCGGCAGGAGCTGGCGGCGGAGGAGCGGCGGCTCCGCGGCGCGGCCCCGACGGTGCCCCGCGACGCCAAGCGGGACGCGGCGGGGGAGCGGCTGGTGCTGCTGGAGCTGCGGCGCTGCGGGCGGCCGCCGTCCCCCGGGCCCGGCGAGCGCCAGGAGGAGGGGGAGGAGGAAGAAGAGGAGGGGGAGGCGGCGGCGGGCGAAGACTGTTGCGGCAAGTGCAAGAAGCGGGTGCAGTTCGCCGACTCGCTGGGGCTGAGCCTCGCCAGCGTCAAGCACTTCAGCGACGCCGAGGAGCCGCAGGTGCCGCCCGCCGCGCTGTCCCACCTGCAGAGCCCGCCCGGCGACGAGCGGGATCCGCCGCCGCCCGGCGGGGACCCCCCGCCGCCCGCCCTGCTCCTGGTGCCCGACTTCCCCGACGGCGGGGAGCCCAGCGCCGAGCGGCTGCGGCGGCAGCGCGTCTGCCTGGAGCGGCTGGGGCGGCCTGCGGCGCCCACCGACGTGCGGGGCACGGTGCAAGTGCTGGGCGGCCCCGGCCTCAAGGAGGTGACGGTGCGCTACACCTTCAACGAGTGGCTCTCCTTCGTGGACGTCCCGGCCGCCCCCCTGCCCCCCGACCCGCCGGCCGAGCGCTACGGCTTCACCCTGTGCGTCCCGCCGAGCCTACGGGAGGGCTCTGCCCTCCACTTCGCCATCCGCTACCGCAGCGCGCAGGGCGAGTTCTGGGACAACAACGGCGGCCGCAACTACACCCTGCGGTGCTGCGGCTGCCCCGGGGGCGGCCCCGCACCGCCCGCCGCCGCACCGCCGACCCCCGCCGCCCCCCGATACTGACGCCGGCCGGGCGAGGGGAGCCGAGAGGACCCGGCCGGGCAGGGGGAGGCGGCCGCAGCCCTGCTCCCGGAGTGAGGCCCGTTTCGGGAGGGAGACAGCCAGCGCGCCGAGGCCACCGTCCCGGAGACTGCCCCAAGTCTGGTGGTTTTTAAGCAGGCACTTCGGTTTTGCCAGCGAAACGTGGATGTGCGTAGGCTCGCATTGCTGTGGCTTGTGGAATCGTTCTTTTTTCTTTTTTCTTTTTTTTTTTTTTTTTTTTGAGGGAACAAGGAGAATGAGTAGCGTGGGCTTTGCTTTTCCCCTCTTGAAGTGAATTTTTGAGGTCTTGATTTGGGCTTGACTCCACTTACTCGATTAGTCAGACATGCACAAGAGCGCTCGTGTGAAAATTTGGTGGCGTGTTCGCTACAATTTAACTTAGGATCCCAGCTTTCTCATGCTCACATCCATTTCAAAGACATAGTACTGCAACACCAATGGTGTGGTTTTTCTTTTTTTCTTTTCTTTTTAGTTCAACGGACTCTGTAACAATACGATTCACTGTTGTGAGCACCTGTCAAACTCGTGACAGGCTTGCGTGCCCGGCCCACCTTTCCAGGCAGTCTGTTTTGGGGCTGGATCTGGGGCTGGAGAGGGCTGCTCTGGTTTTTGTCATTCAGCACACTTTGATACTGCTCCCCGCTCCCCAGGCTTGCATGTAGATCCTGTCTGGCTAACAGCAGCCAACAGGGACTTCTGCAAAGATAGTTTTGCTTAAAATAGACTGGTGACTTCTTTTCACACAACTGACAAGTCTAAAACCGGGACGAAGGAGGAGTTTAAATATTTGCTGATGCTGCATTTATCAGGAGAACTTTGGTAACACCTTTGAGTCATGCACTGTGAAGTACAAGATGGTGTCCGTCTCATACACGGTTCTGTATTTTCAGATTTGGGGAGCAGATGCTGATTTGGATGACCTTCTCACTGAGGAGTGACGATGTGATAACAGAGAGGGTGTCCTCAGTAACGAATGAAAACAAGTGCCTTAGTTCAGCTCTCCTTATGTTACATTTTGCAGCACATTTCTCAAGTATTTATAATTTATTCAGCTTATTTTGCTACATATTTTTCTGTATTTGTATGTTGCTGGGAAAGGACTTTGTTGTGCACACAGCTGGACTTCATAGCGCTGGACACTTGAAATGATTTTACAGTCTTCACTGTTGCACTGCAAGCCTAGAGGTTGACTATTGCTGGTGTCCCAAGTCCTGAAATTAAGCAAAAAGTACCAATGCAAATGGATTTGTAAGAATAAAAAAAGTTTTAAAAAAAGTTAAAAAGCTCACCATTACACATCTTTTTTTTTTTTTTTTTTTTTTTTTTCCATATAGCGAAACGTAACAGGATACTTCTTGGTTTTGCAACCTGCTTGTGCCCCTGCCCTAATGTGTGCGGTGCCAAGGGGATCACGCTGTTGGTGTGCCTCACTCTGACCAGGGACATTTTCTGTCTGTAAGCAATGTTTAAGGCTGTAGCTGGAAATGGGTGCTGTCCTGCCACAGCCATGAGGCAAATCGCCCTGGAAGTCTATGACAGCCACTTGTGACAGGCATCTTGTGAAGAGATGTGGTGTGAGGAAGCTTCATGAGCATGGGTGGAAAAGAAGTGGGTTTCAGTTTAGTTTTGTTCTGGCTCCTCTGCAGCTTTGACTCACTTGTTTTCTTTTGATACAGTATCTCAAAATACGGGTTAATTTTTTTAATGAAAGAAAAAACATTGCCAGAATGCAGAAAACGTCCTGACATGGATGTATGTTCTTCAGTAAGACTTTGGAATATTATTTTCCTTTTTTAAAACAGAGATTTCTCAAGTCTTCATTTCCTCTGAAGATGTAAACATCTTAAAAGCCATTATGAGAACGTTAGAAAAAATAGCTTGTTTATAAAATTGCCCATACTTGAAAATATTTTCAAGTCTATAGATAACCTGCCTTTTGAGATAGCTGGAACAGACCCAGAGCTAGCAGGGAGTCTATTGTGGGTAAGACTTGAAGCAGAGGGGGCTTCAGACTAAACGTCCTGCAGTTTTGCTAACATGCACACTGCTTCTGAAACGGAGCCTGTCCTCCCTCCTCCCTAAAAAACCTGCACATAAACCACAATGTGAGAATACAGCCAGAGACAAGGAGGTGTTTTAATTCCTTCAGAAACCATCCTGTTGTTAGACTGTACCAGTTGCTTTGACAACGCACAGAGGAAAAACTCTGTGCAGGCAAACAGAAGGTTGTATGATTGTTTTCCAACTTACATGTAAACTCTTGCCAAAACCATGAAAGGTTTTAAGGGAGAATAGCAAACTCTACTACATCCCATACAACTTTGTTTTAAATCTATCATGCGTTACAGGATTACAGGATGTTACATGGGATAATCTGGTATGAATTAGCCTTTCTTCAGATTGTTGAGTCAATGACACAGCGTGCTTTTAAGCTGATGTGTGGGGCTAACAGTGTCAATTTTGATCCTTCATTTACTTTGGATTCCAGGAGCCCATTCCTTTTTCTGTGCTTTGTTTATTAATTGCTTCGGAGAAGAAGGAAACAACGCCAAAAAAAGGAGGGGAGGGATCTCTCCTTAAACAGAATTTAAAGGAGTAGCCATATGCTAGTGGTTGTATCTGGGCAGAGGTGCAAAGCTGGTACCTTGAAGAATCCCAGCTAGCTGTGCTTATTGATAGAGGGCTAAAAATGTTCTCTGGTACGCTGTAAACTATGGGCAATGGGTGTGAAACATCAACATCCAGAACATATAACATTGCTGTGTGCTCCCCAGACATGTGATTTGAAATTCGAAATGCAAGAAAGTACTTGATGAGGCTAAACAGTAAAATCTTTTGAGTGCTTCCAAAAATTGGTGCCAATCCAGTCCTGCGAATCGTGTTAATTAAAGCACAACATTTCTGTGCTTTGATAACAGGTAAAGTGCTTTTATTTGTTATAAGTAATTACTTTTTGTGAAAGAAAGGGGGGAACCCCTCTCAGACGAGAATTAAGCATACTCCGTTTTAATAGACAGTACATTTTTGTGCTTTTAAGACTTTATAGAAGCTTAGGTTTCCAAAGAAGGTTTCAGAGACAGCCTACACACAGTTGTCTGTATTTTCATAGCTATGGTTACTGAAGGCTATGGAAATGCAAGGCTTTACCAAAGATTACACTGGGCAGCAGTGTAAAAATCCAAAACGGACCATGTGCATACTGAAGGATTGCAAGCCTGCACCAGCAAAACACAGGGCTGCTGCTCATGGTCACAGGTTGAGATACATGGCATAATTGCAACATTATTCTCAAAGAAATATATTCAAAATGAAGTAGTTCTAATTCTATAAAATCAGAAGGCCAGTAGAGTAAACTGGTAAGTGCAGCACTCTTCTTGTTTGGTTGCATTACTGTTAATGTATTATATAAAAATTCGAAGCATAGCTTTTGGAGGATGTGTTCATAAACATGGTCCTTCCCCTAACTTTAATAAGAAATGATAAAGATTTATTGTCCTTTTGGAAAAACTCCATCTCCAAAGATTTTCATTTTAAGCATACTTCTGTCCCCTTGCCATGAATTAAGGGCTTAGAGGAGAAATAGCTGCCAAATGGTTTTATAGGTATATATAAACCAAAAAAATTTAATACAGTTGCAACTCTATAGGAGTAAATGTGAAGGACATCAAAGTTAAATCTTCCTTAAGCAATTTTTTTGCCATGTACAATTGCATTTAAATTCAGATTTAAATGATTCAGAAAAGGACTGTGAAGCTAAATTTACTTTGGTGTCATGAAGATCTGCAAACTTGTGTGAAAACTACTTCTGTTTTATTTAAAGTTGGGGCTTTCAGTCAGTACTTGGAAAGTCTGGCTTCTAGTCCCATTGGCTTCCCTGGGATTTGGATCCAGCCCAAAGTACTGCAGGAAGGTAGGGGAAATGATCTAGGCTTAATTGTCTATTCTGTTCAGAGTCTTGTGTTATGGGGTTAGGATAACACGGCACTGTGATGAATGTTCATCTGTCAAGAGTTCAAAATCTGCTGCCTATGCATGGCAGTAATTAAATCACCTTAATTGTTTTTTCATGATTCTTTTTAAGAGAGGGAAAATTACTTGCCTTGGATTAGCATATTGCCAAAGACTGTTATAAATATTTATGGAGTGTACTCTTTCAATAGAAAGCCTGCACATTCTTCACAGGTCTCCATAGTTTTTTTCTCTGAACACAGAAGAGTAGTTATTTGAATGCACTACTTACCATCATTTCCCCCTCTTGCAAAGGTTCAGCAGATACTGGGTTTAACAGTAAAAAAGGTAAGTAGTTTAGAAAGAAGCATCTTTTGCAAGACGTATTTAATTTCCTCTGTAAGCTGCGGAATCCTTTTGAAGGTGCATATGTTTGTGAAACAGGTTTGAGAGTTCCATATTTTTCCTTTTACACTTGTAGAAAATACACAGTTTTGGAAGAATTATTGGCTTCTCTATCTGTTTTTTTTTTTTTTTTCCCTGCTTCCACATTAAAGGCTTGTGCACTATTTTTATATTCTAAAATACTGAAAAAAGAAGGAATGTAAACACTCAGTTAAAGAGCTGCACACCTTACTTCTTTTTTTTATAAAGGTCGTCAAACTCCTAAGAGTATGAAATAATTTGCCTGTGTTACGAATGGTGGAACAAAGCGATCAGTATAGTCCTGACTTGAATAATGCCGGGGTTTCACTGTAGATCATTATGGAAAACTCAGGAAAACAGTAGGTGCACAGCTCTTTCATGGCTCTGTTTACGCGTACGTATGGCCTGTGCTGAGTATCTGGAGAGATGCGTTTATGTTGCATTAAAGGAATTAAGTTGAGGGGCTGGTGCTTCTCCATAAAATAATTCCACCTGCTGATGTTAGAGGGTAAAAGTCATGCTTTTAAGACCTGTAAACTCGGTGATGTTTTTTATATAGAAATACCATCTGAGAAGAGTGAGTAGTAAATTAAAATCCTTCTTAGGCTGTTTCAGCATTGTATGTAAAGTGTTCACATGCTTCTCTCTTGGGTTGCTCTCCTCCCGGACAGCTGTACCTCTGGTATATCTGGGTATTTTGAAACCGTGCTTTCTATTTGAGTAAAATTTCTTGAGAAGCTGTAACACACAACAGAAATGCCTATCCTTTGAACAGTTGCTAATATTATTCAAATGATTACTTTTTTCTTTCAGAGTGCCATTTCCAAGTTTATACTGTAAAAGTAACGACAAACTTGAGTATATGCAAACATTGAAATTTTGGCTTATACTGCTGAGGTCAATAGTTTGCTAAAATGTCAAGATCAGGAAAAGACAAACATTTTTAATATAATACAAAAGCAAACTTGTTTTGCTAAGACACTGCAGCTTTAGTAAAGATATTTATTGAGCTCCCTTCTAGTCTAAGGAAAAAATATATACTTTTTATAATAGTGGACATTGTACATAAGTCATGGGACCATTCCTTTGTGTTTTAACTATTCCTGTTGTTTACACTGCTTTGACAGAATCCAACAAAGCTTCTGACAGCGTGCCAAGAGAGATTTAATGAGTATTGCAACGTAAACGGAACTGGTGAAGCACAGAAGGTGCAGCTGTAAGAGCACAGCAACTCCGAGGCTGGACCACAGTGCCAGCTCTCCAGTTCGCTGTCTCCATCAGTGACAATGAGCACATGCCTAGCCAAGCCTAAGAACAGGGCAAGTGGACACAAACATAACACTTAAGTCATCCTAGCCTACAACAATTATTTCTGTGCTGGACTTCCTAAGCCAGATGTGGTTAGTAAATATTTTCCATCCAGTTTGTAGGATTTCAATGATAAAGCATTTGGCAAGCTATCATTTAATACAGAACTGGGCATGTTATGATAAAATTCCTTAAAATAGACATCAGGCAAGGAAAAAAAATATTTATAGGTATCTTCCAATCATGTACAACTGGTAGGCACATAACTAACACTAGTTGAGCATGCACTTAAATGTATGTTACAAGGAAAGGAAACACACAGGTCTGTCCAAAACAGGGAACAATAATCTAAAATGCCATTACTGTTGGGTTTTAGTAGTAAATGCCAATACCTTTGCTAGCTTTGCACTTCAGTTAACAAGTTAGATAGCGTTATGCAGACTTTTGGACTGTAGCAGCAAAAGCGTTCTTGCGTTGCTTCTCATAAGTAATGCATAAATAATGTATGATAAGCTGATTGTTAATTTCGAATAAGAACTAATTTTTCCTTGTCTGAGAAAGTGAGCTGTCTTAACTTCTGCAGTACTGACTGGAGAAGGAGGGAAATTAGAGAGCTTGATTAATGGAGAAGTAATCTCCTTCATACTTTTGAGGGAAAGAATAAGACATTTCATATTCCCATGGCTGCATGCCTATATGAGAGCATGTACCATCTACAGCTGTATTCTTGATAAAGAACTTCACTGGAAAGGTACTGGTATTTTGGAAGAACTGATTATGTATTGAAAAGGCCTCTATTTAAAACCAAATGCTTACTTTTTCATAAACGTGGTGAAAACCTAGATTATGTTATCAATGGAGTTGTACCTCTTTATAAGTTAGGGCTACATTATTTATAAAGATGTTTATTTTGCTTCCTAGCATACATTCTCATATCTTGAAATTGTATGCAGTGCTTGTTCCAGTAATTAAGCTGTTTTAAGCAAGGATTTTGCATGTACTGTTTTAGGGACCAAATTTTTTACAGTATAAAACTGGCAGTCTTTCCAAGCCTGTGTCATCTAAGACTATAAGATGTTACTACATTTCTGTGAGCTCAGTGGAAACTTAAATAGCAATCAAACCTTTCTTCCCCTGCACTTTCACCATTAAGTGCACTAAATTATCCACTTGCGAATACGGAGATTTAAAATGCAGAATATAATGCATTTTACATATTAGAATTAATTCAATTTGAGTAAAATGTTCATTAAAAGCAATTTACATTGCAACACTTATATATCTAATAAAAGGAGAATTGTTAATGTATTTGCCTCTTATCTGAAAGTGCGAATGGAGGCTACATTTGTAGTCTTAGGTACACATAGTATTTTATTCTGTACACTGTATTGTCCATGAAATGCATCAGTATACATTTCAATCTAACTGTACAAAATTGTAAAATACACAATTTTTCCCATTCCAGTGAGGAATGGGAGTTTGTTCTAAATTATACACCTCAATTAGATACTTTGCTTTAATAATGTTAACACAGAACATGAAGAACACAAAAAAAATGTAAGTTCTAAACAAAGATGAATTTTGTAAAGCAAGAAAAATAAGAGGAGGGGGGTTTAAAGGCCACAGTGTCATGGAACTAGTTTTGAGTTTCTGTTACTTAAAAAAAACCCACAACAATCCACTGAAATAGAAGGAAACTTTTTTCTGCATGCCATTAAAATAGCTTTGCAGTGCTTAATTTTTCTGCACATTTCTCATAGAAAACAAACTTAAGCACATCAATGACTTGAGCACAACCTGATCAGAAATTTTGCTTGCTTTTGTTTTAATTTTTTGTCTTAAAAGTGTTGGGTATTCTACAGATTTAATAATAAACAATAAAATGCGATACTGAGTGTTCTACTGAGTACTTTTGCTAGGCAAAGCTTGTTGCCAATTAATGACTTAGAGGACTTGAGTTATTGTTATAGTTAGGTTATTTTCCTTCTGCAAAATTCAGGAGCTTTGAGAAAAAGGGAACCTCAGATAAAGTGATGTGGTGCTTTCTGCTAATAGCTGCACCTCAACAAGTTAAAGGACTCTGTGGTGAAAATACATTTGAAAGCTTCCAAGTCTCAGTAATGCAAGTCTTACATTCTGCTAGTCTGATCTGTTAATTGTTAAAAGTAGGACAAGACTAGTTATTAATTCCTGGAAACTAAAGAAAAAACTAGTGAAATTTTTATGTCACCTCCTGAAATGTCAAGGGATGCTCCTCAAAGAAACCACAGAATTCAGCCTGTGATATTTGTAAGTATCAAGGTCCAGGTGACAAAAATTTTGTTCATCTCTGGTTTTAATATTTAAAATAAAATATGTACTTAGTAATTTAATTCAGATGCTATATACTTTGAAATGCAACTAGATCAATAAGAACTTAGTAACTAGGTGAGGGATTTTAAATCTTGAGGGGTTTTAAATCTAACACATTTTTCATGGTCATTGAGAGACGAGGTCAGCAGCAGAATAACGTATCTGGTTACAGGTAGTTTAATGAAGTTTTATTGTCAAAGTAGGGCAGGAACTATTCCATCACATGGAACATACAAGCAAACACATTTCAAGACTATCTTACGTGCTATTTTAAATCACAGCCATATATCTTAGAACGTGTGAACCACTAGAAAATAGTACTTTGGTTGCCAAAAACTGAGTCTCTCAGGCATTTCTTCTGCCGAACAGAAAAGCTCAGTGTGTGCAGTGAATTTATGCTTCTGTATGTGGCACTGTAGGATGCTGAAGATGGTCCAGTGTTGCTTCAGGATCAGAGGCTTCTCACAGCTATGTGTTTCCTGGACTCTCAATAACCAATTTCTGCGTGGAGTACAGTTGGCCAATAGTAACCTGAAATCAAACCAAAATATCAGAAAGCCGAAACTGGAAGGTAACCAGGTTATAATTTAGGCTTCACAAGAGAGATGAAAAAAACCCCTAGGAACAGAGTAGCCCATATATTAAGCTTTTTCAAAATTACATTTTAATTTCTACTAGCATTTCTTTTTGTAAATAATACCGTTGTCTAGACCTTAAGAAAAATAACCTATACATAAAATACCAGCAGATATAAAATCTTGAACTAATGACATTGAGGAATACTGTTCAAAGTCTTATATTAAAAATTAACATTAGAAGTTATTACAGAGGAAAAGCAAGCAGGTTCTGTGTTTAGAAAAATGAAAAGAAGAATATAACGAAAAATCAAAATCTGGATATAGTCAGCCGGTATTTTTTATGCTTTTTGGGTGGAGAGCCTAGATATAAATTGTGTGGTGTGGTATTATTTTTCAGTTCCTTTGGAACCCTAATTTAATTTGCCTTAGAAATGGTGAAAACAGTTAAACAGTTGTTAGTTCAGCAGTAGCGTTTTACACACACTGGAACTACCTCTTGTTCATGAGATGGTATTCAGACCTTCTGTATTTGTGCTTTCTAGTGCAACAAGGAAATGAAAAATGACAAAAATGAAGCATTGATGCTTTGATTCCTCTTGTTCTTTAGTACTTTCTAGTCTGCCTCATAACATTAGTAAATTGTAGTTGGGTGTGTAGTTAGCAGTCGTCACACACAGCTCTTCACTTAGCAGCTGAAATGTGGAAGGAAGATGTTTCATGCAAGTAGGGTAATGAAAGCAGGAGAAGGCAACATTTATTTTTAAAAATATGAATTCTGGAGTCTAATTTTTAATATCTATTATGCCCTTTCTTGCCCCTGCTTTCTCCCTAAGGCCTGGGTACACAGTAGCTCTGTGTTCTCTTCACAAAAAATTCATATATTTAATTATGGGATTAGGACAAAAAAAGCTAGATGCTTAATTACACTAAGCACAATATATTTAGTAGAATTTAATACTGTTCAAATTAAGTCTGACAGCAAGTCAGGATCTCAAAGTAGTAAAAAATTAGGGAAGGAATTTTTTTTGGCAGTTTCCATTTACCATTTTTGTGGGGAAAAAAATCCTGGCTACTCTTAAATAGAAATTTCTCATCTATGCCCACACTCATATAGAATGTGAATAATATTGCCTTTTAGGAAATGAACTATTTCATCTTGATAAACAGCCGTGTCTGAAACTTGTAACACATTGATTTTAGTCTTGAAATATTTATTACAAGGGAGCATTTATGAGCTGCTCCAAAGGAACAGAAGTTTTCCTTGCCAAAAAATACTCCCTTCTTTTGGCACTCTAAGTTCCTAACGGCATATGAACAACTCTGATTATTTTTGAAATTACTTATGAAGTATGTTGCATATGGAATATTTAAAACAAAGGCCATACGCAACTGTGGCATGTGTTACCAACACAAATTTTAAGCTGTCAACAAGTGTTACTTGTCAAAGAGAACTCACTGCTCTGGGTTATGTGTCACGCTATACACTTTAGTTGCTGCCTTACCACAAACCATGCTGTAGTACTTAATTTTTGTATACTGTGTTTTGGAGCCCAAAGAATCTTTAATCCTTTCCCACACAGTAGAGCAAATTTAATGGGAGGCTCAGAGGGATTACAAAAATGCTGAAACCTGAATTGCATTTTTTTTTCTCCCCCAACTGGGGAGATAGATGAGACTGAGTACGTGACTTCTCAGTCAATCATATTCAGCTGGGGCAGACGGCTTTGTAGAAGAAAGGTACGAGCTGCTGTTTGCTGACCCTGTGCCAACAGGTGACATTATCTACTGCTGCACCTCTTGACTCAAATGCAATAAAAACACAGATTTATGTGTGAGCTGCTTCCTTAGTAAACCACAGGCGTGCAGGCATTTCAGAGAGTGCAGAGCCACCAGTGCTGTGCTGTCAGCCTTTGCTGGGCTGCTGCAGCATGCCTGCTCTGGTGCCTCCCTTCCAGAAGCTATGCCACGGCATTTTAAGCTGAACTTTGAAACGTAAGGATTTTTTTTTGAGCCATTAGCCTTGAATTTCTAAAGTTATGATCCAGCCTTTCCCATGTCGTTTAGACAAAACAAACAGACCTTCCATTTATAGCTGCTGAAGAATTCACATCTATAAACATCCACTGCCTCAGCAGAAGGACTGCACCGGTATCTACACAGACACTCATTAACCCTCCAAACCAAAACAGCCTTCTTACAGTGTCCTCACAGATGCCAAGTCTAAAGAAAGCCCTTCAGCAGCAAACGTCCATGTGGATCGTTCTCCCAGATTAGAGACTTAAGTGGCTACCTATTGTGTTCTTTTCTCATCATGCATGTTTGTAGCTTGTACACCACATGCCATTTACTGTTCTGGTAGGTGGCTGGAAGCCAGTGCATAGGTCAGTGTCAGGGTATTTTCATTAATCACAGGAAGCTCTTGGGGAAAAAGGCTCTACCATTTGTTCGGCAACTTTGTTACCCAAAATTTCGTTTACCTCTTTTAAGTAACACATTGCAATTGTATTCTTCAGGAAAGAATGTGCAATAAAGAACCACTTTGCCATCAGGAGAAGACAATAAATAGAAATATAAAAGTTGCTTTTCAGCTCTTTGCAAGTTATATGATGTTTAAATTTGCCTGCAAAACTATGTGCTTTTTAATCTTACAAGTCCAACCCTCAAAATCTGACAATTTGTCCTTATTCAAAGATTTAGTACAAGTCTACATGGTATCAGCTGTTTCTTGTGAACTGAAAAACTTATTATTGCCTTCTGCCTGAATCCGGGATAAGGCTTAGGGCTTCAGAATGGGATTTATCAGCAAATGTGATACTACAAATGATGAAAAAGAAATGACTGAATAGTTACTGACCCATCCTGTAACCAACCATTCCCTGGTTATTAGGTGTTTGTGTGTTCATACGGAAACAGTGCTTTTACTTTGTTGCGGGAAAGCAGCAATCACAGGAATAAGTCACTTCATGGAATCTTTCTTTGCTATTGGGGAAAAAAGCAAGTAGGAGAGGATTTCTCCGAGATAACAAAGTATCAGTGGAGTAGATCTTGCAGACCTATTGGCACTACTTGCAGAATATTACTGGAAGATCTTCTTCAACTTTTGAAGGTATGTGGCATGTTTTGCGTTTTTTATCCATACAGACATTTTACTTTGCAGCTCTGAGCTGAGGTAGAAGTGATTGCTTCTATTTTTCCAGGCTAAAAGTTGAACAGGTTTTAAAAAAATTCTAATTTGCCTCACTCATTTTAGAGTGCATAGTTCTGCTCTGAAAAGTATGATGGCATCTTTCCTTGACAGCTCTGTATAAATTCCAAATGGATGTCTACTTCAATAATCACCACATTATCCCCTCCTTAGTTGTGTTGGCTCTTCAATATAAAGGTGTCCAGGCATCTCTTTTTCCCTGTACTTTACAGAATTGTAATTACATGGTATATAGCCTGCAATCTTTAACAAATCCTGCTGAGCCCTGATGAAGATACTTTTTCTCATTGTCACTGAACACTCATCCTTATCTTCCTGCCAAACCTGACAATCTCTGAACTACTAGCTACCTGCTTGGGTGAGGACTCACTGACAAATTTCAGTGTGAATGCCCTAAAATTACTCAGGTAAGTAGCCAGGCAGCAGACCTGAGGAAAGGCAATGCCTCAAAGGCAAAGTACAGCCCAAGCGTACACACACGTGGGTGGAGCATAATAAGAATGTCCACAGCTTCAGCAAACAAATGCAAAGTCAAAATTCCAAGAAATCTGGCTTGTAATAGCTCTTAGCAGGATGGACATGTGAGAAGGAAAGACAACAATATAGGTCTCAGCCTCTGAAAGAATCTTAGCACCTTGCACGGGGGGTGACATATCTTGATTGAATCTCCAGCACACAGAAACATCATCTTTCTAACTGCAATCAGGGTATGTTCCTATGTAAATCAATGCAATATGGCTACAGACCCTTGTAACAGTACTTTTACCATCGCTTTCTAAGCTATGTTGATATAACAGTCGTACAGAAGAGTTTCCCTCCTCTGTCCCTTCTATGTCTCATCCCATTTGTAACGCAAGTAACAATATTAGCAAACTGTCTTTGTTTATTCAATAACTTTCCCCTCATTAAAATATAGTTGCTGATGTAATCTCTAGGGAACAGTTTTCTGCCCTCAAAAGCAAACCAAGCCCTGGTTTTTTTTCATGTTACTGTTTATTTTTTGATGGCAGACAAAAGTAGGAGCAGGCTAACAGGAGAGGGTGCAACACTCTCACCCTATGTGGAATCAACTTAGCAGTAAAGACAAGGCCTAAACACATAAAAGTGCCACCACAGCATAACAGTGTGAAAACACTGTAATACAACAATTCCTTTAGCTCTCAGTTATTTCAAAATTGATTTCATGAGAGGGTCATCACTGGAGAAGTAACAATGCTTTCCTCTTTTTCTTAAAGAAATAAAACTGATGCACTACAGATAGTTTTACATATTAAACATGTTTACGTATCTAATATATATGTATATAGATTGTTATATGCACAAGCATAAATATATAAAAATATATTAAACCCCCACAATCTCTAGATAGTAAACATAGCCATCCCCTCTCTTTTGTTACAAATGTGCAGGCAAGAAATGGTTACCTTATAGCAGCCAGGGATCACATATTTTCATAGTTCTTTATTATGGAGAAAAAGGAAAAAGTCCTGTTCATTGATATATTTGTACCACACACACACACAAATACACTAAATCAGATTGTTTTTTCCTGTTACACCTGAAAAGTTAACAGATGTATCTCACAGGCACACTGTTGAATCTTAACTAGGAAGAAAACTCCCTGATGACACCACAGTCATATCACATATACTGCTGCCAATCTGGGCCTCTAACACTATATGAAAAAGTTGCCCATTCACATTTTCTTGCACTATGACTATAAAATGCATCTTAAGTGAATGCTGACAAGAACAGAAATGTAAGAGAATAATGATTACTTTTAAGAGCTGGCAACAGTGTTATAAGTTGTTTACCTACTATGTTTTGTGTTATATGAGGCAAACCAATTTGCAATCCTATTGCAAAGGTAAGTGCAGTGGTTATTGTTTTTAAGAAGGATTATCTTTTTTTCCTCGTGCGCAAAACCGGATATGCTATAACACAGCACACTTCATCATAAATATTTTTCATATTAACTGAGGTCAGATTAATGCTTTTTTTCTTTGTTTGTTTTTATCAATACGGACAGCATTTTTTGCAATGATCTTACATTGCAATAGTAAACACACCAGTGTAGTACATAGTAATTAAAAAACTCAAACAGAACAAAAACTTAACAATAACTTCATTTTTGCCAAATATTTGTGTTGGTATTAAATGCTGCAGCAGCAGCCTTATTTCTCTTTACTCAGGAGAGAATGTTGAAAAACTGCATTTGGCTTCTTAAACACATAGGTTATTCCAGTTCTTCGGAATAACCGAAGCTAGAATCAATTCGGAGCTAGAATCAATGTGGAAAAAACTGATTTTGGAGATATTTCCCTTATTTTAATTGATTACATTTATTTACACAGAATGGGAAAGGAAGTGAAGGAAAGCACAGAGCTGAGAAATTAGAACTATTGTGTATTTTACTTCTGCCTATGTTTTGCAAATGCTGGCTTTTTTGTTTCATTGTGCCATAACATCTTCTACAACCACTGCTACATGAAGCTTTTGAAAAGGCAGAAAAAATTAATTTGTAGCTACCATTTTTCTGGCTTTCACTAGGTAGTGAAGTAAAGTAAACCAGCTAATAGGCAAGAATTTATCTGAAGGTTATTTCTCTTAATAATGATAAATTATGTAATTTTGTTAGAACCATATGCACTTTATCTCAGTACACCTTTATTCAGCCTATCAGAAGCAGGATGACACATTTATTTAGCACTCTTATTAATTTATTCCATGGGCCTCCTTGAAGAGATACTCTTCAGTGAAAAGAGCAGAGAATCACATCTATTCCAAAAACTATTAACACGTAAAATACTGTAATATATACTGTATATATTCATGTGTATTCGTATATGGTGATCTAAAATAGCAAGGGAATCTTCTTTTTAAATGCTTATTATTTCTTAGTTAAGAGAATCCATTTTTTTTTTAAATTACACAAATGTGCTACCGTCCTTACAGACAACACAGGCATGACAGACATGGCCTCTGCTACAAGTAGCTACACACTTGATATACCTTGAAATAAGAAGTAAGGGTCCTCAATAGGGAAAGGAAAACATTGGGAATCTTTCAAGGCCCTTCCAATCTGGGTTGTTCTATGATTCTATGAAGGCCAAGTGGACCAGATCATGTGGTCCTTCAGTAAAGTCACGCTGTTTCACTTCTGTCATTTCCTGCAATCCACTCAGCCTACAGATAAAAAGGAGTGTGACAAGGAAAATGCCACCTTAAAAGCACACAGGGCCCAACAGCAGATGGCACAGGCTGTAGCCTGCTGCCTAGGGGAAGAATCATTCCTCTGCTCCTGCAAAGGTCACCTTACAAAGATGTCAGAAAGCGGGTCAGAGGAAAGAAAGCAGTGACTGATTTTGGGCTTAAACAGCCAGGTGAAGGTTTGATACAATACACAGCCAAGGAAGAAGCAGATCTGCAGATGTAATACTCTGATTGGGTGTGATCTTTGCATACTTTTCACCATCCTGGCAATCTCCAGGCTCCTACCTCTCTTATCTCCCTACTTGTTACCTCCTAATATTATTTCGGTATCTTGCCTTTTCTCTCTCATTTGCATAGAAAGCCTCTGCCTTCACAGAGCAGCTCAAACTCTTCAGAAAGCCAAACAGGGAAGAAGCAGGTCTTCTAAAGAGTCAGTCCCATCTGGGTAAAGGGGAAAAACAATATAGGCTGATCTCTTCTCAACACAGCATGCAGAAGAGAAAAATCACTCAGTTAAGATTCTCAGTGTGACAAGGAAAGGAATATAAAACATTAGTACTTGAAAATACAGAGACAAAGAACTGGATAACATTGTGCTGAGTGTGGTATAACAGGTACTCTAGTAATGCTGAGACATTTGGTATGTAAATGCCCAAACCATTCACAGAGGACCCTATGTTTTGTAGCAACTACATAAGCAGAATTCATCAATGCCAGTGCGAGTGCCTGCCTTACTTTTGTCAGTAGTATAATACAACAGCCACTGTCACAAAACACACATTCTGCACTATGTCCATGAAAATACTGTAATGTTTGTGTATTGCAGATACATTAACTCCACAATACATACAAAAACTAAACTGTCATTATAAAAGGAAAATTTCACTCTTCAGTGTCTTCTTGGATCACTAATTATAAGAGAATTTTGCAATGAAACACTGAAGAAAAGTAAGTCATTATAAACAGATATAAGCAGATAATAAATATACTTACTGAGTAGTGTGATCAAGCAATTCTTTAGCACTAACAGGCTTTCATACTGTGAACTACTACTGCAGAACTAAAATGAGTGGCCACAACATTATAACAAACATCATAATTTAACCTTTTACAACCTTTGTGTCTGAAGTCAGAAGCCAGAAATGTCATGTACTGAAAGAATCAACTTTAGCCTTATTTTTCATGTAAACTGGGGAACTTGGCTTCTGGGAAGAGCCGCAAAACAGTTACAAAAAGCTGTTACGGCATGTTTGTAGGTTAATATCTTTCAGAAAATCACTTATCCACCTGTGCCCCCCGCCTTTTTTTTTTTAATACAGCACATCACCTTCTACATTTATCTTCCCTCCCAGTTCCAGAAAATTTCTGTGAAATTTCTGATTTTGTCCCAAACCACTGGAACTTAGTGAATACTACGTGGACCTTCTGTGTTTTTAACTGAGATTTCCCTGTCTAACTGACGATTGTCTAAAGCCTTGAAAAGCTTGCATGCTTTATCTTCACTATATTTTTAAGTGAATGGTACATAAAGTAAGTGCAAGACCTCAAAGTACATGCATTGGCTGAACTTCAGGAGCTAAGACACCTTGGGACAGCAGCTACCAAGATACTAAGGACTGAAAAGTAAGACTGGCTGGATGCAGTTCTGGGAAGATACATCTGAGGGTCTATATAGAAGAAACATGCCAGAGAATATGTCAGAGCTCACATAAAAGTAGTCCAGGAGTGTGCAAGCCCAGAGTGGTGAGAACAGCTAAAGCTGATGATTCTTCAGTGAAGAAAACACCACAGCGTTTTCTGCACAGGGCAATGCAGATGGCTCTAGAATATGCTTTTGGTTTGGTCACCTGCTGCCTTTGAAGCCAGTAGCGTTCTGATCCCAGCAGCTATTCTGATCCCAGCTGGGCTTGCGCTCACCTCCATTCAAAGTTCATACCTGTAGAATCTTACATAGCACAGAGTCACCCATGTGCATTTGCTACACTTTCACTTGGATTTTTAAGAGCAAGAAGCTTTCACAGCACCTGCAATACCAAAGCATGTGACTGCACGAACACCTGCAGTAATAACTCCATGAGACAAATGGATAATGAGTACACAACATGTATTATGCTTGAGGACTCTCCAGTGGGAGCTGAGATACCGCTCTATGCAGCATCCTGCCCAATATTTTATAGTAAGTATATATAAGTAGCAGAAGTACAGAGAGGTACTTCATCAATGCCAGTGTGAGTTCCTGCCTTACTTTCAGGGCTTAGATCTTAGATTACTCTCTTAAACAAAATAATTAGCTGTAATTAGTAGGAAAACTGCATCAATTAAGGTAGGTTGGCACAATCACTTACTATAGAAAGATGCATCAAATATTCTTCCTTTCAAGCAGAACATATATGTGTACATCTGGTAAGGCAATACAGTATTTAACTAAATAAACTTGGATTTGATTTTTTTATTTCTATTGATTTTATCCAAAACACCAAACATAAAGGGGGAAAGTTCAGTTGACTCAGAACTTAATACTGTTTAAGCTAGCAATTTAAATTTTCTGGTTTTTTAATGTCCTTTGAGCCACAAGGATGTTTTTAAAAAAATGCCTCTTTATCTGCTACTGAAGCTATATTTTGGGAAGTGAAAGACATAGTGAGCTGCTGAATTTTGGATTTGAATGGATGTTAGCTATAGTTTAATTATTTGGTGGTGATATGCCTGCTTCAAGACTCCAAACTCTTCTTATCAGAATTCCTAGTGCTGGTTACAGGATGGCACCAGGTACATTGCATTTTGTAAAACTGACAGGTGCCTTACCTTATTACCATTTTAAAGTAACAAGGCCTTTCATGTTTTGGGAGAAAACAGTCAAGTCTGTAACTTATACAATTTTCCAAGACATAAGAGACAGACAAACTTAATTTTTCCTTGTCTTCCAAGAAGACTATAACCAAGGATTAGACTTAATTTTATATGAGGAACAATATACTTTAAGGTTCCAATATGTCTCTTTCTTTGCACTGATGTTACCTTTCACACACCTCAGATGTGATTACAGGCTGAGCATTTCTCTGTGCCCATTCAAGTTACAAAATTGAATTTCAAAGAGCAGAAATAACAAACTGAATTTATCTTTAGAAAATGTAGCTGTATTTACAAAGATAAATTTTGGTTTGGATGTTTTTGATTCAATCTGCATCTTCATGCAGAAAGGAGCATGCCATCTAGGTAAATACTTAAACGTTGAGTCCCTACTGCAGTGTTGAGATCTCTAAGTGTATCAGGACAGCAATAATATTTTATATGTCTGCATTAAAAAGACTTCCTTTTCCTTGGCAAAATTCTTACAATTTCTAAACTACACTCTGTTCCTGAAAAAATCACAATCTCCTTGTTTATCTTACTTACTCTGATGAATGATATCCAAGAATTTCTTTTTTCTTGCTCAGCCATCATTCTTGATTTAGTATCTCCCAAGCTTCAAACAGCATTTTCTGTTTTCCCCTCTCTTTTGGAAGAGTTCCACGGAAAGATGTACAAAAAAAGAGCATTGCCTGGACTGTCTACATTCTTTAAAAACCTGAGTAGGGAGCTGATGGAAAGAAAGGACATTGATGTTTTAGGACTGAAGATGGATTTGCTGAATTTCAGTCAAAGTTTGTGACTGTGAGTTGTCATTTGCCATCCACTGTACCATGGACACCCTGAGATCACTTCTCTGGTTCAGCTCAGTTTCCAAACCAACACACCACCAGTCAAAAACCATGACTTTGATCTACTTTACTAAGCAACCTTGTGGAGCCACAACTGCAAACACAGTGAACCATTCTGTGCCTCTTGAAGATACTCCAGGTGACAGCAGGTAGACTTCTGTCTTCCTACAGCCTCTCCCCCGGGGCAGGAATTGCTACCCCTGCCTCTCAGCACCTCACCAAGCCGAATCCAAGCCTTTGTGCTCAAACCTGCCCAAGTTTAGGCCAGTGTCCTGCCATTAAACTGCACTTGAGCCGGGCAGCTCACGCTCACTCGGTTCCATACACAAATGAGTTAACTTCCCAGTGCTCTTCAGCCCAGCCTTTTTAACAAACACTAAGAAGAATTAATGAGGGAGAAAATAATTATTTGCAAACCCCCCAGCTTTTGAGCAGGAGATATCTGTGTTTGTATGGATATAGGGTATAGCTTACATTAACTTGTTTAATTGGAGTAAACTAAAGCAGCATTTTTTTCTTTTTTTTTTGGCAAAGATAAATTACTGGGTTAGCACAGCTGGTAAGAGCTAATTCTGTACAAAGAGTTCTTTTCAGTAGTGTGGGTGGTAAAACACTTTCAGCAACTGGCTTAATTAGTTCTTCGCTTTTTGCAATAGAACAGGACAGTTCGCAGAAGGAAAAAAAAAGAGATATTTTAACAAAAGATGTTTTATAAAATAATCCTGTTTGCTCTTCCCGTTTTGCCAGTCCTCCCTTATTTAATGCTACACTAAATGGAGGCTTGCCCTAGTATTTTGCAGCGCAGGTAACAATTAGAAGTGGGAGGTCAGCACTTACACCAAATATAGGCAGGAAGCAATGTCTGTTCCTCCACACAGGATGGAGCAGAGCATTCCTCAAGCAAAACACCCTGGCCAGAACCAAGCAACACAGTGATGGATGCACCTCTGAGGGCTTTCCCCTTAGCAAAGCAACCATAAGGCTTGTGGGTGGCTTTTTTAGCAAGGACTGGGAAGCCCGAGCTGCTAACAAGTTCTGGTCCCCTGTGCAACCTCCCTGACATGGATCATTTATATGACAACAGGCAACACGGGTGCCAAGTACAGTCATTTCAGCTTCACTGCTCCCAGCATACAGCCCACCAACTGCAGTGTAATCACCCACTGCCTCAAACAAGCATGAACTTTAACACAGACACCTTCCTTTCCATAGGAGCTGGTCAAAAGCACTCGGACTCTTCCACTAGCACACACATGGATGTGCTGCTGTCAGCAAGTTACAGCTCCTACCAGATAAAAACTGGGCTTGGCAAGATCCACTTGACCTTCTGAATGTCAGTGAGATAAAGGGCAAAAGGCCAGGGAGGGCATAGATGCTTGAATTTACCTTCATTATAGGCCATATATAAAACTGCTGGAAATTTTTTTCTACCTCTGCTGTTTTGAATAATGACTCTGAAGCTGTACTTCAGCGAGTTAAAAATCTATTAAAAAAACAATCCAAAGTGCTACAAGCGATTACCAATGTTTCTTTTTTATTCTAATTAGACTGAAGAAAGGCAGGATTAAGAAAAAATTTTGTTAGGAAAACTTGAACAAGAAGGGGAAAAATAAATTAAAAGCAATAAATAAAGAATATTTTACAAAGATAGACAAAATGACCAATTAATGAGGAGACTCTTCAGATACCTTCAAGAAAAAGCCAAACTGCAAATAACAGTGTTAATATGTATCTACAGTTCCTTTTTTTTTTTCCTTGTTTTTTTTTAAATTATGTTGGTATTTGTCCATTTGTTTCTGTTGGCAGCAAATAGAAGACAGAGGGGCTTCTCCTATAGATAATATCAGTCAGATTGATTTAAAACAAGAACCAATAAAACTTCTTCTAACTGCCCACTGCTCATTTACAGTTTGAACAGTCTAATATTGAGAATAATATTTTCTAATACATGCCTCTCCATAATAGTTGTTAGAAAGTCCATGGAATTTTTGGTTATTCGAATGTTGTTGATGAATCTTGAAAAGACTGTTTAAGCACACATTCCACGTGGGGGGGGGGAGAGGAGGCAATTATGGGGAATAAATTGAATCTAGGAATTTTTCAGTGAAGAATCCTGTCAGAAATAATTTCTAATACAATGCTTTCCTGTTTCTGTGGCTTGACAGCTTACATATTTTTTCATTTTCTTTCCATTTATCTGTATAAAAACATCAGACCCAAAAGGGAAACTGACTGACACTAAACAGAAAACATTGAAGCTACTTGCACACAAGCTACTATGAGGGACATAAATGCAAAACAGAGATTGATCCTTTATCTTTCAGTGTTAATCATCTCAGAGTTACTTTTAAGAAAAGGAGAGCAAGACTAACTGGCAAGAGATTCAAAATGATTATTTAATGTATATAATGTATTATGTCCTTTAACATACATATGCGTTCAAAAACTGTTTTGCTCATTCTATGCCAGCTTGTTTATTTTTCTATTCAAAAATGCTGTATAAACCTTACATATAAGCCTGTGTACAAAAGAAAACCCCCTCTGGGAAAAAAAACCACAGAAAAGTGAGCCAGTAGATGGCATTGTGGCACTTCAAAAGATATTCCAGAAAATTCCACTTAAAAAACATGCAAGCCTAACTATTGTGTTTAACCATTTACTGCTTAACCAATGCAATATTTTACTCCTGCTCAATGCTACAAATGCAAAACTGAATAAACAAAACCACGTGATGTAACTCCACTGTCATATTAGCCCTGACACAAATCTTGTCTGCTCTGATTCCCAAATCCAATTAGCTCTATATGCTAGATTTACAAATCTCAGCCTTAAAAGATGGTCCTTATTTGATGACTAATGTGCCACGAGCCGTGGCCATCGAGTGTATACCAGAAAAGATGTGATTAGCTGAAAACTATTTACTAAAAAGCAATCATATACAAGATCTTACAACCAATGCAGATGATATTATTCCCTGCCATACAGAAACTACTGTGGAATAGATATCCCTTAAAAATGAAATATTCCCACTTTCTTTCAGTTAAACTTCTGATATGCCCTCACAGCTAGAGATGAAAAGACTGTAGCAACCCACCAGTTTCTTGTGTAACACAGCAGTTCTCTGTAGTGCTAAACCAACACAAACTCAGAACCATACTTTATTTTGACCATCTCTGAGGAGGGGTTTGGAGCAGAGACTCCTGGAGGCCTCTTCCAGTCCCAGGTATTCTATGAGGCTTATATATCAATACTCCTCATGACATTAATCTTTTAGAAAAGGTCTAGTTTCACTATGGTATTCAATTAGTAAGGAATTTCTAAAAATCCTTGTATCATAAAAAAACCTTTCAGTATAGTGTAATTGAGTCTGCCTACCTTAAGAATCTTTATTAACTTCAATAGTGCTCTGTAAGTGTCCAGTTCCATATATTCCTATTTTTTCTATGTAATTTCTTCTAAAACAAACTTAAACAGTTTAGTTTTCCTATGGAAAATTTCATCTTCAGGTCTTAATTAGTGGATAGCCTAATACTTGGATTAAGAAACAAAGAAGCAACTTAAACTTCATCCACAAACTAATAGATCAAATATTTTTTTCTACAAAAACATCATACTCACTTGAATAAAGCTGGGCTTTGTATGTTGAATTTCCCTTCTTTTAATTATAAATAGCTTTTAAAAACACAAAAGAACACAAGAAAAATCTTTCTTCCATCCCCTATGAAGTTTCAGCATTACTGTGAATGTTGAAATATTAAAAATGGATGCCTCCTTTGTCAAATAGAGGCGGTCAGGTTGGACAGAAGCAGCCAGGAAAATAGGGAAAGCAGTTTCCTTCCTCTTATCATAGCTTTTTTTTAAGTGATCCCATCCATAGAGGTAGATGACAAGCGTCACAAACCCCAAAGCATTTCAAGAGAATAGAATGGCATAGGGGAGAACATAAGCACTGATCAATCTCATCAGTTCAATGATTCATCCTTGCTGGTATGTTGTCCCCACCATGGGTGACGAGCAGTTCCTCAGGGAAAGGGAGCATGAATATGACACACATGCATACGTCCTTCTGCTGAAATGCCTCCTCTGCTTCCAGTGACCACCACTTTTTGGCAACTTCAGGGCCATGTGACTAGAGCCATAACACCATTTTAACAGACTTGATTAATTTGTCTGATCCTCGTTTGAGCTCATCTACCTGCTGGCCTTCCCCAGTGTGCTGTGCCAATGAGTTCGACCATATAAATGTGCACTTTGTATTTCTTTTGAACTCTCAAGCTTGGGGTCTGATCATTTTGCTTAGACCTTGTAAAACATTAAAACCAGTCTCAAAAATATGTCACTATTTTTATTTTCCTCAGAAATACTTTCTTTTTGGGGAGAGCTTTCGAGTGGTATCTTCCACATGGAAAGATTAATTCCTTTGTGTGCAAATATCCAGATATCAGGAAGGAAGAGATAACTTCCTGATTATCCACTGGGAAATACTCAACAAGCTAATATCCATGTGGTCAGGAGCAGACGAAGTAGGACTAATAGGTGGCACCATTTCTGAACAGGCTGGGAGCACCTTGACCCCTGCAACTGATCTGACAGTAGAAGTAGAAAAGGCGACCTGACTGATTGTTCTTACTATTATTAAGGCAGAGTCTTTCAGAGTGCCCAGCTGTGTCTAGTGACCACACTCTGGGTCAGAAAGTCTATTGTATTGGAGTGGACCTTTGGAATAAAGACAGCATGACCTTGCGTGGTGAACTCCAGAGTGTGGTGGCTCACGGGCAAAGGCAATCATCCTTCACCATCTTATTTATGCTGTGTATTTTGTCTTGTATCCTGTGAGCGTTGGTGCTGGGGACTGACACAGAAGCAGGAAGAAGATGACACCGTCTCGCCCCATAATTCTACCTTCTGAGAAATTCATATGCAACTTAAAACTGTTACAGGCCTCTCCTGCCTGCATCAAACAGTGATTTACAGGGGACACCACTTACGTGCCAGCGAAAAAAGAAATTTGGTTATTTTCTTGTGTTCATCAGTTACCCTTTGCTATCATGAGAACGCTTGACGAGGAAAGCTGCCTGATCCAAGACAAGACACTTTTTGTGGCAAGATTTGCCCATTCTGCCCTTTGTAGCTGAATCCTCAGAATCTGATTTCCTTCCAAACCCATCCAAGTGCTTGAACTTTCTGTCCTTTGGCATACTCATAAATGTTGATTCTTCTCATGCAGTCAGTGTTTCAAGAGAATCAGAGTTGGAACATACATGGAAAAGGATTTGTACTCTGATCATGCCAGGTGGTATTTTTCCAATGCATTCAGTGGCTCCCCGTGCAGTGGCCAGGTACACATTAACAAATTTTGCTGCATCTAGTATTTGTTTGTTTTAGAGAATGGTAATTATTGCTAACCCCAAAGACAAGAGAGTTTTTGAAGATGGCTATTGTTCCAAAATAAAAGTTGTAAACAATTGGTACAAATTATTTAAAAAATTTTTAAAATGGGCTTGGTGCTGATTCACCAGAGCTGAGGCCACTGTTTAACCAAGCACCAGTCAATGGGGATTTTCTCAGATACTAAAGAAATGGTGACAACTGAGGTTGTGCCACAGGCTTTCATTGCTCTTGCAGACCAAAGTTATAGTCAGAAAAAAATACAAACCAAAACCAATTGCTCTTGCTTGCACAGACATAAGGAAGATTTGTGGTAGACTTCATGCTAACATAGTCTCTGAAGTGCTGCTTACAGGACTGGTAACTATTTGTGAAAGAGGAACTTTCTAAACCATAGACACATAAAACCATGGAGCATCTGGACCAGGCAGTGAGCTCAGTCTTACCTCTCCCTCAGGTTGGAGGCTCCCCACTGACAACATCTGTCCAGAAGGAGAAACAGATGGCCAGCTTCTCTAGACTTTCCTGCCCGCCTGACCTGATGTTCTTTACACTAGTCACTTGGGCAGATAAATAAATAAGATTCATAAGGCTAATAAGAACCCCTGGGTAAATTAAAGAGTTAATTATGTGACAGTACTTCTCAGTCCTAAACATTGGGCTAAATCACTGGGGTTCTCTGTGCAGTCACTAAAAAAAGTAGACTGACGGAAAATGCATTATCCTCAAGATACTACACTTTCTAATTTGCTGTACAATTCCAGGGTTAATTGACAACTTCTTGCTGTTTCTGAGAGCAGTTTGACAGATTTTTCCAGACACTCCGACACTGCCTACAGCAAATCTTTGTGAGGTACAATAATGTCTACTGTTCACAAGTAAAAGTTCTCAACTCAGTGAGAATTAAGTTTCTCAAAAAAAAATTTTAAACATCTTACGAACTAGTGCACAGAATCTGCTGTACACATCAGCATTTATAGACTAACATTTCTCATTTTGTTGCAAGCTCGCAATCCAATAGTTACACTAAAATATACCAGCAAGGAAAAAATACAAAGAAGTAGAACTAGCCAATTAGGAATTTCTTTAAATTGCAAGAATGCAAAATGAAATATAACTAATAAGTTAAAATTTTCTAATCTTGATTTTTGAGTATGTAAATCCTTCCCTCCAAAAACTCAGTCTTTAACTGCACAATGAGTTATAGCAAAGTTCTTAAAAGTGACATTTAAACCATTCTTCTAAAACTAGCAGGTTTATTTTGTCTGCATTTGTGCTGGTAGTAACTTGTGAAGCTGCCACCTCACTTTTAAAGCAGAGTAAAAACATTAAGTTCTCACAAGTTCCTACAGATACCTGTCAGCCCCCTACCAAATTAATGGCTTTTCTGGAGGAAAGGCTATACAGCCTGTGTGCAAGCCTCTCCATTTAATCACTAGACAATCAGTTCAGGAGAGGAAAACTGTAAATGTTTCAACTACAGGGTAAGCTTACACAAGATCTTTTAAGTGATGAGAGAACTACAATCATCAAGCCATGAGACCCAACAACATAGAAAGGAGATTTCCAAAATTCACGGGTCCACAAAATGTCATTTAAAGTTCAGACAGGACAGACCAGCGAGCTACCACAAAATAAGAGAAGGTGTATTCAGAGTCACTGCCAATTCCCTGGTGTTCTTCCTCCTTACAGTGGCTACATACCTCATCACCTAACTTTCTTTACTGGCCCACACTTCCAGTGCCAGCTTAAATTACCTTTTGATGAACACCAGGACAAAAGCCGCATAACACAATGGTTGCAAACTGAAGTCACTTCTTCCCTGCAAAGTCACAATGTAGCTTGTCCCATGGGGTGGCAAATATCTGCCCATCTCTTACTAGTTTAGATATAAACCTTCTAACATATATAGACTGGAAGCACTCGCCCCAGGAGCTTGTATCTCACTGTATTACTTCGTCCCAGCTGATGTAAAGAGACATAAATTCAATTTTTTTCAGTCACAGAGGGAAATGTTGAATTGTTAAAGGATATTGTAAGAGACGGACTAAAACTTGCCCTAATTACTACAACCTGCCTGAGTCAATATGCAAGTGCTACAAAGCTTCCCATGCAAACTGAAGAAGTTAATCTTAGAAACAAGAATGATAAATACTGTGCTTTCATGAAAACAAGCTTTTCATTTGAACTTCTGATTAGGCAATAATAATGTATTAAGCATTTGAGGGAGAAACTTTCTCAGGAAATATAGTGATAACACATAATTTTCTGTGGCTCAGATGATTTCTCCTTAGGACCATCCCCAGCTAAACTCTGATGCCTTAGTTCAACAGTTATTCCAAGTTTCCTTCCATTAGGAAGGTTATGAAGAATGACGGAATAACTCCTTAAGTCACAATTTAGTTAAAAAAGCATGGGGAAAAACAGTTTGAGCAGATGCGACGTGTGACTTGGCTCACGTCAGACTAACGAGTTTTCTACTTTATGTTTTTATACCTGAAAAGTGAATGAATGTTATTTTCGGTCTTTGCCTTACTCTATTTTCCTTAAAAAAAGAGGTGCAGCCCCTGCACATGATACAGTCATGATAACCCTGTCAAAGAAGTACCACTCCTACAGAAAGGATCTTGTGCAGTTTGTTTATGCAAGAATCCGACCCCGGAGGAAAGTGTAGTCAGGTCACTCTGGATCTGACAGCAGACCAGAGGTTCTTGAGTATGTGTTTCTAAGGTAAAAGGCAGTCAAATGCCACAGAATAAAATGATGGTGTTCAACATCATCCAGTGTCCCACCTGCAGCCACCAGTTTCATAGGGAACTCGGGGAAGAGAAGCTACTTCCTAATGTGATGGCAAGTCATCACTTACATGTCTGTTCAGTAACACCCACTGAGAAGGGCAGAAGCAAACACCAATAGGTCACAGCTAATGTAAACAAATCAAACCCAACATTAGTCAATGTCAGTCAAGGAGAAACCATCGTTTGGAGGGTGAAAAGGTACTGGAAAAACTGGCAATAAATTAGAAATGATCCACTGTGTTCATAAAAGGCAGGAGCTTTCTATCTGTTTCCAAACACAATAAGACTGGATGAAATCAGACACCAATTACTGCTAAGTTCAATGATGGGAAAGAAAATGCTATGTATGAGTGCCCAGAATTTTAATACGCTGCTTTTATATCCATAAAGGGCCATCTCTACACTATTAAATGCTGAGAACATCAGTTTTTACTGAATATGTTTTGCTTCCACTTTAAAAATATAAGAAAGAAAAAAGTCCCTGGCATAGAGATTTGGTCTCCTTATGCCAATAATGCTAGTCAATATTAGCATGTAAGTTTTTAATGATTCACTACACTGTTTGATCATCCACTCCCAAAACCCACCTTAATTAGCAGAAATATTGATTTTACAATGTTCAGTCCTACAAGCTTAAGAAATATGAGCTGATAAACCTAGTCCTGAATAATAAAAAATTAAACTGATATGGCAATAAAATTGTAACAAGGGGAAAATGTCCTCTTGCATCTAAATTGACTTGCAGTAGATAACATTTTAAATAATTTTAGTTTGAATCCTGCTGAGGCAATCATTTATTGAATGCTGTCTTGCCAAGCAAGTCACCAAGTGCTCCTTGAGAGGATGATTGTACTGTTGCCATAACATACTGTCTGGTTCAAAATATTCTCCGCAAAGTATAATAGAGTCATAGCACAAAGAAAATGGTGCCAAAGGTCTAGCTGACAGGCTTTTCCTACCAAGGGGAAAAGCCACATGGTCCAAATTTAGTTTTTAAAAAGAATGACAGGAAGTTAGTGCATACAAAAAAATTCCTGTCAACAATTTTTTCCAGATTTCTATCTCATAAAAACGAAATTTCTCCTTCTCTTTTATATGAATAGGAAATTCTGAGCATCTTTTCTATCTTGGAAACCATAGCATAGCTACAGTCAACGGACATATGTTTAAAATAGCAAAAAGAACTCCTGTCTTCATAACATTAACAGATAGACTCTTAAGTCTGAAGGGACAAGCATAATATGTCAATGTTACCTTCTGTTTTAAAGTGGCCATAGCATTGTCAGTAGTTCCCAAGATAAAGTTGTTACTATTTAAGCTACAAACCCTTCACTTCTTTTAAATTCTGCATTTGCACAAGTGTTTTTGAAATAAAATGTTACCAGCCTTCTATAATAAAAGACTAAATATTCTCATTAAGTGCCCAGAATGACCACTTAGAGGAAGACTCTTGTCACTTCATAGGTTTTAGTAAAAGAATAGGACACACCTCCAACACTACTGCTTTTCCTCATTTCTTCAAAGGACCAACCTACATCACTGGGTCAGCACTCATAGAAAAGGAAGGAGCAAATGGTTTTATGTAAAAAGAACACATTTTAATCCATTCTTCCTTGAAAGCAAATGTATCTTTCAGAAAAGATAAAACCCATGTCTCAGCTGTAAGTCAGTTCTTATGTAAAGAACTAAAGCAAATAACTAAATCCTGGCTAATATTTGACAGTTGCTGCCTTATGGAAACACTGAGGTCTGCAAGGACGGTGGCAGAATGATTAAATGGTAAAACACTATGTCAGCTGTTGAAGAGATTATAAGCCAACAGCCTGTGTAACAGTAACAACAAAAAAGGCCAACAGCAAGCAGTGGCATCAGCATTACCAGAAACATGTGTGTAAAAGAGGCTTTAGTTCCTATTTCAGCATCAAAGCAAGTACCTTAATTCTCAAGCATCCCAGGATGTGGCAGTGAGACCTACAGAGGTGCAGCCCATTTGATAAATTATGGTCTAAACACTTGGAAAATCTTTTTTTTTTCTTCCCTCTTCTTTTGGAAGAGATTTTTGGCACTGTTGATGTTCAGCTGGTTCTGAGTGTTGGGTGCCCGAGGATGCCCCCTCCCCACAGCCGCAGAGAAGCAGCCCTCGGGCCTGGACAGTGCAGCTGAGAGGGAGTCTCTGTAGAGCTGCTCCATGCCTGCTGCTCCCCAAGGCTAAATAAGGGTGCTTCAAGTGCATTGACAGGTCCATAAGGCTTGTTATGAGTCATATACACACAGCAACACAGCCAGGACTTTCAAATGGCACCTCAGGTAGGACGTACACTGGCACATTTCCTTCCCACTTGTAACAAACAAGATGCTGGATTGTGACTCCTTTGCTTCTCTAGCAAAATGCATCACAAACACAGTCAAAACCAAGCAGTAGGGCTGGCTACAGAAGATATTAAAACCCTCCCATGATCGTATACATACAAGAGATGGCCAAAGGAAGTTTTCTCACGGCTGGCCATGCCCCTTTAGTCTCATCTATGCCAGAACAGCTATTCTACATCCAGTGCAAAAGTAAACTGGATACACTGCCAGTGTAAGCACAACCCTGAGTAGACCTGCCCTAAAAGACATTTAATGAAGAGATGTATGAACTGCCAGCATCAGTCAAGAGCTGACAAACGGTATCTCTCCCTATTGTGAACAACAGACAACTGTAAGAATGGCAGCCACAGGGCAGGTGATTTGGGGAGTTTCTGGGTGATTGCTCTGAGCTAGACTAGGTACATAACTAGGTACAGTCCCCCCTCAGGCTTCCAACAGATGGTGGATAGTGCTGGGTTGCAAGCAAGCAATGTTGTAGCAACTCAGGCTTTCAACATTTTAAAAGTTTCCCTTCTGTTTCAGCTTTAGGTGTATTTTTGTTTTCCTTTCGTTAACTTTATTGAGAAGATTCCTGATGAAAATTAGATCTAAACCAGAATGTCCTTCTGTATGTGAATGGTACCTTCAAAGTTCACCTAGGACCTGGCAATAGTCCCTAAGGCTCCTAATAAAACTCCTAAATGCAGCATGCTGCTTGTACTAATCTTTGGCTATTTACAAGAAAAACCTTGACTTACATTCCTTAATTAGTAGAATTTACAGAGAAATTAATACACAGGACAGATAGATGCATAGACTTAATTAATAAGGCAGCAAATAATGCAAACAGAAATAAAATATTATCTACTTAAAAATAATTAGGTACATAGATCCCTATAGAGAAAGCAGTTTTCAGGGTATAATCTGTGCAATTGCAACAACTGAAATGGACTGGGTACTGATTTTTACCTGTTACTAAAGCTTCCAATTCTGACTTTTTTAGTGTTTTGTACTAAATATTGCATAGTGTTTTCAATACTTCAAACTTCTTTCTTAAATCAGTAATTTGGAAAAAATATGTGCAGTTCTATGACAGTACATTTTGTCATAGGTAATTCAAAACATTTTGCCAAGCAGATCAGTTCATTTCACAAGTTTGCTGTGATGCAATGCAATGATACCAAATTTTTTAACACACATATGATTAAACTTTGTGGTAGAAAATCTGCATATTTGCATGTGAACAAAAAATGATTTTTCAGCCATCAGGTCCACTTGGCATTGAGAAGAATGTCATCATCACTCACAAGCTACCTTTAGTTTCTGCCAATAAGATCCATGCTGCTGCCTCTGAGTCAGGATACAAAAGGTAAACTGATGAAATTTTAGAAAAATGAATCAGAGGACCCAGCAGTGCACAAATGAAGGTGAAATATTCCTTTTTTTTTTTTAAATATTCATTACAAATTATAACTTTTGTTCTTATTTTTTTCTGTTGACATAAGCTCCTGATCCAAAGCCAGCAAAAGAACAAGGCAGAGGCTGATAATTTCTAATATGGGTGATGATTTATGACTGAATGATCGAAGGCAGTGATCTCATAAGGTCACTCCATTGTCATTGTCCTGTTACTGAATGTTTTAAGATGGATATATTTAGGGGACCTTTTAAGAATGCCAGCAAGAAGCTTCCTAAACAGTATTTTCTTGCAGCTGCAGAGCAACCTAGAACTGTTCTCTTGTAATACAACCAGGACTGCAATAAGGTGAATAAATAGGCAGTTGCAAAAGCAAGTATCATGCAAAAATTGACTGGTGGTGCCTACAGGAAGGAAACAGCATAGATGTGGACCTACCAGGCACGCAGTCCTGTCAGATCTCCTCTTCTTACCAAGAAAGAAGTTAAAGAATGCAAAACAAAACTAACCTCTCCAGATGTGTCTCAATACTTTAAGCATGGCTGCTGAGTTACACATCTACACTGTCGGCTAAGACTTCCCAAATTTTGAAAACTTCCAGTACTTGTAGCTGACACTGTGGATGAATAATACCAGAGGCTGTGCATGTATGAGGAGACTACGTACCTAACCAATTTCAACAAATTGAAGCTATGAAAGGATGACATATGGTGGAAAGGAAATATGGAAATTACTGTATTTTTTACCAGAAAGCTCTGGTCTCTCCAAGCATGTATTGTTCCATATGGTATTATTCCAGGTGAGCAAGTAGATATCTAATGACTAGATTTTCTTGCAAGCTCAAGTTCTTAGGTGTGAGACTGATGGTTCAAAAACACAACTGTGAGCCAAGTGGAACTACTGCCGTTATTTGTTATAAAAAGCATAATCAATTTCTCTCAATTATAATGTATTGATAGAACCTTACAGAAGTCTCTCAGGTTATGAGAGACAAAAAACGTGAATACACTTTTACAGTGTTACTTTTCCCACAGTCTTCGGTCCATATCAGGAATGTAACCAACAGGCGGTAGAAGAAACTAGTTGCCACAGCTAGTTTTAATTTTTTTTTGCAGTGGCTGCCAACTCACTGCATGGCTCAAGCAGCTCAAACGGATTCCCTCTTGTTAATTTTCATGTATCATGAAAAATATGTTGGAGGACAAGGATGTCTGAAGTGTTCTATGCTCCCAGTCTACAGATTCACTTTATGCTTTGCTATTATCCAGCATGAATTCAAATTACAATAAAGTGGACAGAAGTTACTAATTCATAAAATTCAAAACTGACAACATGCAAACATTTATTAAAGATAGGGGTGTGGAAATTAAAGAGAAAACATAAGTATCTCCACTGAGGTAAGCTACATCAAAGATATCCCTCTCTTTCTCCTTCATCTCACCTTTTCCTTTCCTTACAATATAGCAGACAGGTTTCCAGCCTTTGTCCACGTCCTCCCTTCCTGACAAAGTACTTTAGTTTTTACAGCTCATTCATGACTGGGAACACATCCACTCACTCCACCTCTGTGCAATGAACGATATCCAATCTCTCTCTCTTCAGCAAAGCATAACTTAATATATTAACTTCTATCTTCCATATTGTGTGCCAAACACATGATAAATGTTGGTGCCCTGAAATCTAGCAGCATTTTATTATGCAAAACTAAACAAAATTCACCCTGTAAAATACTAGTATTTCATGCCAAATACATTGAGAATAACGTCACATTGATAAATATGCTCACCTTCTTCTCCTTCGTAAAAGACATGCAGGGGCTCTGACTCCATTAGGTCCCCTCACCTTTACTGACCTTCCTCGATGGTCATGAGACCATGGTTGCAGAAAGTGCAAATATCTGTAGAGATTCTTTTCTGCCCACATAAACTAAGATGCAAAGTAGAATCACCAATCTATTTCTTGCATTTGTTAATGAATTGAGCAACTTAAAGTAGGTTACGTTCAACAGATGACTTTTAACACATACCTCAAATTCTGTAGATTGTTTTCCTGCTGTATTTTCTGAGACAGCATAAAGTGGCCTTGAAATAAGTAAAGAAACCTCCACCAACAGATAACAAAGCAGTAAAACACAGAACCATGTAGCATATCTGATAAAAGAATTCAGCATGGAAGGAGAAGCAAGGAACAACCAAAGAACTTTATTTTATTTTATAAAAATAAAATTCTCAAGTTAGAGGAGAACTTGGGTAGGTCTAATTCGACATTTTCTGCAGCAGAAATATTGTCTAAGCTCTTTTAGAACTTGCTTCCATGCCAGAACAAATATTTTCATTTCATTGACCTTGCTAGGCAACTCCCCAACATAAAGTGTATGGTAAAAACACTCTCCAGTAATATCAAGCCTGGAGTATTTATTAAAAACATTTGCAATCCATGAAAACAAATTCTAATTCCGTACATATTCAAATCATGAACTCAACTCTGTGTATTAAATAGCACAACAGAACCTCATCTAAAACAGGTTTTCATGTGGGAGAAGAGGAGGTGGTGGTGAGTGGGTGCTCTTCTCTACATTATTACTAAGATTTGACCTTTTGAGCCATCACTGACTAAAATTAGCATGCTTGATTTCAAACTTGTTTGGATGCATACTGTACTATATCCCACTGCTCTACAGTAAAATTAGCAGCAGGATTTAGAAACATTATAATGTATTTACTTATGAGAAAATAAAGAGCGTATTAGGACATAAGTTGTGATTCTGTCTGTACTCTTCTCTCTGATATACCTAATATTGTGCCTAAATGACTACACCTTTCTATCTACGCCATCAAAAATCAGAATATGTCTACCTACCACTGTAGCCTCTAAATAATAGAAATATTAGTGTGGAAGAGGACCTGTCGTGGTCTTATGTAGGACAGCTTATATAATAATACCATTTCGTTTCCCACTACTTAGGAATACTGAGTCAGCTCAGAAAAAAAAATTGTTCTTGCCTAAGTTATGGTTCTTTCAAATCCACCAAGATCATATCCTGTTCTTCTCTAACTCTGTGGCTGACCCTGTTCTGTTAAGTAGAAGGAATAGGGAACTTTTTTTATGACTGAACCAAGAATAACTATCATTCAGTTTCGTAAGACAGTTGAACGTAATGGTCAATGACATTTATTTAAGCAAGAAATACCTTTCTGAAATGAACTGAATTCATAATGACTGCTGTTGCTTTAGCTTACTGACAACTGAATTTCAGCCATACTTGAGAGATACATAGATGAAATAGAAGGATTTCTACCATGTGCAAATCCAGAAGCAACACGTGAATGATGGAAGACAGCATAAAATATATCTACCTTTTGGAGGTCAATTTGTACGATTTTTGGTACTAACCCTTTGTATCATATACTAAATTAATAGCAAAACAGCTATTACCATCTTTATGGTTAAAGCCTGGTTCTTACAAAGACAGAAAGCTTATTTATGTGGATTGCTATTTAGTGAGCTCTGATCCACATTCTCAGTGGAAACTCATCTTGGTAAAAGTGCTGTGAATTTCATTCTTGTCCTTGAAAGGATCACATGAGAAATGCCAGCCAATTTCTGTAAACTTCTGCAAATAAAGCACAGAAATATCTTGTCCATTTTTGTGATTCACAGCAGAAATCAGAAACTGAATAATAGCTGGGAATTGATCAGGTGAGCATTGGAAAATTGGGAGTAGGTACAGGCTGAATCAGATGTAGAATATGCAGAACAGACATTCACATTAGACTGTATTGACAGCTGTAAGCTAGCACAAGATATTTAGAAAGATGAAATTAGAATAATGGGAGTAGAAAAATGTACTGACATAATATCTTTACCATTACCAAAAAGAAATACTGTGGGAACTGTAATATCGTGTCTGGACCACCAGACAATACTGATTATTTCACCTTTCAAAAGCAATTTTCTGGGGTGAAGGGAGAAAGAAATAGGTTGGTTGTTTACCATTTCTATGTCACTTGAAATATTTTGTAAGTATCCACTTGAAATCTCCCCCTTAATTATGCGAATATCCACTTGTGAACTGTGAAAAGTTAGAAGTGTATATATAGAAAAAGGGAAAAACACATTATTGAAAGAAGTACAGAGAATCAACAGATTACCTGAAAGTAGGATGTTATCAACTACTACTGACTGCTTGTATTTTTGCTTACACATCTCTCCAGCTATGACAAAGACACACAGTTTGCTAGAATCCAAGCAGCTTCAGAAAGCTGGATATTTGGTACAGGCATGGAAGTCAATGTCCTCAGTCCTGCAAAACTCCAGTTAAAGAGCTGGTAGATGCACACACTGCATACTGGAATGAATAGAGAAAGACAGACAGTGCTGGGAATTCAATTGCATTCCTGAAGAACCTTCACAAGTCCTGGGGGTTTACTGACCCATCCAGCATCCCTAGTTTTGGTAAAATGTGCTGCTAGTTGTATAACACAAGTCATGCCTGGACCGCTTGCAAGTGCTATGGAGTTCAAAGCAATGGGTTCTCCACCTCTGCTCCTCCATAGCTTAGTCTAGAGTGTTTACAGTGGGAATTGGCTACACAATGTGTTTTTCTGACTTTTAACAACTATAAAGTGTAGAAACTGCTAGTAAAATGAAATTATAAACTATTTATTTACAAGTGGACCAATGTTTAAAACATTCACTTGTGTACACTGAAAAGCAGATACTGAGGAGAGGACAGTGGAGAGGAAGGTATTGGTAAATTGACAATTGAAACAATATAAAAAACACAAGTAACATTTTAAGCTCTTCGCTTACAATGTAAATCCCTTATCCACAACAAATCAAAGTAAAAAGAGTTGCTGAACAATAATACAAGGAATCTGCTAGAATTTGACACTCCCAGAACAACAATGTTGCAGATACGGATTGCCACTGTACCTGTAAAGCATCAGCTTCAATGTTGCACAAAACTGAAACAAAATATTGAAGCATCTCTCATGGATCTGCTCTTCAAAAAGATTTAAAGCCACTGATTTGCAAATGCAACACAGTTGTTATAACTATGGAGAAAAAAGTTAAGTCTTGTTTGAAGTTTTTACTGGTTAACAAATACGAATTTAAAACACCAGGATGAATCGAATATATATATATTTTTTTTTACAAGGGCAACATAACTGTAGTAAAAAATTACTTCATGCCAGAGGATGAACATATACATTTCTGAAGAATGAGTAACTCTAAAACTGTCTTGTTTAAAGAAAGTGCATTTCACAACAGTGATACTTTAACACTTTCCAGCACTTTCCAAAGTGAGTGTTTAAGGCATCCAGGCCAAATTGGTGACAATGCTTTTCTAAACATCTAAAAATATTATAAGTTGGCCACCTGCTGAGATACATGACAGTAAATCAAAAAGACAATATAGATTTCAGGCATAATAATTTTGAAATTCAGATATTCATCTATCTATACATTGCTTATTTAGAATTCCGAAGAATCAATATACAAATGTCCTTTGGAACAACGCAAAAATTAAAAAATTGAGTTTCAGGTGCAAATTGTCTTTAATACCATAAACACCACTCTGAAACTCCTGAAACTGCTTGAGAAAACTGCCTACTCACATTTGCATCGGTTAGAAAGAGACTGAAATTCACAGCCAATCCAAGTAAGACGCTGACTGAAACCCAGGACGTATTTTACACAAGGTCTATACAGAGGCACTAACATACAAATCTTTTCAAGAGCTCTTATTTTTCTTTCTCTTAGCATGCTCGTCATAAAACAAGAAGCACACAATGCATTCATTGAAATTGAGCAAAACCATGGCATTTCTGTCCTGGGAGGTACAAGGCACAGCATTAGTTCAGTTTGTTTCCAGCTACCAAGGTCTCATCACAGCCCCTGGTACTGAAATCTGCCAGATATAATATATAAATGGAGCTGTGGCTGCATGGCCAAGCTTCCAGTACGCTCATCATGGGCAAAAATAACAGCAGTACAGCTTAGTGGGAGAAGTACGTGGGGAGACATTTTACAGGACAAATGAGAACAGTTAACAGTAGTGGTTTAGCCCTCCTAAACTCTGAATTCATGGATCAGTACATTTGTTATTATAAAGGATGTACTTTTCAGGAAGAGTCTTGCTCTACAGACTTAGCAGAGGAAATGGTGGAAGTTAAATGCTGTTTTTGCTGAATCCATTTGCAAAATTCCTGTGTGCTTAAGATGGTATAAAACTTTGCTTGTGGAATATTTTTTTTAATTGGTTTTATGGTTTTTTGATTAAATTTGAGAGATAAAATAATTCTAAAAAGAGATAATTAAAACTGTTCTACCTTAGGTTTTCTAGAAACACAGAGGCTGTTTTGGCTCAAGACAAACTGGTTGCCTTAGCAAGCTCAAAAATATCCCTGTATAGAGAAATTTTGATTGGAGAGACTGAACTCACATGGAAAGTTTCAGATTTACCTCTCTGCCACTGAAGAACAAGGAAATGCACCTATAAACCAAACAGAAACTACCAAATTGTACCAATAAAAAAGGTTTTAAGAGCAAGATAGAGTCCCGTAAACGGTAGATGAACCAATAAGACTGTGGTTCTTCATGGAGAATAAAGATCAATAAATGACCCTGTAATAATCCAGTGATGCTTGTAAAGGATTCCAGAGAAGATGTGATTGCAGGGCTGATTGGTGCTGTGGAACTTCATCACACTGCATTTAAACCATGCTTTTTAATTCTGCAGCCAAAAAAAGTGGAGAAATTTTTGTTTTGTTTCTTACATTAATGTAAGAAGCATTCAGCACCCATGATGATATACTGGTTAACCCTACATACTGTGCTCTAAAAACTAGTCTTCATCAAAGCATTGCATAGTCTAAATTCTGCAAAAAAGTTTCAAAGGATCACTTATTATGAAATGTTGCATTTAAGCTGGCTGTGTGTTGCAATGTGTCATGATAAGTAGGTCATATTTTCATCTTCTGATTTACCATATAAAAATTGTCATCTCTGTTTACTGTCAGCATGAAACCAACATGCTACTTCTGTCATAACTTCATAAGACTTACAAGGTTGAATTTTGGCAATGGCGGACCACAAACAACAGCCATGCTACTGTTTGCTTACTGTGCTGAGTTGGCAGAAGTAAAACAAAAGCCACTGAGAGAATCTGCATCTTCTTTACTGTTCACAGATCCATTTCATGTCTGCAGAGAAACACGTCTGCACTTGGCAAGGGCTCCACTTAAAAACAGAAGAACCATTGTTTCAGTGGACATTACAGAAACGTAACTCTCCAAGTGAATCTGATGCAGTAATAACAACCCTTCAACCGCTGTCCAATGATTTCTGCAGACATGAAATGAAGTATTTTACTGCTATTTTCAGCCATCTGTGCTGCTTTTTCTTTCAGCTCAGGTTTACCAAAACTATAATGTGAGTCCTTGTACTTTACATCGCCACGTGTTTCTTTGTATCAATACACCAATTAAACATATCACCGGTGTCATGGCTAACGACTGCTGAACTCTCCCACTGGCAAAAACACAATTCAATTGTGTATATAGGTATAGCCTGCTAATTATTAAGCCATGCTCCTATTCTAATTTAAGGTTTCTCTTAACCTTAATAAAGGGAATTCAGAAGGAAGCTTGCCTAGAAGTTGTAATGTGATGATAGGACTGGGAAGGCCATTGCTAATTCGTGGTTTGACCACTCACTTTTGTCACTATGCACAAGTTAAGCACCTACGCTGAGGTTTTACTCTGTACACAGAGTGCACTTGTAAAGTGAATTTCTTCATTCTCCATGCTTTGTTTCACATCGTGGCCCAGCATCTTGGTGGGCTCGGGCTGCATTCTGCTCCAACTAAACCACCTGGGAGATCTCCAGAACTACGCCGAGTGTGCTCCAGCAGTAACTGAGCATTAAGCCATCAAGACTAGACAGAAGTTAGTCCACAGTAAAAACTAAAGCGCAAAGCATATACAGTGCAGACATCAGGTTCTCGACACAAAATATTTTGCTTTCCTGGTATGTTTCTACAGATCTGTTCAATACATTAATGTGGGCATTGCTTCAACTTTTTCAGCTCCCGAGACAGGCTGTATCTTTTAGGGGTAGTGATGTTTGAGCCCACACCTATTTGGTGGTGCTGCTTGTACCAACTCCAGCAGTTCCTTTTGTAACCATTATTTGTAATCACTCCTTGATTATTACAATGTATACATTCATGGCTATGAGGTGAGAAGGTGACTTTGCAACAAACACTAAAAAATAAATTAGTGATTGAATTAGCCTCTTCTGTTCTACAATCGAAAAACATGTTTATTTTCAGCTGGATCAGCTTTGTTGATCTAGATCACTGTTTTGGCTTCACAAATTGAGACAGTATCACAAAAAAGGGGAGAAGCTACTCCTTTAGACACTGAAAACATATTAACCAAACTACCGCCTGAAGTACAGACAGAAATGCCACAAAACATTCCGAAACAAATAGGAAATTTAAACTTGTAATATTTACAATATTTAATCTATTCACAGTAGAGACTATTTTAATTATTATGACAAAAAAGCAGGGGCACAAAATACAACCTACAAGTTCAGAATGAAAAACAACGGCTCAACCAGCAATGATTTCAGAAAGATTCACAAAATCTTGTAGAGGTTTCTTTTTGGAACCTTGTGGTTGAAATTTATTATTCTCTATTAATACGTAACCTCCTAACAGTTCTAATTTAACTTACCAATATACCACTATTTTCCCTTCCTCCCCTGAATTCCTCATCAGCTGAGCAAAATGAATAGCATGTGAAACAAATTAGGAAAAAATTAGAAAGCAAACACCTTTATGCAGATAAACAGTATTATCTGAGGTAGTGCACCCAAATTTATTAGCATACATCATTAGAGAAAGGCTGCTGCAAACTGACAAGTCAAAAGAAGGCTAACTCACAGGTAGCAGCAATGGGAATGACAGATTATTCACTGAAGTAGAAAAGGATTACGTAGAAGGAGAAGAGTTACGTATGGAAAATAAAGTGACTTGTTCTTCCATTTTATGCTCTTCCTTTAAAGCATGGCAGCTAAAACCAGAATTAATACATACATCACAAACCGCTGAAGGGCAATTCTGTACAGTGCAACTATCACACAGAAATGGTGCTTTTCTTCACTTTGGTAGAGATGTATTTGTGAATTGCAATGGTGCTGAGCAAGCCTGAAGTTTTCCTCACAATTCCCTGGATAAGAAGTGTGGGTTTTTTTCCTACCTTAGGGTAATGAGTTTCACCACATAACCTTTGTCACTGAGGACTTTTCCCAAAGCCAATTTGCAAGGTGTTTTTTCACACACCCACTTCCAAGGAGCATTTCTAGCACAACATGTGACAACTTTAAGTACACATCAGAGCGGTAGAAGAAGTTCAAACCTTCCAGCTGAGGTGACCAACTGACTACACATGATGCAAAATTAAGTAAGCTTACTTAGGTACCAGTAATTTTTATTTGCACTATTGCAGGATGGGGATATGCTCATAGCTGGCTGCTGCACCTAAACCGAGCTAAGCAACTTTCACCAGAAGGTTCTGCATTACCAAACCTGGCTCAGCTGCAATCCTTTGTCTAAGCTCTCAAAGCTCTGTCCAGCCCCACCTCTCATTCTGTACGGCAAAAAAGCTTAAACATTTGTAGAGTGTGTTCTGTAACTAAGCTAAAACTACCAAACAGGAAGAAAGGAACAATTTACAGTAAGTGAAATGAGGATGCTGGAAAAGGAAGAAGACTGGGGAAGAAGGCATCTGCTAAAAAGGATGGAGACAACTGGGTTCAAAAATTTTCAATTGTGGCAGGAAAACATGTATGTCTCTTATGTGACATGTTTGAAATTTTAAGTTCATCAAATATTACTCAAGGAAATCAAGGTAAAAATCTGTGCCTTCTAGAAGTTTTTACTTGATATGGAAAAGTTAGACTAAAGCAATAATTTTAGGCTCAGTGGACTGTGATCTACGGTAACAGCTATTGGCTTGTAGGGGCAGATTAAAAAGTAATTTCACACAGTACTCCAATACGTATGCTAGCATTGACAAAAAAGACATTTTGGCAGCACCTGGCACTAAATAAATTGAAGCTGCTGATACATATTTAATACACAATGTTAACTCCTCTCACCCTATGGCCCAGATGAGAGTGGTCACCATGAGAGGAAAATCTGAGTGCTGCAAGAAAAGTTCTAATGATTTAACACATAGTTTCACTTATTTCAAGTTAGTCCAGGCAGAACTCTTATTCAGAAGCACTGGGGATCACTTGCTTGTTGCTATCTTTGTAGCCCAAGAAGTCATGGCCCTGAAGATGTCTCCACTTGCCCGATTTGGTGAGTGTTTCTCTCTGCAGCAGTGCTGTGCTACAGCACTGTGGGCTCCCCCTCTGCCACTTGCCCCTTGTAAGCAACTGACCCTCTGTCTGGGCACTGCGTAGATGCCTTCACTGGGAAACCAACCTCATGTTTCTCCAGGGAGGACCTGCTTATACCAGCACTACTGCTGAAAGATGTTCTTTGTAGACCTTTGATTAAGCTCTAATTGCATCTTTTAGAAGATGGGGGATGATATTCTACAGCTTTTAAAAATCAGCAGCTGTCATATGATGCACATTTTATCCTGTTACTGGCTATCACCGTCACTCAAAAAGCGGTCATGCCCCTTCCTGCATTTTCTCTTGCCCTCTCTGCTCCTGCTGACACCAAAATCTGTACAGCTTTTTGGTGAAGTGACTGGGAAAGTGGCCAGGCTATCCACCAACACTCTGGTACCTGCCTGGAAAAAACTGTTTCCTAGCCAGCCTGATCCCCTTTCCCAAGTACCACATCAATTACTTACACCCTCATTTCCAGAGGCAGTGCCATCTAAGGCTTTTCTTCAATGACAGACTGATGGTTGCAGTCTATACCCATTAAATCCTTCTTTCGTTTGAGACACGTATGCTGTGTTTTCTTCCCTGAGCTGTTGAGTGACTTGGCTTAATCCTACATCACAGGCATGTCTCAGTGAGGTGCCTAATTGATCTCCCTGAAGTGTTCAAGTTTGTGCTCAAGAGCCAACAAAATTCTTTGCAATTCCTCAGTATCAAACACACTAAACAAGATCTCATTTTTGTGTTCAAACTGCAAGAACAAAGAAGTGTGCCAAAGTAACAGTTTTAAGTTATCGAGAAAGCAATTAAAGCAACAGCCACACTACAAAATAAGTTACTTCTACTACACCAAAGATGCTTTTTAAGGAAAGGAAGTTCAGCACTTCTGCAGAAAGTATAGTCAGCATGTATTGCAAACACCAATAAAGAAAGCAAAATTTGTGCCCTTACTGACAGCTGTCTGCTTGAAAGTAGCAGGGGCCTTTTCATTTTCTAGTATACTGGGCACTGCTTTTCATCAAATATATTAGAACAGCAACAGCTATGTTCTGTGTCTGTCTTACCTGACAAAAAGCATCTGGAAAGCACTATTGTACAACAACATTAGATCCTTGCTGTGAATTTTTGTAGGGGTTTCTTCAGATCACTACAGGCCATTAACCTTTCACTTCAGGTAAGTAATGAACAATGACTTTTCCAACAAAGGAAATCAGCTGTGTTACCAGTGGCAACTCCACTTTTTAATACATGCACCAACCCCCTGTGCATGCACTTCTTATTTATTTTTTTAAAAAATCAATTCTGGTATGAAATAAGAAAAGCTCCCCTTGGCTTCACCTTGAGCTGATAATGAACAAACACTCAGTGAAGCCTGCTCCCAAGGAAGTCTTCCTTAATAGCACTGATTAAAAAATAAAATGAAGTTTCTACTTAGGAAGTAAGATGTGCTGCTTCCTGCTTTCCTTCACCAGGGTATCTTGTAATTGGACTGGTGCTAATTGGACACTTCAGCCAAACAATTTAATTTCTAAAAAGTTAAAAAAAAGAGACCAATTTCCCTTGGTTTCTAAGAGATTTATTGCCATTGACCAACACCAATATGTAGAGCTGTGAAATCAACAAAAGACCTTAATTACACCAGGGGAAAGCACAGAAAATCCTGATGGAGTCTTTCTTTTTTGTTTTACTTCTGTACCAGATCAACATACATATTCAAGCAGAAACACAAAAGTGTTTCTTAAAGAACTTGCTCTGATTAAACGTCTTGTACTGTGGTAGGATGGGCAGAATAGGTGCAACTACCACAGGTTGAAAACTGTCTCTGTAACATTGGTGTGATTTTGGATCTATATTAAATCATCACCTATAAAACAAGTTAAAATTTTTTACCTGACTTCAGGGCATATAATTTACAAAAGAGGTGGTAAAAGCTGATAGATTCAGGACAGCTGCCCAGAAGAAATAGAGACATAATTAAAAAGTAGATTATTTCTTAGGCAGACACTAATCGGTAAAGACTTGCATCTCTCTGTTTTTTATTTCTACACAATGGTGGTCAAACCCACATAAATAATACCAGGAAACTGAAAATCTTAAAAAATTGTGGGAATGCAGCAACAACTATTTTTTCTTTCCCACCCTGCTTCATTCTATCCATTTAATTCATCCTTTACCCTTGTGCCCTTAAGTCTTCTCTTCCTTTCATCATTTCTCCTATTAGCAGAGCTTCCTCCTCTCCAGAAGCAGCAGCTGTGAACTACTTCCTTTTAATGTCTCATTTCCAAAATGAACTTCCTCCATGAAGCAGGCACACACACACCAGTCTGTCTCAACAGAACATGTAAGAGCCTTGGAGACGTGTGGGAGAACAAAGGAGAGCCAGGGGAGACTCTGTCTTGCATCTTCTAATGCTGCCTCTCCCTTTGTACTTTCTGTATGGCAAAATCACTAAAAAGGATGCACTAAAAAACTGCATCCTACTACTTCCTTCCTTTAATTTCATATATTCTCATTCATAATTAGATTTTGTTTATGAATTTTAAGGCAGATTTTATTTCATTTTAATAGGATGATAGCCTCTTATTTTCTACAGAATACTTGTAATATTTTTGTGGCAGCAATAGATAGCTGCAGGGTGCCTCAATGTACTTTAGTAATCTTCATTCATACTTCTTTAATATTCTGCACACAGAAACTAGAATCCAGCAAACTGCTGATGGGCTGCATTTCTAAATTCTGTATTGCCTCAAATACTAGCTCATAATTAGAAGCCCCAAGAGATCAGAGAGACTGCTATTCTAACCTGTTATGGAAAGTCAGGTTCAGGAGAAATATCTGATTCTAGCAGTATATAATTCACAAAACCAGAAAGCACCTCTTTTCTTCCCCCCCCCCCGAATAAAATACATAATGCCAACATGTTACAACAATGTTAAAAATGCAAAACCAAAGCCACAGAAGATGACTTGACATTTATATGCTGAATTACCCAGGGTTTACAGCACATTTTGTATTTTTAGACCTTTTGTCTTATAAATACAATTTATTTCCTATCAATCACTTCTGTATAAATGTGAAAGAAACAGTTCCGACAGTGGACCTCTGGATTCTACATTAATCATTGTTCTGAAAGACCATTTAATTATAGCGAGAATGAAATACATCAGAATATTTCCCCCAAATTTTTCTGCATTCTACATAGAATTTTCTGCCATGTTGTCTTTGTATTTAGACCCCTTGTTCCCTGCTAACATCCAGGGAAGCTCTGCCTGCAAAACAAGATATGAATACAGATTTCTGCTATTCATAATGCCTGGTAACTGTATACACCAGATAGTTCAAGTGGCCAACTTCTTCAAAATGGTTTGCAGGAGAAAATTGCAGGATTGTGACAATATCCAAATATCTGCATAAGGAAGGTTTTAAAGACTTCCTCGATTTTTCTTTTTATGTATGTTCAATTCATTACCTTAGAAATCAGCATGAAGATGCTATTACAGTAGCTTGAACACACCATAGGTTCCCCCAAAAGATTAAATAGTGAGTGATCCCAGACCTGCAGGCACTGATGAAAACTTTAGACAACAAAGAACCAAGGGAGGCACAAAGGGCAAGCTTCATTAACATACTTTCAGGGGATTAAGAAAAATAAATCCACTGCAACAGGTATATTAATTATTCCTGTTGTTCACCTATGTATTTGGAAAACTAAATATTCATCCTGTCCAGTCTTTTTTTCTTGCTTAATTTAAAAGGAAGCCAAAAGTCACCTAAAAAACCATAGAAAGTGAATATGAATCAAAGGGCAATTATAAACTTACACTTTATTAAATAATTTTATAGTGACTGAATTACTTCACCATCATGAGCAAAGCGTAGCACTATACTTACAGGTGGTACCTCTTCTTTGAATTCTAATTTTCAATCTAATATTTTTGCTAACATCAATGTAAGATCAACTAATACAAAGTAATCTCATATAAAGATAATCAAGAGTAACTCGAGTTCTCTTGCTCTTTGAGAGAACTTTGTTTTAGCATTAAACATATATTATCAAAAAAAGAAGAAAAGCATTTTTATACACTGGCATGTCTTTTTAAGAAAAGAGATTGCCATGCTTCAGGATTTTTTAAAAAAGTGCAGATAATTATTGAATACTGTCCCAGTTAGTACAGCTACAATCCCGTGAAATTAAACTTTATTGGTTTCTTGCTTTACATAACAGTGATTTCAAAATAATTTGTTGTCATGCAGAAAACAGAACAACTGCATCAGGTGGGATTCTACATTACCTACATTGTCCAGCACTATTAGATTGAATCTTTTTCTCACTGTACTGCTCTGCCTAATTCCTCAGTCCTCAGAGATGCCTTTCCAGACTGAAACCATGAAGTAGTATTACAGCACTGATTGGCAGTGTGCTGTTAAACAAGCAGTTTCATTTTTTCAGGGTGTTTTGGTTGGATAGCTCTGCTGTAATGATCCCCTTAATGTAACAGTACGGTTCATAAAAACCACAGTTCACTGCCACAGCAGTACCGCTATGCCAACATCATGGACATTACTGTGAAGAATTCTCCATCAGTTTACAATCAGAAAAAATCACGTCTCATTGCAACTTATAATGCCACACCAGATCTCTGAATTTGTTCCCATTCAAATCTAGAAGCATATTTTGCTTCACATTATAGCTCCAGTATAGGTGTTTTCTCAGATATCAAGGGTTACTACAACTGTATTACAGAAAGTAAAGCTGCCTTAAAACATGTATGTATTAACTGGGCTATGATGCATTCAAATGTTGTTCATAATAATAAAGAGAATGGGCTAGATTGGAAGGTTTCATTGAAAACTGCTGTTTACTTCTAGGTACACTTTATATAGCAGAAGGCCACTGTTACTACATGTAGAGCAAAACTAAGATCTAAACACAGTAGATGTAGACCTACCAACCTGTGAAGTGAAACACAACAGTTCTTTCAGTACAGGACCAAACGCACACACAAACAATAACCAATTGCAAAAGACAAATATTTTTGTGGAGAAAGTGACCCTACTTTTATAAGGGTAGCAGTAGGTAATGCAACATCAATACCTGTGGTGTAATAACTATAGGTGGCTTGCACACCTATTAAAAACTTGTGTGATCATCAGCTAATAGCTCAGTGTTGGCAATGGTTTCGACGGATGCCAGGTAACCGCAAGAGGTTGGTGAAGGAACACACAGTTCTTCCCATTCTTTAAAGCATCTGCCATCCAGAAAGTGATCCAACAGCCTGGGCATCAATAGGAATACCTGCCTGTGTGGACATGACCTATGTGACAGTCATTGCACAGCAGATAATAAAGACGACAAATTTCTCTTACGCATGCATCATCACAAGGTCAGCAAGCACTTCTCAGAATTCACATAAAGAACTGTATATAACCCGTGCTATCTTCCTTATTATACATCAAAGCTTTCTGAAGAGGTAGTTAACTTTGTGTAATGAAACAAACAGTTACATATGTTAAAGATATGTCTGCTTCTTTGCAGACATGCAAAAATAGATAAAAAATGATCATTCGGGGAACTGCCTAATGTGGAGGAGGCACCCTTCAAACCCATTTTTAGAAAACAAATGCATGTCTGTGATTACTTTCCTCACATGGTAAGAATGACATACACTTTTCTTCACTTTGCCCTCTACATGTTTATTCTGGAATACGACTTTTCATTCCCAGTTTAGCCTTTAACTGCTTCCTAAATGACAAACTGTGCTACAGGGAAAGGAGCATTACTTTAAGACCAAAATTCTCAGCCAGTTTTGCCCTTCCCTGCTGGGCTGTATTTACAACCACACCTTACATTACTGAGTCTTGAGCAAGCACAAAGTGCCTGCACACTGCTGCTGATTCAGAACTCTTCACCTGCAGTGAGACAGCCTGTTACACCCACGTTAAACAGGGGTAGGTGGCCATGTGAGACATATACAGGGTAGCAGCAAAACCTGTGTTATAATCCTTGTTATGGCTTTGGGAATTAACTTTTGCTTTAATTTAAAAGACAAGACATTAAGAAGCCAAAAGCTCTTCCTTCACCCACAAGAAAAGACATTCAAGTCATATGTAGTGTAATTACTCACTTGAATCAACCATAATGCTCCAACATGTCCTTCCCTAACTGAAATGTCATCTATACTACACACTTTATAAATGAGCCTAATGAGCGAGAGGGATTTTTGTATTGCATTAAGGAAAATGTGAACAAGGTTAAAAAAGAAGGGATGAAATTCTGACATCCCTTCCTGAGCTGAACACTGGTAAAACACTGCAACTTCCAGGGATATTGTGCTTCCACTTCAACACCACATTGTAAAGGTATGAATGATGATTGATGCTTCCTCATCAGCTTAAAAGATTCTGGAATGAGGATGCAGTCAGAGATTTCTGTGATGGAGCAAGTAAAAGTGACATAAAATGCTTTAAGTCCCTCTGGTAAAAGAAAGAGGCAACAGCCATATGCATCCTCTGGAGGAAGGCATGAGAGTACAACTGACATTGAAAGTAGAGTATGATAATTTTGTTCTTTTTTTAATTCCCATCATAAGCAGCTCTGATACAGTTATCTAGAGCTATAGGGGATTCAGGACATTAAATATTCTACATTTAATAGTCTATACTCTCTAATTATTTCTGCTGAATGGACTACTTCCCCTACACAGTACAAGGTAGCTGAACTCCTGCACAGTAGAGATGGGAAATGCCTACTTGACACTTGGAACAGAATGACAGTGAATGATAAAGGGTTACCTTACCAGCTCTAGTACCTACTGTAATTAGAATTAGCAGTATGGCATTTTTTGCTTGATTCTCAGACAATATTAAAAGCCAGAAAACATCTGAGTGGAAAACTGAAGATCAAAATAAGCAGAGAAGAAATCAAAAACACTCAAGGAATTAGAAGCCAAAACAAGGCTGAGGATGTTAAGTCTGTACCGAGTAGTTCTTATTTTTTCACCTCCTGGGTTGGGGGTAATGGAGCATTTTTAAAAATGCAAAAATACTTGACAAGTGCATTTATACTGGTATTTATAAAGTTTGAAAACAAACCCAAAACTAACCTCAGAGCAAATTGTATGGGTACAGTATTCTCTTAATTTCATTACAGTTGTATTGTGAAACAAATCAACTCTCAAAATAGTCTGAAAATAGTATTCACACATTATGTGAAATGTGTAATACTCGACTTTTTGGATTAAGAGATGTAAAATTATTATAATTACCTCTACCTATACATAATCTCTTTGTTTTTAAAAGCGTGTATAAATAACAACACTTCATAGAGCTAACATTTAACTTCTTAGTTGAGAGAACTACCTGAAATAACTGGAAAGTTTAGTCCTTTAAGAGATGACTCATTTCTTGATGAAGGAAACGTAAGGCACAGGTTCTCTAATGAACACAAGAATGAGGGTGGGCTATGAATTTTTTTATGGATATCATATCTCTATAAACATCAAAGGCTGACAAACAATCTTTCTCTTTTTGATAACTTGCCCTACATGCATTTGCAGTGGGCAACCTGAGGAAGTAGCTTATGGGGAAGGGGGATCTTGGAGTTTCCAGGCATACAGAATCTGCTAAATATCCCTCACAGACAGCTCTGTGAAGTGGTTTGACGCCTGTGATCTCTGGACAAGGAACCAACGTGTCCTGTGCATGCTTGGGATATTCCCAGAGAGCAGCCAGATGACCCTGCCTTTTACAATCATGCCGGGTCCCATGGAGAAAGGGAAGAAGCCACTGGAGGCCAAAAGTTACAATGTCAAAAGAGGAACACATTTTGAGCACTGACAATGAAGCAAAACGAAAAAAAAAAAATGGAGTAAGCTGCTATAGCAATTGAGCAGAGACCAAACGTCAGATACTCAGTGGGAGTGAGAAAGAGAGAATTGTTCCTCAACTAGAAGAAATGGCCAAAAAGGAACAGAAACTGAAAGATCACAGGACAAGAAAATCAACACAGAATGAAAACAGGAGCCCTCCTGCCCCTGAAATCTAGCTCCAGCCCAAGGCACTTGAGAGGAACTGTGATACCCATATGACTTTGTATAAACTACATCTGTTTACTATTAGAGTTACCAACAGAACATTTTTGAAGAATATTTCCCATGGATGATTGCACTTTTAATAGTGCATATAACAGAATATCTAGAATGCCAAGGTTTGTAATGACCCAACCAAACCTTTATGAACCAAAATCAAGAGTAAAAAACAGCTATCCAAAATGCCCGTTACTCTGCTAACATCCTTCTACAAATATCCACATGCCACCTACAACACATCAAGGAGAAAGCCTCAAGCTTGGAATGAAACAACAGTGATGGGAGAAAATAAATGGAAAAAGATGTCCTCTTGCTTTTTATCCCCTTCACTGCTTTGGATGTACACACTGTTAGGCCCTTCAGCTTTGTTTAATTATTTTGTGCAGGAGACTGGAATCCTTAAGTGTTTATATGTGCATGAGAGAGTGTGCAAACCTGGTGAAATTCAGTAGCTATATGAAGAAGTTAATAGGAATTTTTTTAACCTACTGAACTATTCCTCCACGGCTACTGTTTCAATTTCTCATTCCTTAAAATTCAATAAATCCATACCAAACCACTAAGTAATTTTGTATCTGCTTCAATAAGCAACATTTGATTAATGATAAGAAGAATGACTAGGGGTGGTATTACCATGAAGACCCATGCAGTGCAACATTTTCTCCATTGGAAAAAAATATTGTGTAACTGAGACCAGTACTGTCTAGCAGTGGCAGACCCCAGAGTGGAAATTCAAAGATGCCATTACTGTATCTGTTACCTGTGTGAAGGTTGCATAGATCTGCTGTTTTTTATCTCCCCCATGTGGTTAAGAAAGTTAGTAAGTTCGCCTTAGAGCAGCAGCTTCCTTCTCCTCCAGAGTATCCTCGAGTCAGATGAAAAGACTAGTGGTGGTCTAGGAAAACTTTAAGGCTGAACAAAAATTCATTAAAAAAGCAGAAAGCACAGGAAATTCCCAGTCTCACAAGTAACTTAGTTACTCCACATATTCCCATGTAACCCCTAAATTTACCTCTTAACTCTCTTTCCAGTATACAAATGACTGAGTTACAACTTGAAATAGTACCCACATTAGGTAGTTTACAAGTGGGTTTAATCACATCAGTACAGATTTACTAATAATTTATAATCCATTTTGTCTTTGAAATAACTAATATTTCAAGCAGCTGGTATCAGAGGTATCTCAACTAGTATAATCTCATTACAATTAATAGCCTCAAACCATTCAATTGCCATCTATCACTACTTCTCACACAGCACTGATTATAGTTATTTTCCATTTTTCTTTAATGTCTCCTGTAAATTACAGTAAATAAGCAGATAACCTTCACCCTTTTAATTCTATGTATGTTTAAAAAGTGGTGGAAAGGGTATGGAAAAAGAGGAGGAAATCCTTACTGTTATTTTTTCTATGCTCTAAATGTGTTATAAACATTAATGTAGCTGTAGGTCAGTTTAGACAGGATATAAACGACTGTCCTCTACTTTGCTCTTTTCTTCAATCATTAAAGTTTACTTAATATTCATGAAAAATACTTTTTATCCCTGGAAGCTAAAAGCTTCTCTTTATTCACAGAACAATTACACCTCTGGCTGTATCATAAATTACCTACATTATCAGGATAATATACCTATAACCTTATCTGGAGGACCAATCTTAGATACGAGAAAAGAGATTTGTTTTCATGCCTGATAATTAATAAAAATGCATTGCTGTTTATTTTAGTTATAAAAAGTGCTCTTTATTTATGGTTGTTAAATATTACCAGGATGACTGGGAAATCTTTCAAAGTCAGTGAAAAATTTGAAACAGGGAATTTCTACTGGTGTTTGTGCTTACTGCTCACACACATCGAATTTCCCAAGAGATATATATGCAATCTGGTGATTGATCTTCCCAAAGAAAGGCCTAGCTGGAGGCAGCTGGCTTGAGCTTGGAAAAAGCAGTCACCAAACAGGCATCTTTCTCATTATGACAGGCAAGGGTGGCATTGAAGGTGATATTAAAACACTTTTCTTGTCTTGTCAAAGCTGTCCCTGCAACGGGCAAGAAACATGCACAGTTTTCCACAAAGTGAAGTTCAAAAGTACACCTGAACTTCTGCTTCCATTGAGGGGGAAAAAAAAAAAGAAGTAGAATTTGGTAGAAACAATTTAGCAAGTACAACTTTTGCTTCAGGTGTAACCTTATGGATCCACCGCTCTTTTATGTCCACAACTTTATTTTTCATTTCTTATAGCAAATCGTGATGCTACAACAGTTAAGACTAACAGTTGTTTTAGTCAAATGTCCATTCTTACCCTGCAAAAGTTTTCAGAAAAAGTCATGATGTTGATTGAAATTCCAGTGTTTATCTATTCCCAAAGCCGTATTTTCTCCCACGAAGTATGAGCAAGATTCTTCCTAGATCCAATAGGCAATACAGTGGAGACCCACAAATTAAAACATCTTTTGTTTTAAAAGTGATTTAAAATACATTGGTCTTAAGAAATAAGGCTAAAACAAATAGGCTTAAAATCTGAAAGCTGATTTGGATAGAAATCTCTCCTGTCATGTCATGTCATGTCATATCTAAGTAGTACTTAAATGGCATTTTCTACATGAAAAATAATTTGTAGTACATGTACCAAAGAATAGTCACATGATTACTTTTAAGAAAGAACAATGGAAATTACAGGTTTGACAAGTATATACGATGACCAAATTAAACATTGTTTTTCTGCTCTGCATAATTTACAGATACAGAATTTGCTTTTTTAAACAATACTGGCATTTGGAAATTGTTTATGCAACAATAAAAGTATGCAACAATATTCCTCCTCAAGTTCCCAAGCTTTGTGTAGTTGGACAATAGTATTATCCTTAGTTCATTGTAATCATTTTTGTAAAGTTTCTTTGTAATCAGTTCCTGTGCACAAGTGAAAGAACAAAACCAATAACAAAGTTCAAGACACTACTGTTAAGAGTAGTTTTTAGCTCTGTAAACTCAATGAGTCACTGCTGATGCTTGTTAATATGGCAGTAGAAAATGGCACGAGCGCTAGCAAAACAGAGCAGCTTTGCAGTGATTTCCAGTCTATGTCAACTGCCCTTCGTGGCCTTCAACCTTAAGAAAACCCGTTTGAACAGCAGTGGTCAAACACTTCCAAACACAGTGGTCAATACTTAGCCAGCTGTGTGCACTGTACAGGGATCTTCATGCCTACCATACAGTGAGTACTGTGCCATGGAATTGGCTGCACAAACAGGTAAGTGGCTTTTTAATATTATTATATTGCGCATGTCTCCTACATTAAGTTTTAGAGTGTATCTGCATACCAACTGTGTACACCTTAAAAGCTGTGCAATATAATAAAGAAAAATGCCACTTACCTGACTTTCCATAATTGGGTCTATAAGAATTCAGAGTCTCACTAGTATGCTAAATATCAGCATGTCATAGGGGAGCAAATTCTTTTGACAACGAAGAATGTCATGTAGCCTAAAAAAAAATTACAAATGGTTTTTGCTTCTCTAAAAGAAAAAAACAACTATATTAATTTTTTCTGTTAAGCCAATCATTTAGGTTTTCCTTCCAATGAAACAGAAAGTGTTTCTGTCACTTTCTGTCAATATTTCACAGGTATTTCTGCCACTCCACATACCATTTCTATATTCCTTTGAAAGAGATTCACTAATTTTCCTAAGTGTTTTTCCTAATTGTGATTTCTCTGTTGATAAATAAAGATACCTCCAAAAGATACATCTCTTTCTAAATCTATTTAAACCATGTTCAGGGCCAGGAAAGAGTGTAACAAAGTTGGAGGAATTTCACAGCCAGACACAAAAAATTACTGTCAATAACCAAAATAATTGTTTGTAAAACTACAGAAAATATACTGCAGCTTTAGAACACTGTTTTAGTGTTCAATCAAGCTCAAATAGTAAAAATGAAAAACCACCTGTACTTTGAGAATGCATCAGTCCCACAGGTGTCTTGACACAGCATGATAAATAAAATTAATGAAAATGTGACTTATAAAGGGCATGACAAAAAAACCCAAAATCAAAATCAAACAACCCAACTCTACCAAAAGCAGACAAACCCATAAAAACCTACCAAATTCTGAAAAACTGAAATTGCAGTGTGCCATCAATAAAATTTATACATCAAACTTTGATTACAAAAATAAAAATTACTTGCCCTTTACATACACACAATACAAAGAGACATGCTGAAATATTGATATACAAAATAACAGTAAGCACTCTGAGATCCTCTTAGTGCAATGAAAGCTGAATTGCTGGGAAAAAAGTACATTCAATTTTCTGCAGAGGTATACTTTACTTATACTCAATAATCAGGCTAGACAGATACCTGATGCCCAAGTGTACAGCATCCTTTGATATGGAGTACAGAAACCGCAGGAACAGAACATTATATGGAGGCAAAATTCAGCCCCCTTCTCACTGAGGTCAACTGAAAACCAGCTTTACATGTGAGATCAACAGGCAAATGAGTAACATTTCTAGCCTGACACTATCTATGCAGTGGTAATTTGATACCACTGATTCTTCTAAGAGTATGGTTTACAATGATTTAATTTCCTTCTTATTCACAATGTCTCCAATTCAAACAAACCAACCTCTATGATGTAAAACTGTTGGTTATTTGGGACAGACTACAGCAATATATTTTCCTCTGACATTACATAGTATTCCAGTCAACATTTCTTGGCTCCAGTTCGAAGTTAATTTTTGCAAAGATACGTACCAGTGAAATAAAAAAGGTTTAACTTTAGGTTTATAGTCAATTCTACACAAACTCACAACAGAATTAAGAATAAAATGTTACTCAGTTTTAAACAACCAGAAAACTTCCACTGTGCCTCTGTAATGTCTGGCCAAAATGTTTCTGTACTTGGTGCTTTTCAACGATAATCAAGAAATTCATTACCAATGCTCACAAGTTTTAACAATAATTTGCTCGATGTCTACTGCTTATTAAGGTTTTCATTCCCAGATGCTCAATGGAATTAGAATTCAAAACTGAGGAAGAAAAAAGTAAACTTGAATTTCTTCACAGATTACATAGGAACTAAAATAAACTCTTTGGGATCCTTGAGAACAAATTCAAAACTCACATGAACTTTAAATCCAAACCACAGTAAGTTCTCTAAAGGAAAGCTGAAAATTTAAAAGGCATTTCCTGGAAGAAAAATATACTCACAGCACCCAACACCAAAAAGCGTTTTCATATTAAGCGAGCTGTAAACCAACTTTGGTATATATAAGAGAAGGATTACCAGCTTTAGGAAGGGAGAATCCAAGCAAACAGGCTAAGATAAAATGCATAAATCACGTTCTACACGACTGAAGTTTGTGGCAGAACCAGAATTAAAACGTGATTTTTCAAAAATTCTGTTCTTTCATTACCTCACAGTCTTGGAAGTTTCTTAGGTATCCAAAAATAGAACAAGCATAAATATACACAGCTTTCCCACTGTTATAGGGCAAAGGGATTACACTAGTTTACTCTTGCCAAATTCCATTAATACTACTTAAATGTTTTCTTTCATCTCAGGAGAGACCTTTTTTCCAGTGTCATGTCCTTCACATTCGTTCTTTAGCTGTGGCATTGCTCTCCATGCATCCTCTTTTTCACTAAATGGTGACTACCATTTCAGATAGGGTACTGCAAAAATATCTATAATTAATTTAAAGTTGTGTCACAGAAGCATGGTCCTTACATGTGGTTTCAATCTTTTGGATGAAAAAACTAGGCCAACAACTATTTGTACCATGGGTAAAAAACCCTCAATTGTTTATTAAGGAGCATTTTACAACAGCACCTGTTTGTTGCCTTATAGTTAAATGCCCAAAGATAGCTTTGAAAGAAATGTGTTCCCATGAGTAAGGGCTATGCAGCAAACACATAACTCTCTTAAAATGCCTTTGAAAATTCTGGGGAGAAGAATGCATTACATGCCTTAGCCATTGTTTTTCAAAAGACTTCTGATAAAAAGAAAGCATGAGTTTAGTTAAAGGTTAAAACAATCATATACTAGCACTAATAATCTCTAAAGATACCAAACCCATCAAATACTAAACCCAATAACAACCACTAAACCCCCTACTACATGTTTTATACGGAAAAGAACACCTGAATCTTCCACAATACAAAAAATTGTATCATGAAATCACTAAACACTGCAGGACTATTACATATTTTGAACCCTTCAAGGAGGCTGCAAGGTGGAGCTGTCATGAGGGGGAATATCCTTCATTCCTCTGATGTGGCTCCAGTGGGAACCAGAAGTTCATCAGGTAGGGAGTCAAGAAAGTGCAGTCTATCTGCAAAATACAATGTTTTACTGACACCCTCTTCATCTTTCCCACCTGTCTGTGATACAGGACTTCAACACCCCATGTGCAAGCCCTGGGATACAGAGACACTCACTGGCTCCAATTGTGGAGTAACAACTTGCTCCCCCTTCCCTCCAGAGAGGTGCTGGAGAGAGCAGGTATGGGACCACATCAGGAGTGCAGTCCCCTGCAGAAACACCGTCAAGGTGGGCTGAGCAGTGCCCTGAATTGTGTAGAGTCACTGCTTTGTACCTTTGGTATCATTCACTGTCACATACAGTTGGAATTGGTTTGTTGCCTATCTTGGTAGCCTTATCTTCTGATACGTAACTGTAAGCTTCTTGCATTTTAGCTCAGTAACAAATGGTAGGAACAAGTCAAAATAACTGTGTGTTGATACTGACAGCACAGGAGGACAGCCTGCCAGCAAGAACAGACTAAATATTCGTAGAAATCACAAGTTTAGCGCATTTTTGTACTTAGTACAATAGCAGCAAAATGCTTAATTCTAAATATACAGTATCACAATCCAAACAAATCTTTGAAAAGTGATATTTCCATTCCCGTCATCCCAAAATTCCCTGTTGCTTTCACAACCAGAAAAAACCTGATATTGTATTTTCAAAGAGGTTAATACCTTCAAAATCTGAATCTCGGCTAAAACCCAATTGGAAAATTTTTGCAAAAAACATGTTTCTAAAAGTGGTCTGGTATATCAATATAGTACAGCACAGATTTTTACTAAGGGTGTGATTTTTATCTCAGTGGGACATTGGAAACAGCATTGCAGCATCATTTGAGTCACAGTCTCCTGAATGGGATAATAAAGAGCAGGAACATTAATGCAAGAAATCTCATCAACTCCTTCTCCTCTTCTTGGGTTTCTAGGCACTTGAACCATGTTGTTACCTTAGTTAATCCAAAACCAATACAAATGTGACCTGGAGACACAGACAGGTAGAACAGCCAGCTGGAGCAGAGCAGACGTGGCTTCCTATTTCAGACCCGCCTCTTACAGAAATCTTCTTTTGCAGTAAGTTGCTCTTCCGGCTTTTTTTTTTTTTTTAATTATTCTCCTTTTAAAACATGAATTGAAGGATAGTAAGGTTTAAGATCAAGGTTTAAAATTATCTGGAGGTGGATGAGCACACACATAAATAGAGCAGCCAAAAGGAAGGTGTGCACAGCACAGTACCTAAATAAGGGCACACTACCCAGAGCCATTTAAGATACGAGAAGAATAGCAAGAGCAACTCCAGGAAAAACCTCTGCATGCAGTCTTCTTCATTATGAAGACTGAGTACACAAAAAGTATGCGAAATGTTTACAGCTTTGTTTGCTTTTCCCCCTCTGGCTGATCCCAGGATTAACAATTAGTCCACGAAACCAAAGGTAAAAGTCCAGTAGATCATATGATGCTTGCTGTATCTGTCCAAACTCCTAGCATTTCCAAATCAGAAATATGTGCAATTGATTCTTTCAATATAGGAATATTTCCAGAAGAGATACTGCTTAAATGGATCTCAGTAACACAGAATTTACATTGTCCCCCCTCAATGTGACTTCTACTAACTGCCCTGTTTATCCAATACTATATAAAAGAAAACAAATACGAATCTGAAATTCCCCTATTACCATTGCAAGGAAATGTCATGGAAAGATTCTTTGTATTAAATCAGGAGATCAAGTTCTCAGTTCTTTGAAAAATTTTAGATGGGACTGGGAAGTATTTAACGGTTTCTATTACAAAAGTGTTCTGACCTGATGGGTTCATTGTGAACACCACACTTAAGAGACTGAGAGTGGTAAAGAGTGGAACATTTATAAATAAATGTAATAATATCACAGTTAAAATTCAGGTCAAAATGCCAAGTCTTTCTAATACCATAGTCAGACCTCCTCACCTCCTACTTTCTGTGCAAGGAAGAGAGATGAAACTTTCTATTACTTACCTCGATGCAGGACATTCTGCCTAGAAATTTTAAAAACTGCTAAAATTCTGTCTCCGTAATCCAAAAAACCCCAGAGTTTGACTGCAGTGAGTTTTCTTAACCACTGAATCTATATTCCATGCTGGGATATCCTGCATCCGACATTGTGCAGTTTGATGGATGATTGTAATAGCTAGGGTAAAATTGGTATCTGGAATTGAAATTTTTTGCAAGAGTGGCAGGATTTTAAAATGTTATATCTAGGCTAATAAGTGTTAAATATATGCTGTTTGACATCTGAAAGCAGACTGATTCATAAATGCTATTACAATTCATAGAGCACTTCAGAAGGCCCTGGGCAATGGCAATTCATACATGTAAATTGCCAAGAGTTGGCAAGAAAGCTAGGTTTCATTTTTGCTGCTTTACCAAAATCCTTCAAAGAAACCATTACTTCACAGCTGAGATCTACAGGAAAACTATGGGAAAGTCTATCTGAATCACAGGCGTTTTTATCTAAATAACTCAAGCCAGATTCCTAGTTTAGCTGAAAAAAACCCAAAGGGCTATCTGACTATTCACTCGTGTTTCTACGGTTAACACACAAACTATTATAAATCAAACCTGGAATTTGGAAGACTTCATGTATCTATGACTAAAAGTCAAGTTTGAAAAACAAATTCCAGATCCTACCATCATGTGATGTAGACTCTGATCTTTTCAAAGCACAGTCTAAATACCAATTATAGCAGGAACTCACACATAAACACTTCATTATTTCATTTACAAAGCAACAGTCTGATTAGGTCTCAACAATGATTCAGGGCAGTGTTAACCTAACTCAGAAACTGCAAGTTCAAACTCTCTCCAACACAACTAGATCCAGCAATGGTTTCCAAACAATCAAAAGCCATTGCTGCTGCTGCCAGCAGGAACATTCTAACCCAGACAGAACCCCCCAAGAAGGATGCAGCTGTTCAGGTCACTGGCTGTCGGGAGTGTCTGAGCCTGGCGTTAGTACCAGAGGACAGTGTGGGAGATGCCTGCGCACGGTGCGATCAGGTGAATGATTTGCTCTGTTTAGTGTCAGAGTTTAAAGAAGAAATAGAGAGGCTAAGGAGTATTAGGGATGATGAGGGAACTGGCAGAAGAGCTCACCAAGCCACCCTCTATCATTTATCACCAGTCCTGGATCACCAGAGAGGTCTCAGATGATTGGAAGCTGGCTAATGTAATGCCCATCCACAAGAAGGGCCAGAAGAAAGACCTGGGAAACTATAGGCCTGTTAGCTGACCTCGGTGCCCAGCAAGGTTATGGAACAGATCATCCTAAGTGTGACAAACAGGAAGCTGAAAATGAGCCAGCAGTGTGCCCAGGTGGCCAAGAACGCCAGTGGCATCCTGGCCTGTATCAGGAATAGTGTGGTCAGCAGGACCAGGGCAGTGATTCTGCCCCTGTACTCGGCACTACTTAGGCCACACCTTGAGTACTGTGTCCAGTTCTGGGCCCCTCAGTTTAGGAAGGACACAGAGGTTCTGGAAAGTGTCCAAAGAAGGGCAAGGAGGCTGGTGAAGGGACTGGAGCACAGGCCCTATGAGGAGCGGCTGAGGGAGCTGGGGTTGTTTTAGCCTGGAAAAGAACAGGTTCAGGGGAGACCTTATTGCTCTCTACAACTACCTGAAAGGAGGTTGGAGCGAGGCAGGAGGTTGATCTCTTCTCCCAGGCAACCAGCAGTAGGACAATAGGGCACAGTCTTAAGCCAGTAAGTCTTAAACTGTGCCAGGCGAGGTTTTTTAGAACTGGAATTGCCTTTGTAAAACATCTTTTGTTGCTCCTCATTTCCAATCAGTCACATGTGGGCAAAAGGACATATCCCACTGTACATATGTTAGCTGACTCTGCTCATAAGCAGTGGAATATCCATGGCAGTAATCTTCTTCTGTACAGAGACTGGCTTATTTGGCAGCAATGAATGCCACGGGCACAGAACTGTAAATGCCTGCATGTAAGTGCCTGCCTATCTGGAGATAGGCACACATGTCTGTGCATGACACTTTAGGTAGACATTCTGCATCCTGAAAAATGGTGCAAGAAGATAATGGACCAAGAGAGTGGAGATGGGTAAGTCTGAAGTTAGAGTGTAGGAAACCAAATACCAGGCAGGAACATTCAGCTATGTCCAGGTTGGTCCTCTGAAACTGCCAAGGCCTGAGCTATCAGTTATGCTGAGGTAGAGAAACATTAACTATTACTTTATGTTCACAGTCAAGAAGAACCTATCTAGCCCCACACTTAAAAGACTGGTCCATCATGGCCCCAAAATACTCATCATGTGATCCAGTTACAAAGTTTTAAGCCACCTCTTCATTTGCTAAGAAAGAAACAGCCATGATGTACACAGCTCCACCACTACAAACAGAAAGCCGACATTTCAGACAGCGGGTCTGATCGCAAAAAGGAGGATGTTGTGTCCAGAAACTTACAGTACAGTTAGTGTAGCTCATGCAGGGCTGATACTGAAACTGCACTGACTGAGTCTGTCAAAGTCACACAGAATTACACAAAGAACCGTGATCACAGCACTCTGCTGGGCATTATTTACTGTACCGATCTACATCCAATACCTTAGTAACAGATCTATCAATAGCTTGCTAAGCATAAATTTGCATTCATACAAGAAACGTCACATTAGCAACATTGTTCTGAAAGTCAGGTTGCAAAAGACGTGGTATTAACCTACAAATGCAGGACCCCAAATATATACACCTCACTGTGATGAGCTGCAACTTGTCATTTTTATTACAAAACACAGGACAGTGAGCATTCAGTGTTTCTCCCCAAGTGCCTAAGAGAACTCCTTTAGCTGTACATCTATTCCACAACCCTAGAAGCACTAAGCTAAAATGAACTTTGCCTGTTAATGAGTGTGAAAAGGAGCATTGCATGTTAAGGAATACCAGTTTTTAAGAACTAAAAAGACTGAATTTAATGCACAGTTGGATGAAAAGCAAGGAAAGGAAATACAAGTCTCCAATTATTCTGCAATAAGACAGGCTATGTTTCTATTCCCTTTGTTGAAGAGACTCAGGAAAGCATTACTTTAAAAACATGTTAAAATGAGAAGGAAATGGCATTTAAAACAGCTTCACTTCCTACTTAGGGCAGACCTGAGAGCAAGAGGAGCAAGCATGTAGGAAGGAGAGAGCTTGAAGAAAGGAATAAAAGCACAGTAGCTCGCACTTTTCTGCAATAACATTATGAGCCTGCTGAGAGCAATTACAATAGCACAGACAGCACTTGCTTTATTGTGATCTTATTGAATTAAATCTGAGGAAAAAAACTCTGAGATTCAGCAGGGAATTTATTAGAAAATTTTAATGTCAACCTAAATTTGATCCAAAGGCCTCCATATTAAAGGTCATATCCATTACTATATGGTGGGAAACCTTGGATGTCTCTGGTCCTATGTTCCGTCCTTTCTCAGTTTTGTTTTCTTTTGTAAGAGTAGGTCAGACTCTCCTTCTCTCAGCTTCACAGCAATCTGTATTAGAGGTACAAGACTGCTATTTACATTTTAAAAAGCCTTAGTTAGCAAGTCAAATAAAGAACTCCAATCTTACTTTTTAAAAAAAGTTGAAAATGAAAACAAAAATCAAGTGGTACTCATGAAATTAATGCACTGTGCAGCTGGATTTTTCCACTTTAGGTGGATATACAAAACATGTGACCCGATCTTGCCTGAATTATCTGCCACTCTTTCCAGATCAACTGTCATCCTGATAGGGCAGTCAGGTATGAACTGACTACTGACTTGCACAGAATAGCAAAAGCTGAGTAGTGTTTTTAAAAAACAAATTCTCAACTCCTGATTGCTACAAACATTTGAAATTGGAAGTACCATCACTGAAATCTGATCAGCTGACCTTCACTGGTCTAGTGGAAGGTGTCCCAGCCCGTGGCAGAGGGGTTGGAACCAGATGATCTTTGAAGTCCCTTCCAACCCAAACCATTCTGTGATTCTATGAAAGGCTCCTTGTTTGCATGTCAGCGAACACAACGGTGGCAATGGTTACTGGGCACTTCTGAAGCCCCATCATTCCCCTACACAAAGCTTTCAGCTTTACAACAGGAGATGCACATGCTAAGCACCTGTGAAAAATATAAAGTGCATTGTGTAGCTCCACAGTGCCCTTCAGCTTCCCTGAAGGAAGTATTCCCTACAGATTTGCAGCATAGCTACTTGAAGTAACTCTTCTTTTAGCTGAAGATTTAGGAAAGGAATTGAAACATAGATGGCTGGTACTTTACTAAAAGACGAAAAAGACCACAAGTTCTACTTTAACACCATATTCATCTTTTTCAAATATGAAACTGTATTAGAAGGAAAAAGTTCATGTTCTTGAATGCTTATGTAATTTTGCAGCTTACATTCTAATGACTTCCAGAGTACCTTGAGCTCTCAAGTGCCCATATTAGTCAGCATAAATGTGTGAACACAAGTTTGGATGCTTGTTTTAAATCTCCTCAAGGTACTCTCTGAACAAAAGTCATCCTCTCTTCTCAGCCTATGAGATTACACATTATGGATATTCATTGCACCCCTTACTTTTTCAGTAGCCCCAGTATTCACTCAACGTAGGATGTCTCAGGAAAGGAAGAAGGCTGAAACAAAAGTTTCCTGTACCAGGCCCACTTACGTTTGAAAATACATCCCATCTGATGAGCTGGTAGCAGTAATTTCAGTCTTCCTCCAAAGTACTGGAAAACCTGACAACTGAACTAGGAGGGGGAAGAGGTGCTCCAGGTGCCAGAGTAGAGATACCCATGCATCCTGTGGTGCAGACCATGGTGAGGCAGAATGTTCCCCTGCAGCCTATGGAGGTCCATGGGGGAGCGGAGATCTACCTGCAGCCCGTGGAGGACTCAATGGTGGAGAAGGGGAATGCTCAAAGGAGGCTGTAACCCCATAGGAGGTGATGAAGCAGGCTCCTGGCAGGACTGTGGAGCTACGGAGAGGAGCCCACGCTGGAGCACGTTTGCTGGCAGGACTTGTGACCCTGAAGGACTGCAGCCCCTGGGAATGACTCACACTGGATAAGTGCATGAAAAACTGTCTCCCAGGAGAGGGACCCCATGCTGGAGCAAGGGAAGAATGTGAGGAGTGCCCCCTGAAGAGGAGGGAGCAACAGAGACCAGGCGAGATGAACCAAATGCAGCCTGCATTTCCTGTCCTCTGCGCCATTTGTGGGGGAGGAAATAGAGAAAATTCAGAGTAAATTTAAGCCTGGGAAGAAGAGAGGAGTGGAAGGAAGGTGTTCTTAAGAGTTGGGTTTGTTTCTCATTACCCTTCTCTGATTTGATTGGTAATAAATTAAACTAATGTCCCCAAGATGAGCCCGGTTTTCCTGTGAGGGTAATTTGGCGAGTGACCTCTCCCTGACCTTATCTCAACCCACAAGCCTTTCATTGTATTTTCTCTCCACTGTCCAGCTGAGGAGATAGAGCAGCTTTGGTGCACACCTGTGTCCACTCAGGGTCAACCCACCACGCAGCCAAACTAAATTTAGTTTCATATACACCTCAGGTACCTTAGCAGATTTGAAACCAAAAGCGCAAATACAATTTGAATGCCACTTAAAGGTCACCACTTCTTAAAGACTTGTGTTCACACAGTCATATGCTGACCTGAGCTTACCCTTCTAGACTTGGATGTGAATGACCTCTAGCTCAGGACCTGCGCAGCCTTACCCATCAAAAGAGATTGATTGCACACACTTGCTTTAATGCAATTTGATTTGATAACTACTGTAATTTTGTTCATTAGATAGCTGTTTCTTATCAGTCTTGTCTCATTCAAAAAGGGAAGGAGAGGCTTAATTTCTTACTTATAACATTTGCAAGAAGTCAACAAAATGGCTGCTAGATTAAACTGGAAATATTTAATACTTAGTCTTTTAATGTAAAAGCTAGCCTTGATGCTAGAGTACAGACATCTTAGTTTTGTACACTGACAAAATCTCTGGGTTTGACTTTTTTTTAGGACTTGAGCAACATATGATTTCAGTTGGTAAGAAGAGGATAGGAATTGCAGAAATAGAAATTTCAGTAATGACACCAGGTAGGATGGCATCAGATTTTGCATACTAGTGTTTAACTCATCTCTTTGCCAGCCATTTTCCTATTAAACAAGTTCAAAAAAGTGAAATAATAACTAGCAATCTATTAATAACTTTAAGTTAATAACTTTAAGTACTTTAATTAATTTTAATTAATAACTTTAAGTACTTTAGAATACTAAGATAGAGTATTATGTGAGTATGGAGCTGGGATAGAGAACAAGAAAGGCAAGAGGAATGGGAACACAGACATATCTGATTTTGAATTGCTCAAATGACAGGGAATTTTGCTAATTGCATCAATATTTGAATGTTTAAATCAGTCCTTTTGTTTTCTAGGACTGAGAGCCTGGTGAATTTTTTACTCACCTCTTGATAAAGAGGATTTGTTATCCTCAGGTTGATATTCTTTTCCTACTGTTTCAATTGATTAAAGAGGTCAGTCACATTCATTCTATAGGTCTTCCAACTCCTCACTTGCTCTTTCCCAATATAAGCATTTATTTTTCTAATCTCATTTTCACCTTAAACAAATGGTGTATATGTAATACAAATGCTGTATTTTTATCTATGTAAATATTATTTAATTCAACAGCATTTCAGATAATGACTAATTTAGCCAACATTTCCACTTACAAGTAGCATTGTAAAATTAGGCTCTATACAGTAAGACATTAAAATAATTAATTTTGTATCATATTTGAGTTTAACAATGTTAAGGACTTTTATCTGAATTTTTGTATATATATATATATGTTTACTTGAAAATCTGCAGTTCAATTTAAGGATCTCAGTTAAAAAGACAAGTTGCAAAAAATACAAACAGTTGCTTCCCTACTTCTGTTTTTCCTATTCTGGTGTTCACACTGGCTCTCACTTACGTAGAAAATAACAGCATTAACTACTAAGTCTTTCTTCACTATTAATTAGGCAGGGTTTTTAGTTTAGTATTGTCTTCTATGTAGCCCATAAAACATGGTAAGACTGACACAATGTGATCAGCATCCTGCCAGCTTTCTGTCTAGGCAGATTTCCTCCTCCAGAATACTGCTGCTTAGGTGTAAAGGGAATAGCGAACAGATTGAGTTAGATGACAAAGGGATAGTGTTGTAAGACTAGGAATATCGTGCCTTAATTCCTGCTCTAAGCATATTTTGCAAACCTGGGCAAATAATTTTGTTCCTTAGGAGCCCAAGTCTTTAAATACATGGTTAAAGTTCAACAAAGTTCCTTAATTTCCGCCTCAGTATCTTAAAGACATTGGTGAAATGCACAGCTTAATCGGGTTACTTCTGTAAAGGAGCAGTAGCACGAGTAATTCTCTCTGCCCTCTGCCTTGCCTGTACAGCTGAGAGAATAGAAAAAGTCCCAGCTTTGACAAGTCCCTGGGGATGACAAAACAAATGTATGAGTACTGTCATACTCACAGAATTATTAGTAATAAAACAAGCAGTTTGAAAAGACTTACTTCCTTTTTTTCCCCATAAAGCATACCATACATGTGGCAAAGGTATGTTACTGTCAATGGGCTAGTTCTTCAGTGTTATTCTACAGCACAACTTAGCATACCAATTTTTTCTCCTCTTCCCCCATGAGCATAGATACATCATTTTAAAAGCAATTTACAACATGTCAAACTGCTTAAGGAAACTCTTAAAAATCTAATGTATGAAGTTAACCATTGGCATGATTTATTATTGATGTTCCACTGTTATAACTTGACAATTAAGAAATATTGATAAATGTAAACACATCATTGATGTCAATTAAAAAGCACAAGATTGATTAACCTCCCAGAGGTATACTGGCATAAGCAGCTAGACAGTAATCACTCCCAGTAAGTATTCACTACTGACAAATGTGTATAGAAATTAGACTTCTGAGAGACAAAAAGTACTTTCAAATAAAATTAAGATAATTTGAACACAGAACCAAAGGTCAACAACAAAATCAACAAAATTACAAACAAGGTCTGCATTAATGTGAAAAGCTAAGTGATTAAGTCATATAATGCTCTCATTAACCACACGTTTGGACAAAAATATGGTTAAAAATTACCAACGCAACTGCTCAGCAGTGAATTATGCTCACAGGAGAAAAACTATGAATGCATTATTTAGCCACTATATTGCAATATTCATAACTGCTCTGGTGAGGGACAGGATATTATTTCTACAGCATAAACAGCAGATCTTTGTTTCAAACTATGCATTTATGTACTTTCTATGGGTGACCAAATTATAAAGGTGAACTTGAAACTCTGGTTCAATCCCTGCAAAGAAAATAGCCTAGGAAGGATGTTCAGGCAGCCCATACCTAGAAGAGGGGAAGCATATATCTGACTTACCCCAGAGAAAATAACAACAAGAATTAGTCAAATTTAAATGTGACTGGAAGAGTTTAGGCTTCTTTTTTCTTCTGCTTTTTACTTGCTTTCAGAATGAATGTACTGGCATAATGCCTGTCACCAAGATGAAGGGCACTGCAGCTATAGCCTTTAATGGACAAAAAAACCCCAGGCTCACCTCAGAAAGCACAGAGCTAAAGACAGCAGCAATGCACCAAGTGCCAAGGAGACTGCGTAAACACTAATTAAACTTTCTCTCTACAGTCTTGTCTAGAAAACAGCTTTCCCTGCTTAAACTTCCAAGGGCTGGATGAGACATGCTGATACTGGAGTCTAGCAACTTTCTTCCCTAAATCTTGGCCTTCATAACAACTTGATGGATCAAAGACATTTTCCTCAACACGAGCATCTTACTACAGAGACAATAGACAGAATCTGAATTACTGCAAAAAAGGTAATATTGAAACATAACATACCAATGATAAAGCTTCTTTCTTTGTTTGAAAGAGCTTTTATGTGAAGTCCACACATAAGTTTATTGTCAAAATAAAACCAGATCATTGTGAATTTATCCGGCTGCAAATTCAGTCAAATGGTCTTAGTGAGAGAGATCATGTTTGGTGCTATGATAAAACACAGGGGTATTCAGTGGACCCCCAGAAGATTACAATATATGCAGGCACACCAGACACAGAGGACAGGGAAGAAGGCTTCCTCTTCTATTTTTTTTTTTTTTAGGTAACTGGTTTTTTTTCAGATTTTTATTAAATGACAGTTAACATCAGTGGATTTTATAAACAGCTTTCATTTTGACAAGCATTTTCAAAATAAGAAAAAAAGTATCACCTTTGCAACTGGAATAATGGAAGAGTTTTAGTGACTGAACCAACAGAAGAAGTATGAAGATAATAAGATGAGGAAATAAAAAGCACTCGTGAAACCAGATTCTTGAAGCAAATAGGACAAACAGGAGCTCTTTGCAGGCTGCCTTTATGCTGAGAATGAACAAGAGAATAAATTCTTTAGACTTGACAAACTATCCGTGAAAGAAACAAACAAAAGAAAGGCACCTGATTTAGAGTGGTAGGGGATGATTTTACAGCACATTTTCAGTGTGCTGAGAAGCATCTGAAAGGTCAGAAAAGAATTCAAGTAGCTTAAGGAGGAGCTAAAGTGCCGTCTCTTCCCGTTTTTAGCTGTGAAGGGAGAAAATGTAACTGCAATATACTGAGAGACTGATGAATGAGCACGGGGCGGGGGATGACACGGATGGATAGAAAATGTCATTAAAAAAACCCACTGTACCACAGCTACAGGACTAGGTGACTTGTTGGATAGCGAGGGTGTCAACATCAACATCGTCATCCTGAACTACAGACTGCAATTCAAGGGCAGCAAAACACAGTCCTGGGGATCAGAGGCACCAGACAAATGTGCCAAAGCTCCTCCTGGAGGGAAGCGTGCCGGCTCAGTTGCTGCTGTACCACTGAACTGAACGCTGTCTCCTTTTCATAAGCAGTACAAAACCAGGAAGGAAAGTTTTCTGAGCAAGGAAAAAAGACAGAAAACACCAAGAGATTAAAAAGCAATCAACAAATGGTGGGAGATCAAGAGATCACTAGTGTAACAATAGGACTTTTCTTTCTTACTCTTTTCACAAGTCCTCCAAACAGCAATCACTTTTAATTTCCTGAAGGTCTAGCTGTACATAAAACGGGTTTACCCCTGAAAAGGGATGCTCGTTGAGAGATCAATGATCAGATGTAACCATAAGTCACATTACACATATTAGGCTGTTACTAGGTTATATGTTCCATAAATAACACAGAAAATTGCCATACTTTTCCTTTTCCTATTCAGTAATAAAGAGATGCTCCACAAATGTTCTGCTCTGCAGTAGACCATATACAGCAAGAAAGACAAAAAGTTACTCAAAGGTTAATATAATTTAATGCAAGAAACTCAGTCTTCAAACCCTCCCTCAATGGGCACCACTATAAACCAGACTGACAGGCATCAAAGCAAGATCACCTGGTCAGATTAGTAACACAGCAGAAGTAATTTGACCTGTGATCAAAACTTCAGCACTTATTTCTGCTTTCCCTCTCTTGACACTATGTTTTATTTGTACTAAGAAACACAAGCACTTGCTGTTACCTCATTTGGAAGAGGCCCCCCTCAAAGCTTTATTGCAACAGCCACCCCTAAGAACCATATTAATTTACACACTGGGCTGAACCCAGGAGAACTGGAAGCACAAGGAACAAGTGGCACATGAACACATCTGCCTGAAAATGTGAGCCTTCTTTGCTTCTGAAGCTTTCTTGAGCACAGAATGGTTGGTGCTGCTAACTATTTCAAGGAGCCAGGCTGATAAAACTTACTCTTTATGTGGAAGTTTATACCTAACATTTGTTTGATTGGATGTGACATACTGCCACTCCAAATTGCTCATGAGAAAGTAAGTCCTTCTCTTGTCCTTCAGACAGCCCTCCTCTGTGCATAACATCAGATGCCCAGATCTCTGGATGCATTATATAACTACTGTTACTATTTATGATAAGGCCCCAACCTCACTGGATTAGCCATTAAATACATGTAACAAAAATAATGACAGTTCTTTATGACAGATAATTAGAGTATTTTAAAAGCAGCTGCCAACACTCAACAGTCTTTATTTTTTTATTTTTTTTTTTAGGAAAGGTAACTGCATACCTCAAATGCTGTGTTTTACCCTGAGCTCTTAGATCAGAAAGACAAAGCTTCATTCTATCCCCGAGTTGCCTCTGCTGGTGACCTAAAGGTTACTTTGAATGCAGGGTCTACTTTGGTATTTAATACTGCAGACAGAACCTGCCACTTGTAGTTTAGTCAGCAAAGCAAACAGCAGCGAATCACTTGTGAAAACACAATCTTGTTCTCCATCAGGAGAGTTAAATGAAAGCCTAAGGAGTAACACTGCTCTGGGGACTCACACAGGTGTAACCTGAAGAGCCATGCCACCTGAAGACGAATAAAATGTCTATTACACTTCCTTCACCCTCAGATGCCAGAAATTAAACTGATATGACAGCTCTGAGCTTTTGGCATCTGTTACAGTATTCCAAATCTCCAAAGCTAGCCTACAGGCCAAGAAGAAAAAGGTAACTGAAAAAGCTAGACAAAGTAGACCGTGCTGCTAACAAGTCCTGGAAAGGGACAAGTTCTGATTTACCTGGGTATCTGCTTAAATTTACCAAACCTTTCTCAAAGTCACTCCTACAACATCTATTCTTTGTTCCTCCTCCCTTTCAATCCCCAAAACCATATGGATATTTACTGTATATAAAATGCATTTACTCTCCTATGGGAATATAAATCCAGTATAGCTCTGAATTTACTGCCTCCCAATTTCAATTTCAAGCTTTCTCTTGTTTACTAAAAGACAGGTATTATCCCTCCTATGTTATACATTTCTCTACCTGCATCTCAGTCTCTTTCCAAGCGAAGAGCACTGAAATTTAATATATGTTCAGGATTTCCACTGCAGTCTTAATCATATTCTTCCTGGTAGGTTACTGTTATAAAGAAGTTTTCAAACTGCATGCAACATAAGTGTAACTTGAGTATTTAAATGACCTTAAGGGAAAGAAAATATCTAAAAATATCACCCTAAAGATCTTTGAAATTTAAAAAAACCCCCAACAAACACAGAAAAGTCCCCCCAATGGTTTCTAAACTGTAAGTCAGCTGATTTAAATCTGGTTTGTGGCTTTGCCATAAGCTTCCAGTATAATTTTGCTAAATGCATGTAAGGAACCAATCAAGTGAGAATTCATGATCTGCTAAAGCAATTAAAAATTGACTACCAGGCTAGGAGGAAGAGAAGTGCAAGAGGCTCGTGCCAACCATTTGCTAAATTCTAGATGCAATTCCAAGGATTTAGAAGTGTACAGATAGTGCACTGATGCTGGGTACTGATTTGATAAACCTTTCAATAGGATCTTTGTCCATGTTTTGATTATGCCACTCACTTCCTGCTTTCCTACTGTGAATGAGGCATTTGAAAACTTTACTGTGTCTACACTTGCTTCAACAAGCTAAATGGCTTGAGATGTAAGAAAAGTTCTCTGTGCATACTGTTGGCTATATCCTGGTTGGAACATGAGGTCCAACTGTAATAAATACAAATATATTACACAAGTAAAAAACCCAGCAAACTTCCAAGGATGTTCCTCTTATTGAAGAACTGTAAGTCTACAATTTTTTGGACAAAAATGGGTATTTGCCATTGTGAAGCTGAAAAGAAAAGAAAAGGAGATAAAATTCAGGGAGATCCTCAAGAAAAACAGTAAATTAATCTGTGATTTTAAAACTTCCTTGCAGTGAAAGCCTGATAAGAGGAAATCATATTAGAGCTCCAATGTAATTGTCTGCTAGCAGGAAAACATGACTTGCCAATACCATACACATTCCTGAACAGTAGTGTGGTTGCTGGCCCCTGTGCTCAAGAAGCTTTTCCAGCTATTCTTTTCTCTTGGTTTCAAAACTGCTGTCAACATAATGAAATACATTTTTTTTTTGCAATTTGCTTACATATTCATAAAAATTAGACAGAAATACGACTTGTAGCCTGAAACTAGATTTTTGATAATGAACCTTCTCCTGCAAAGGGCATCTAGCCTACAGTGCTCTGCAGTATAAACACAACTATGTTCAGATATACAGAATATTTCCTAAAGTTTCATAAGAGACAGTCAATTCCAGTGTTGCTTACAACTGTGTAAATTGGTACCAGACTCCCAATACTCAACAAAATGCTTTCAGTCCATAAATACATACACCTTGACATTTACTAATTTACCTGCTATTGCTGAAAACAAATCACAGGATTACTAGAACTGAACTATGAAAAACAATGGGAATATTTGCTGCTCAAAGGATGAGCAATCAATCCAAAGCAGGTGCAGTAAACTAAGATAGTACCTCTAGCTTTTGTTTTCTAGAGTGACTATAATTGAAATTGCTTGTCTTGCTAATATTTATTAAACATGCTTTAATACTTATGCTATTTTGATTAACAGAAAATTTCCTTATGCCATGGCTATATTATCTCCAGTTCATAATAATATGAGTGCTATATCTGTACATTAATTCAGTATAATTTCCACTTCCATTCAGTTGTTACTCAAATTTACGACATTGCCAAGATAAGATACTGCTAATGAACACCTCAAGAAGGCACAGTACTTGGCTGCACGGACAATTCGGCTTGCTAAAAGAAATAAATCCAAAAGAACTGTTATTTTGCACAAATTTCAAAACAAGACCATACTAATAATTTTGAATACGAAGAAACATAGGAATACAAGACCAAAATCTCCCACTAAGTATGACATTGGCTTTTATCAAGGCATAGTCATGAAGCATTTTATTAAAAGAAATGAAGCTAAAGTTACTACAGTCAATGAATATTTCAAGGACTAGAATGCACCTTACAACATGCTGCAAATGTGAAAAATACTGGAAGTACTCAACAGTTATCATTGTCAGTGGAACCTTTCTAATAGAGTTCTCATGCTTCAAAACCACATTCCTTCATTCTTCTACACATCTGAAGGGAACAGTAAGAGAGGTCAAGCCTGAAGAAAAACAAATTCAAAAGAAAAGTTCATCCGTTCCCTTAAGAAAGCACCAATGACCAGATAGATGTAAAGGAAGCAGATTCATGTGTCCTGACTGTCTAACTGCTCACAGTACATTTCTTGTCTCCTTGCTCAAGGTTTGTACAAACCATGATTCTCATCAGTTTGGATTATTTAAAGAGACAAACGAAAGCTGTGAAATATCAAAACTGCTGAAGAGTACTGTAGTTGTGTGATGTCAAAACCAGTAAAATCGATAATAAAGCCTTCAGAGCTGCCAGGAAAAACAAAATACAAAGCAAAACTACCAACAAGATGGCTGGTAGTTACAATATAAAACTGAGAAGAAAGTAGTATGGAGGAGTATGTAAGAATGAGATCTATAAAATAAAACACGGCTTTAATCAGAGCACACGGGTCTAATATATGTTTTGAATTTCACTTTTATATTTTCATTTCAAAACTTGAGAGACAGCATGCCACAAAGCAAACTACTTCAAAACACTCAATATTAGCCTATCTTCAAAGTAGCTTGTATAAATCTTAAATTTCAGCAGCAGCAGTACATTTCAGTGCAAATTCTCCTACTGATAACATACTCCAAATAGTAATGGAAACTCACAAATGAAATCATATTAACATAGCTGGGGAATGGCTGTTATGAAAATCCTCAAAGGACCTCAAGAGTTTGCCTCAGAACTTTTTAAAACTTTCTGGTTCAAACTTACTTGTGACAACGCATTTCTCACAACACCTTTCTTTACAGGAAAGACACCGCAAATTGTGTTGTTTACACAGTAAACGCACACATGCAAAATCTTTATAGTGTTGAAAAAGAATTAGAGTTGTTCCTTCCTGTAGACAGACTATTTTTAAAATTGAAACCAATAATAAGCAGAGGAGGATCAAGGCAGAGATTAATGTTCCTCCGTGCTTTTCAGCATTATAAAGCTACTTTTATAACACTGAAGCAAATCGTACAGTGACTGACACGAACAAAATGACAGTAATCTGTCACTATTTCACATTTTCCACTAGGCTGATTCAAATAGTTATTTATGAACCTCACACTTCAATGGTCACTTTGATGACTAAACCATAAATTAGAATGTAAAGTGAATATAAATTTGATTTTAGAATAACAATAAATTGTCAACAAGGAGGGATATTATTTAATTTCCACCGACATACTATGAAAAAGTCGGCAATACCAAGATGATCTACATCATAATAAACCCCAAACTTAGCAAAAAACTGTATGCTACATCTCATGTTTGCTTCAGTACTTCTGCATTTAAAAATAAAAACACTTTATATTATGCTTGGTTAGTTTTAAATATAAAGTCTTAATAATGCCAGATGACTTCATTACTTAGATCTTCAGTTAAACGGGGAGGAAGAATGAATTTTTTTCCACAGAGTATGATGAAATTTAAGAGCAAGTAAATATTAATATGCATTTAGATGCTAAAGGTTTTTAATATGAAAAACTGGCTTTAAAAGACAGTTGCTGTTTTTACAATATTTATCTCTTGCTTTACAGCTGAAAGTGAGTGACACTGAAACATAACAGAAGTTCTGCAAAGCACAAAAGTTCTCCATTTTTTACAGCAAAAGAATCTTTATTACCCAAACATCAAGTCTTACAGGGATTTGTGTAAAAAAAATTATCTTGATAAAATAATTTTCTTTTATCAGATTATTTTTTGTTAAAAAGTTCCATTGCGTATTATGTTACTCTGTGTGTTATTGTCTGTTACTCCTGGAAACACGTAAGATAAACCCTTCCAAAACTGAACGCTTATACTTTGTCTGGAAAATTTCTACAAGTATGACATTTAAGATCTGATTTAAGAGATACTTCAACAACTGAACCTGGGTCCAGGCAGATGCACAGGAAGAAGGCATAAATGAAGTTAATCCTATTGTATGATGCTATTGGTGAGAACTCAGCACCACACTCTCAAAAAACCTGGAGACAGGTTGTGTTAAGTGCATTAACACAGCAGAAAATCTGACTCCACATCACAGACTTCACGCTATAAATATCTGCAGCCACGAGGTCCCTCCATAGCCACTGTCCCTTGAAGCAGGGAAGCTTCTCAAGGCGAGGTACCCCATGCAGTAGCCCACGAGGTACCGAGGTTGAGAGATACCTTACCTGACACCAGACATCAACAGGTTGGCAACTGATGTTTTTTGCTTGTATGTAACATTTAAGATACATATAGCAAGCTTAAGCAGTAATTTTTGTATCCCATACTAACTTTAAGGGTAGTATGTAGTGGAGCATTGGCCGCCAATCTGTTTGTAATAATTAAGTATTTTACATACATAAATTTACTGATTAGAACTCAAGAGACTAACTACTAGGTCAGATTTGTACAAGTGATACCCAACTCTTCTCCTGTGACACCCCTTCCTTCATTTTCTTCTCCAGCCTCTAGTACTTCCCTGGAGATGTATCAAGGATGTCAAGGCTCTCCAAGACAAAACCTCAAAAATAAGAGCTGAAAAGACTAATTATCACCTACAGATATGAGAAAAAACACCATAATATTTAAATGCAATTGCATTGTAGCAATCCAATCTGAATTGTTTCTTCGAGAAACACTTAAAATACAAAAATAGCAGTGTTTAGGTTAAAAAAAGATAGCAAAACTATGGTAGCACAAAACAACACCTGTTCCTGGAAGAAGACACGCCAAAGAAATAATTTAGGTTGCACCTAAGTATTCATACTTAATTGTCAAATCAAAGGGTCCAGCTTCCTACTGAAATAAGAATCCATCTAACTGACCTGTGGGTTGTTTAAAGACGCATGTTAAAACAAAAGTACTACTGAGCTCTGACTGGTGTCAGCAAGTGAAGATTTTGCAAGGAGGAACTGCTCAAGCATTGCAAGTGCCCTTAGAGAGTTCAGATGTAGAAACTTGCTTCCTTCCAATTTCCAGTGGTCACTATAGACAGACAGTGGGTATGTATGAGAAGTTAAAAAGTATCTAAAGTTCAATGAAGTCTAATTTGTGTCTAAATGAGATGTTATAAATGCTACTCAGACAAGAAAAATACTGACAGCGACTCAAATATTCTAAAGAAAAATGTATCATGCTGTATGGACACATTTACCCAGAATTTACATAATTCACTTTAGGATTTTTTCATTCTAACACTGTATCAGGACATAGGAAAAAACAAACACGGAAGAAAGCAAGACTATTTGAAGTGAGTGTCACAGTCACCCTTCTAAACCTATGATGTGAGGAGGAAAGGCTGAAGAAAGGAAATCTAATACACATAACCTAGAGGAAATAGATTCAAAGGAAAATTAGGGCAGAATAGAGAAGCAGAGTAAAGAGACAGCAAAACAAACAGTAGAGAAGGTAACAAGAGCATATAAACTTTTGACAGCAAGGCCTGTTCCAGTTAATGGAACCAACAACCCTAAATCCCCCTATTGCAACCATCATGTACAAACAGATGTTTCCCATGATTTCAAACTCAGACATACAAAAATCAACATTTATCTGTGGATGTTTTGAGCAAGGATCTATTTTTTCCAAGTCCAGTGGCACAAGATAGTTAACTGAGGAGGGTACAACTCTTAGATAAAATGAGAGAAATAAACATACCTGCCGACGAACAACCTCTAGGTTTGCTTTGGCTTTATTCACTAGTTCTTCTATTTTTTCAGAATCCTTTATATTCTTGTTTTCTCTGAAGGCATCTCTTATCCTTCTGATGGCATACGTTCTAAACACAAACAATAGGAAGATGTGTATTAACAGGAGTGCCACAATTTATGAAATTTCAACATTCCTTAAAACAAGCTAATGTAAAGAAAAAAATGCATACACACACATACACATACATATTTTGCCCCATTTTATTCCTATATCTTTTTATTCAGGGTCTTGTCTTGCCAGAATTGAAACAGTGTCCAGATTCTTTAATTAAAAGAAAAGTGGGTTTACTGGAAGTTGTTGTAGAAACATTTAATATTTCACATATCAATCCATCCTTAGTGCTGTAACGATACTGTTGGATGCCTGGCATGAATACTGCAAAGCTCAAGAACATAACAAAAGCCTAAGGACCAGAAAGTCATTCCCCAGATTATTTTGAATCAGTATGACTATTCTTAACCTGCATATTTTAAAGGTCATTGAGCTAGCCACTAAATACATTATATATTTTTACTAGGTCTGATGTTGTAAACTAGCAGTGAACAAAGGCAGACTGAACAAAAAGGACTCCTTCCCTGTCATCCTTTTCCTCTCCTGCCAAGGTATATTTCACCCCTCATTCCAACATCTCCTCATCCATTTCCCCACTAAGAAGCAATAACAGGACATTATTCTGCAAGCAGGAAGATGCTATGATCTCTGCTTTCAGAGAGGTAGATCCAAAGCTGTTGCCTTTTCCAACTGCCTCTTCTTTCCAACTGCAGCCTGCGGAATACTGCTCAATACAAAATGGGGCCCATTTCCATATTAAAATAAAATTTTCAGACTTAGAGGTAGATACTTTCTTTACATGGGTCTTTGGGAGGGGCAGGAGAAATGGCAGTAAACTAATCCTGCTCAGTTATCTCAATAGTGTCCCAATTCTGTACCACCACATCACATCAATATCACTTTTACTCCAGAAAGTAAAACCCTACATGTGGCACTGGAAGGAAACAAAAGGCTGCTGCAAATACCATAAATAGTTTAATATTTCAACAACCCTTTTCAATCTTGTATAACAGTGGAACTTGAGAGACAAAACTGGTTAAAACACTATCAAAAAATGCGAAGACAACGTCGAAAAATAAAATTATTGCAGGAGGAGACTGAAGAAGGGAGAGGAAGAAGAGGGAAGATGAATAGCCAGTGGCACTCTGTTCCATTAGGTGGTGCTATCCAGCTCCTAATGCAGCCGTCACCAGCCAAGCAGTGTATTTTCTCTTTGAGCTCATAAATAATACATTTCAATCACAGGAATCAGGATGGTTATGGAGTGCCACTCTGCTGCCGCACACTGGCAGATGGCGCGTGCTTTTAATTAGGGCCTGTTCACCTATAATGTGACACGGGGGTGCAGGAGTGACTGTGTGTGTGTTTGTATGTCTGAAGTTAATAGAATGTATTAAATATGGAAGCTCATTCTCATCTGCAGCTGCTGTCCCAGCAAGATTTGAAGGGGAAGCTGATTATTTCTTCTAGAAAAGAAACAACCTCAAATCATTAGGATGTAGTATAATTCTGTTGCTTGATAATGGATTGATTTCGAATCACCCCATATACATATGTAGGTTAAACTGTGCAGAAACATATATTTTCTGAAAGGACACGTTTCCAAGAGATACAAAGACTAACATATCTAGCTTAAAAGTAAAAACAACACCACCACCAAGTATCCATTAGTGGGTACAAGTCTTTCAAAATGCATTACAAACGAGTAAATGCTATCTACATAAAAAAGATAGATGGGACAAAAGCAAATTCTTGTTCAGCATAATGCCTACAGCTGGTGGGGTTTTTTTTTTGTTCTGTACATATGATGCATTAATTGTTACATCTTGCCTCTCTTCCTCTCACTACATCCAACAATTGTTGAGGAAGAAGAGATATCTACTTAGAAAACAGATCAATTTTTATCTATAATCATAAAGTTGCACTGTTTTTACCTTTTATGATTTCTTTAAACTTTTATGAATATTAACACCCAAAGGAAGTCATTTTACATAGTCTTTAACACAATCTTAATTCTACAGCTAAATCAATGTATCCTCACTATTCTCTAAACACACTTTAAAGATTAGCTCTATATCCTGACACTACTCTTTACCAAGCTTACATTGAGATTCAATATATCACTTAAAATAAGGATGAGCTCAATTCAAAGCTCAAACCCAATACTATAATGACTGTAAAACATACTTTCCTCCCCATTGAGAGGTGCCAGGGGAACATTTTACCAACACTCAAATTCTTTAAAATTATGCAAAAAGTGTTAAGATATAAACAAACTGGCAGGTTTGGAGTAGAGGGGTTTTTTGTGAGTGTTTTTTCTTTTAAGTAACAACTTTTTATATGCAACAACAGTTGTGAGCAGTGTCAAATCCAAACCTCAACCACTCTCTCCACTTCAAGGGTTTCTGAACTGAGTAGGCACTAAAAGCAAGAACTACCCTAAGAACTGCGATATTGCTTCAAGTCCATGAAAAAACGGAGCTCTTCTGAAAGTACAGTAGTGTATGTAAGCAACATATAGTAAAGATACACACGCTATGAAAAGAACTTGTTCATTCAGACATATATCTGTTGGGTTTTTTTTTAAAGAAAACTGCTCCAACGATCTTCTGGTTGATGAACAGAGTGTTCAGGTGACCAGCTACTCTAATGGACTGTATTTTCAGTTCAAGAAGCATAAATACTAAAACCAAACGTACCATCCGAAGGCACAGCTTGAAATGCCAGTGACAGCGGTTATCTTTATGAAACTTCACAAGAGTAACCTAAAAGAAGCACTATCTGAAGACAGAGAGGCAGATGAAAGGTAGATTGGCAACTGAACAAGTGGCTGTACTATATGGATGATTATTTATCCAAGCGGGCACTAAGGAACAGAGGGCATACAGCACTGCGACAAGTTTAAGCCAATGTGAGTGAAGAGGAGCTGCTGCAATTTTGCCATGCTCCCTGGTAGGCACAAACCCTCCCTCTGCCTCCTTTAGATGAGCACAGTCAGTCTGATTTGGCCCCAAGTGAGCCAGACCAACTTGGTAACCTGACAGAAGGCCTATGTACTACAAGAATTAACTTCATTTTTTGTTGTTTTGGTTTTTTTGTTTCCAGATTAGTGAGCTTCATATACTCTGCATGGGATTGGATGAGTATCAGCACTGAGGAGGAGGGAATACAGCAGTACTAATTTTGATGGATATAGTTTGCAATCAATCCCTTTCAGAAGGCCAAACAAGTCATGTAAACAAAGGGGACTCTTCAGTGAGAAGGTACCAAGCAAACTCTCCAGAGAAACAGAATGGGAAAGCAATTTTGGATACATACACTCAAAGAGCTCCTATAGACCTTTGGGAAAGGTCTAATTCTTAATGCAGTAGTATTCATTAAGAAACATAATGTAAATGAAAACTCGAACTACATTTCACAATGCACTGTTTTTCTCACTATTCTTTGAAAATAGATATTGAAAAATGGCTGAAAGATGCAATAAGGCATTTTGCATTTCCACGTGCACTGAAATTTTAATAAGAGAACACCTTTGATTTTATCTTCCGCAAAGACTTTCCAGCAAGCTAGTGACAGTGGGGCCCAAGCAAGAGTGTACAGTTGAATATATTCACTCAGCACTCTCTTACTGTGCACACTCAAAACACTTCTTGTGATCCCTACGTACATGCATCTGTCACACAATTAGTTCCCAATTAAATCAAAAGAATGTACTCAATGAGTAATAGACTTGGTGCAACGGCTTCAGACCAAAGCCACCGCAGGTGGGTGGTTACACAAGGTAACAGATGCACATCAGTAGAAAATAGAGAGTAGTTGGGGGTTAACGTGCGAACAACACCAGGGCCAAAACATTACCGCAGACTCACAGGCAATGAGCACTACCTGCTAATGTTAAGAGACAACAATGACTCTAAATAATAGCAAAAAACACAGAGAAAACAGTATTTGTCCTAACACTACCTTGAAAGAGTTCCTCTTTTTTCTCCTCTGAAGCACAATCAAAAACCTAATGTGTCCTCAAAAAAATGAAGCCTGTAAGAAGCAAAGTCTGAACTAATGACTATTAATGGAAAATGAAATCGCAACTGAGATACTTCAGACAATAGTATCTGCTCAGGGATTTAGATATTTTTATTTCAAAACGTTTACTTATGTCACGCCAGGCCAAAAAAAATTAAAAATCTTTGTGCTTTGCTAAGCCAGAGTGTAAGAAAAGAAGGTGAAACATCAGGCAAACACACTTGCTTTTTAAGTACATAGCACCAAGCTTTCAAAATAAAACTGGCCAAGCAATGTCTTTCTCAGAACCACTTTGCATTTACCAGTATCACAACATGTTAAAGGCTTAAGTCATCTTTCCAAGACACATTTACAAACATGTTGACATCTCTTGTCTTTGTGATTGTCAACAAGTACAATGTATTAATAGATCACACCACAGTTATAGGTAACATACAGCGAAAACAATGGCTGTCAGCCATTGAGTGCACATGCAAAGATAGAAGAGGAGGATTGTGGTACATATACTGTGCAAGCAAAGCAGAGTACAAGGGAAGAGCCCAGTAGGTTAGAATATTCACAACGTTCAAAAAAGGTCTAGAGTAAAATGCACTTTTCCTTATTAGTTTGAGTTGTATTTAATAAATTAAGGCAAGTGATCAGTAGCCAACCTCTAGGAAGCCCACTAGGGTTAATAATTCTGGAATGAATTATATGATGCTTTTATTTAAGGACACAATGTACAAAAGTGGGATACTGATTTAGAATACACTACCATTATATCAAGTGAGGGATCCTTTTTATAAAAAGGTCAGCTTTCTCTCACTAAATTATATTTTCTTCTGACTGTTGCCTTCCAATTAACATCTATTAACTTAAGGTAGAAACAACACGAATTTTCAGAATTTTCCATTATTACTAGTAAAATGTGCACCAGATGAGATTTGCCTTACGATATTTTCAGAATTACATGTCATTTAAAATAGAAAATTTTTACAATAAAAAACTATATGCAGAAAAATCATTTTACCATACTTTAAAGTTTTATTAGCATTAGTGAAGATGTATGTCTCCATATACAGAATTGCTTCAGAGGGAATGATTATCTATATAAATATATGCAGGTGTACTCATATATATGCAAGTATTTACAACCTTTTTTTCCTCTATAAAGGTCTCATTGAAAGACACCAACAAAGGTGAAGCAAAAGCTGCACATAATTACTATTTAATACTAAAGAAAGGAACATTTGACAACAGATGTGTGTTTGAGACTAGGAGGTAAGTATTTCATAGGGAAGTAGTTGCAATTTGTCTAATTAAACACAAGACCAACAGAGGGGTGTGGATGCAATGTTTTATCATCAAGGTGTTCCTCAAACTCCATCATTAGACAGATTTTCAGCACTGCCACCTCAAGAGATAGCACAACACCACCACCACCTGTCTGTTTTCTAAAAATCAAAGCAAAGCTTATTCTTGGAAACAGGATTTGCTCGGTGGAGTGGGGGTGGTGGCTGGATGCTGGGACAGGAGGAAAGAAGAGTAAAGAAAAAGTAAAATTATATAGTTGGTTAACTCAGCATTATTTCCTCAAATTTTCTAATGAAGCAGAGTCACTGGACAGTCTTCACAAAAAGCCTACAGAAAGAAACCTACAAGCCATTACTTGGTTTCTCTGCTAATACATAAAATACAAGTTTAAAGAAATTGCTAAGGCATATGTTTGGAATACAACAGCACTAGAGATACTTTATGAGAGAGGATTTATAAGGTTCAACAAGGCCAAGTGCCGGCTCCTCCACTTTGGCCACAACAACCTCATGCAGCGCTACAGGCTGGGGACAGAGTGGCTGGAGAGCAGCCAGGCAGAGAGGGACCTGGGAGTTTGGATTGACAGGAAAATGAACATGAGCCAGTAGTGTGCCCAGGTGGCCAAGAAGGCCAATGGCATCCTGGCCTGGATCAGGAACAGTGTGGCCAACAGGACCAGGGAAGTGATTCTTCCCCTGTACTCAGCTCTGGTGAGGCCACCGCTGGAGTACTGTGTCCAGTCCTGGGCTCCTCAGTTCAGGAAGGACACTGAGGTGCTGGAGCGGGTCCAGAGAAGAGCAACAAGGTTGGTGAAGGGACTCGAGCACAGGTCCTATGAGGAGAGGCTGAGGGAGCTGGGGTTGTTCAACCTGGAGAAGAGGAGGCTCAGGGGAGACCTCATCACTCTCTACAACTCCCTGAAAGGAGGTTGTATCCAGGTGGGGGTTGGTCTCTTTTCCCAGGCAACCATCAGCAAGACGAGAGGGAATGGTCTTAAGCTCTGCCAGGCGAGGTTTAGGTTGGATATTAGAAAGAAATTCTTTACAGAAAGGGTAATCAGGCATTGGAATGGGCTGCCCAGGGAAGTAGTGGATTCTCCATCCCTGGAGGTTTTTAAGATGAGACTGTATATGGCACTTAGTGCCATGGTGTAGCAACCACGGTGGTAGTGGATCAAGGGTTGGACTTGATGATATCAGAGGTCTCTTCCAATCCAGCTGATTCTGTGAGTCTATGATTACTCTCAAAGAACAGAGAAGAGGAATAAAGATTGATGAACATTAGAAACCATATTTGAGAGCTGGTGACTGTGACCCAGTGCATATGATACACACTGTATGATCAGATACAAGGTTTTGTAGCTTATTTCTAAAGCAAATATTGCTACTTTGCATCTCGGAGCTCAAAACATCTAATAAAAACTTCAACCTTTTCCGTGAGATCCCTTTCATTTGCTTTAATCAATCAAAAACCAAAAATGCCTCCGCAGATTTTTAGAGAGAAAGACTTGTGTCTGTTTTATGAAAGAACTTATTTTTCTGACTATATCTTTTCATCAGTTTGTGCCTGTACCCATTTCAAAGCAGAGATCACGGATGACCACCCGATCAACAGTCATTCATGTTGGAAAGCAGTTTCGAAGGTCTCTCCTCCCAAATCCCCTGCTGAAAGGAGGGTCAGTGATGGTATCAGAATACTCACAGCTTTGTCCAGCCATGTCTTTAAAAACATGTTGACCAGGTCACCTAGCTGGGAAACATGCTCAATTGTTTGGCTGTCCTTATGAGGAAAAAGCTTTTCCTTAGAGCCAGTCTGAAAAACCCCTCTTCTTGCACTTTACATCTGCTGTCACTTTTTCTCCTGTCAGGCACCTCTGGATACTTTGATCTACTGGCTGCTTTTAGGTTCCCTCAATGTTTTCTCTTCTCCAGGATGAGCCAGACAGCTCCCTCAGCCTTTTTTCCCAGTGCTTCAGCCACTCTGGTGGTTTCTTCTCGGTTGGCTTCAGGTTGTCCATGCCTTTCCTGTATGGAGGGCTGAGGAAGGCAAGAGTGGACACAGTACTACAGATATGATCTACCAAGCACTGAGTAGAGAGGGACAATCACTCCCATCAGTCTGCTCGCTCAGCAACTCTTGATACATCTCAGGATGCTCTTGGCCTTCCTTGCTGCCAGGGCACACAGCTCAGTTACCAAACACTTCCTTCTTCATGGTCCCAGAAGTGCTATTCACAGTTAACTATGATTATTTTTGCCATTCATTGAAACATACATTTTTGTTGCTATACTTGTAAAAATAAAAACAGTTATTGACTTTATTCTAAGTGTAATGAATCTTTGCAGAAGGGAATGTTTTTTGGAAGGTGAAGGTTAAAAGAAAAAAGTAAAGATGTTCAAATGAAAGCATTCTTTTAATCCTAATTGGAGTTGCAACTGCAGTGTTATATTGCAGGAGAGGTTAAAAAAGAGGGTTGCCAGTGAAGGACCCCATTGAACAAGTTGTTCAGTTAACGAGGCACCGGGCAAGGATGTGCTGCAGAAACTAGAACCAGAATTTGCTACAGATGAAAAGTATCCTGATGGTCTGAAATGAGTAATAGCTCTCTGCTGAGCTTTCACTGCCAAGTCCCTGCCAACTGCTCACCAGGACACTGGGGGAGCTTAACAGTCCAGTTACCAGGTGGGGAATGCCATGAAACTACAAGTTCAAACCCTGACCAAGCTGATTTCTCTCTTCTTTGAGACAGATATACACCACTCCATTTGCTGTGCTAGTGTTTCTGAACAGTTCTTAAAAAGGCCTGGCCTGCTGTGTATTATCATTACAAATTCCACTATATTTTCCTGGAAAAATCAGTGCTAAGGCCAACATTTCACTCTTCAGCATGGCTGGAGGTTCCCCTTCCATTCTAAGAAGAGAGACAGTTTAGCTTGTGACTTGGGTACCCTGAAGGGGGCTAAACATAGTGCACTCCTTGGTGATTGTAACTGTTCATTTAGAAACCCACTGGGTGCTAAGCAGCCTTGCTGGAGGCAAGCATTTCCCACTTGACAGTGGGAAATGATTTGCCTTTGATGAAGCAGTAGTGCTTACTTTTAATTAAACAGCAAGGCATAAAGCCTTGGGATATTCTACCTTCTTGGACTGCAGTGTGGTTGGTCAGGATGATGATGACATTTTGATACAACACTGCTGAAGAACAGCATTATTTCTGAAAGTAAAGATTCAGATATAGAAAACATCTACAATACCCATATTATTATTTTAATATGGAAATCATAGAAAAGCTAATTCCTTAGAAGAAAAAGGGGATTGAGTATGAGAAATGTGTTGTTAGCATAGAGTTTTAGAATAAATGAGATATTTTGACTTATGAAAGACTTAAAAAACGGTTCTCTGAAGGTCACCTGAGGTGAAGCGTTGTTCGTCATCTTGACAGACTAGTAATTTTGAGCATACTGAACAGATCCCTAGCAAAGTTTTATTTTGTAAAAGTGATCCTTAGATTCTAGCAATAAAGATGATTAATTTTGCCTCTTGGTTTTTGCTCAAGTAAACTTGTGCTTTTTGAGATAGAGGGATTTAAGCATCGTAAGTCCAAAATTAATCTAGTAAAAGAAATTGCATTGAAATTAGATAGGATTCAGTCACCTCATGACCAAGACAACAATAAACCAGAAATACAATTTATTAAACAATCCAAATGAAATAACATACCATGTGTTCAGTCTGCTTATATACAACATACTAAAAGTTACAGGATTTAGAACATTGAAGTTATTATCCAATATTTATTCTCTCATCCATTTCTATCAGCTTTATAGCGGATAAAAAAATCTTTGTTCCTTATAACTCAGTCAGTAATGACAAACATCCCCCACTGGATCTCCTATCACCATATGGCTCAATGACCTTCCCTCATTCATAGCAAAGCACTGCATGTTTAGTTTAGCAAATCTGCAACATCAATTTTGACAACAATGATGGATACTTGAAATTACAATGTAATACTTAGCAGCATAGAAAATTCTAATATATGCAAAGCCTATTAGTCAAATCTAGAGCCTAAAAAAATCAATTTGGAATTCATAACAAAATCACCATCCTACTTTGTGCATACAACAGAGTACTGAATATTATTTTTAGACATTTGGGATTGTAAATACAAGCCTTTGGACAATGCATGTAATGTTTCAAGGCTCAGAAAAAAAGGAATGCAGGTTATTTTGTACACTGCGAACACTATCTAAGGCAGAGAGAGTCAAGAGGACTCTCAAGATATTTCTTTCTGTATTTTTTTCTATTTAATTAGTTACAGGATATGGAAGTCTTCACAATCTTTACCAGTAATTACACTAGCGTGAAAGAAAGAGGGGCTGAAAACTCCATCCTTAAACAAGAGTGGAACAGTAACCAGAAATGCAATGGATACAAACTCTGGGTGTCTCTTCATCCCCACAGGAAATCAGATGCAGCTTCTCACAAGATGAAAGAACAGGAGGATCCATGGGTGAACAGAGGCAAGGTTTGAAGGGAAAAGAATATTCTGCTCGGTAAAGCTGAGCAACTGATTCACCACAATCAAAACAGATTTGCAGTTCTGAGGCAGGTATAGCTGATTTTCATCATCATAAATAACACAGAACCTCTATGTGCCAGAACTACCCACCATACTTTCTGCACTGCCTGGCTCTCCACTCCTTGTACTTCCCAAGTGCTTGCAGCACAAGCAAGCATTGGAAAAAGCCAGACCCTGCACAGGTTAGTCATGGAAGAATATGTCCACAGCTCTATATCTTTGGGGTGTAATGATGATCAGCTACGACATATCCAAGATCTCCACTAGCTCAAATAAAATAAATTTTGCTTCTCAGGACCTATACATTGTACATATTTTTCTGAAGTCCAGAAGTAACATAGTAATCAAAGTATAATACTAAAACCTGAGTGAAGTAGCACAACAGTCTTGAAAGCTACTTCACATAAAAGAAAGAAAGAAAAAGAAAAAAAAGGGTTACACCCATTTTCCTACTATTTCTCCTACAGTGACAATAAAAAAAAATGTAGGATGGATGATTATCTGCCAAATATGAAGCAAAGAACATCTACCAGCCGAAAAGTTTCTTTTAGGCTATGTATGGCCTCCACCTCTAAAACTGTCGTGCATACACCCTAACTCTCCAAACTGTAGATCCCAGCATACAATGCAATACTTTGATCTGACCAGACAATATAAGCTTTGAGTCAGAAAAATGAGATTAAACTTAAAATTCAAGTCCAGTGAACAGAATTCATTCAATAAACCTGCTGACAGATCTTCTGTGCATTGAAACAGTTTAATCACTGTAACAGAAATGGAGACCAGAAATACTCAGGAAGACAAAGAGAGGGATCAACTTTCCTACTTCAAGAAGAGAAACATTGACAAATATCTTTTAATCTAGTCAAGCCTATACGTTAAGTATAGATGTTAAAATTTAAAGGTGAAGATAGGCTAGAGTCAGTAATTGTTAAGGAATCTTCCAGTCAACCTTACACTCTTTCTTAGAGTCTTAAAGTAAGAAGGAAAAAAACCCTCACCTTATTCTATTTCTGTATCTAAATCTATATACATTTTATTTAATAAGACTGAGTTCAGAGTGGTACAACTATATATCAAAAAAGGTTCTGCATTTCAAGCCAAAAGTGTGCTCCAAAAAAAAACCCAGACAGTACTTAATAGCTAATTAAAAGTCACAGGAAAATATTCACTCGCATGAGTGATGGTAGCACTTTTTGTCCTCTATCTGCAAGGAAGGAAAAAGAAAACATACACCAAACACCAGCTCCTTTTCCCCCCATAAGCACATGATTGCTGGCTGCAAGAAGCTCTTCTCAGATAACATTTACTCTAAATGTAGAATTAACATCTGGCTTAAAACTCAGTAACTCAGATGAGTACTGTCTAAGGTTACCGCATGAGATAATAGGAGAGGAAAAGAGGTATCAGGAGTGGTCTATTTTTCATAACAATGTTTTCAGTATAACATTTTATGACCGGATTATCTTTCCTTTGACATGTGACATGACCTTCCATTCCCCTGGGTAGCAGAAAAGGTTTCCAATCTAGGAACAAATTACCCACAGAAGCTGCAGAAGCACCAGGTCCCCAGCTAATGGTAACAATAACTTGCACTGATAAAGAATTTCTCCTTCAAGGGTTCCAACAAATTGTTGGGAAATAAAAGCCCACAATCAAGCCTCAAAGCCCATACAGGTTAGTAAGCACTGCCAGTAGTTCACAGAACAAGGAGTTCTGTAGATATACATATAGCATATTTTTTTACCCAGCCCTGCACTACTGTAGCTAAGAGGACTATATTCATCCTATGTTGCCCTTGCTTTCGGAGGTGATTGTGAGGATGCCACCACCAGTTTGATAAATACTCATATTTCCGTGCAAACTCTGCAAATAATAGGCAGCAATCTGGGGTATAAATTAGGAACTGAAAATAATAAATTAAATTTAGTAAAAAATATGCTCAACAACTCTGGAAATTGGGAAACCTACTTAAAGGTCTACATGAAATGCATTGCTTATTACTGTTTTGTAAACAAAACACTTGAACATTTATTTTCATACTATAAATTACTTAGATCAGGGAAAAAAAACATTATGAGTGAGACACATAATTTACTTTGGCCTGTAATAAAACTACTTAATCCATCAATGTTCCTCCCTTCAAAACTAGTTTACATGTGAAGATCATTAATTTGAAAACCTATTTGCTAATTAACTTGACTAGAAAAATGCTGTGATATTTTAGATGGGTCAAAGATGTTTTCTGAAACTTAGTAGCAGCTTAGTTTCAAGGCAACACAACACAGCTCTATTTGGCATCACAAACATAATTCAAGCTATAAACTTCAAGGGCCATCTTACACATTTCATTTGAGCTACATTGACTTCAAAACACTTTCCTGAGAAGGAGGCATCTAATGTTATTTAAATAAATAAAAACACTGAATACATTTGGATGAGTTATTGTTTCACAAAGAATTCCATTCGTGATTCAATACAAAACTTCACGAAATGTGATGGCTTGTACCTGGCCCTTTCCACTCCCCTATTCTTAACTGTGACTAACAATGCAAACAAATGAGGGCTCTGTACCACACACCCCCCCAACCACCCACCCTAGCCACATTTGGCTCTTTCATTCCCATTCTAACACAGTCTGCAGAAATTTAACATTCATGCAATGCATAACTGTGACAAGATAAACTGAGTTTCTCTGACACCAGGGCTCTCAGGAAACCCATGCCCACACTTCTCCTGCTTAAGCAAACAATAAACATGTTTATATCTGTGTGTGACTGCAACTGAGTATTGTGATAACATGGATGTTTGTTGGGGAAATACACGATGCCACTAAATAAATACTATCAAGCAAAAATACCATGTATCCTGCAAGCAAATACTAGTTAGAAGTAATCACATGCTGTGTAAGAGAAAGATGGAGACAACTCTCTAAATATTGACCTCATAGGATACAATAAATTATTTTCATAGGCACTTAAAGTCACAGAATTAAGTCGAACTACATAAGCTTCAATACCACAAAGGATTAGTGATTATTAACAATGTATTAGAATGAATTACAGTCTCAGGGAAGTATTTTTAATTAATTTAAATTATACACACTTTCTCTGGCAGCTAAAATAAGAAAATCTTACTCTTAAACAAGCTAATGATGTAAAAACACGTCTTTAATGGTTCCAGACCAGGATATGCCGGACAAGAAAGGACCGTCAAGACCTGTCAATGGAGATTTTCTGTAATAAGACTAACACACCTGTCATACTTCCTCTAGTTTCCACAATGGATTCACAGCTTGGTTTAAATAGGGATTTTGCAAAAGGATTACTGGGATTGAGCAAAAGTGAATTCCTGATCTCTTGCCACCAATACATTCATATATGCATACACACACGGTATTTACTTTGTGCATAGGCTTCTTTTCTTTAGAACATGTAATGAGATATAACCAATTGCTATTTATTTAATAAGTTACAAAAAAAAAAATGTATCTAAGCAGCAGCTTTCCTCAAAACTTTGTAACAAACAGGATGCTGAAGAAAGTCTAGTCCTAACTATTAAACTGAGTCCTGAGTTTCTGAATACCATCCAAGCCTGGCATTTAGCCATTCCCAGCACAGGACCTCCAAATTTTCCTGAAGAATACTTTAAATATTTTATTTCACACACTTTCTGTTAAGGAAGAAAGCAGCTGAACTCAACTAAATTCTTTCACTATTATCATATTAAATGTATTGCATCCTGAGAAGAATGTTAGAACTTTATACAGAGATCAGGTAAAAAGGAAAAAAATTCAATAGAATAGAATAGAATAGAAAGTAGAAAAAAATGTGAGGGGAAAAAAAGTCACATTCCATAATGCCATCATACTGTCTGGATGATTTGTGGCATCTTCACTCTTGAGAAAGAACTATATCAAGAATATTCCTCACCAAGGACATCCTCTGTACTGAGTTCTGTGCAAAACAGTCATGGAGCAGCTGGTTCAAGTATTCACACATGCAAGAAAACAACCAAGAAAGTTTCCTTTCACGCCCACTTTTTTTGAAAAAGGAGACAACCATGTATAATCCAGGATTATACTTTGTTGGTTAGCAAACCCAAAACCACATGGGAAGAGCTTTAACAAAGAGGCAGTTTCGAGACCATCCTTGCTGAGCGTTGCTGCAGCAAGTGGTTCTGAACATTGCCTGATCTACAGCAGTTTCTTTTTCTTACAAAATTATTTTTTTCTTTTTTTAATCCAGAACGCTGTTCTTGTAAAGAATACTTTAAATAATAGCTTGTGTCTACTGTGCCTTGAACCAACTTGATGTTACGAGGTCAGCATCTTCTCATTATAGGCTGCAACACATGGATGTGGTGAGGAAGTAAGTGTTAAATCCACATCCAAGAGTAAGGAAAGGAGGAGGACAGCATTTTAATACTTTGGAACTATATTTCCATTACAGAGTGTTTTTCATCAGCCAGAAATCATATGCATATGTCTATGGGCATGAATCAGTACCAGAGGCAGTAATTTTTCTATTATTATCATTAATTCTCAAACAAATACCACTGGTAAATAAATGTTATGTAAGAAGAAATATGTCCCTCTTCTACTGTGCTATAGAAAGAATAATAAGCGGCCACAGCAGATTTAGTCAATTTGGTGCCTTTCCTAAAATAACAAAACAACTAAAACAGCAAATCAGTCTTTTGAGGAAGCCCCCACTCATCTGTCTTACAAATATAAAATTTCAGTTTTTCCAGATCTCTGTATACCACATATGTGCTCCAAACTCTTCCTTCAAATTATTACTATTCAAAATCCTCCTCTGTCAAAAGAAAAAAAAAGGAAGTCAAGAAAATTACACCAAATCCAATGCATAGATATCATTTATTGTTTAGGAAGAGCATAATTTTACAAGGGTAAAATGAATGTATTTGGAAAATGACAATCACTGCTGAACTTTCAAATCCAAGACAGCAACTCCAAATGAACATGATCAATGGAACTTAGAGGCAATGATTTTCAGTTGGGAAATGTTACTATAAAGAAATCAAAATATTTGGCCAAACTGTTTCCATTTAGTTTAAAATTCCTTTTCAAAGAAATATGTTCTGATGGTATCTAATGGTTACGTTTTGACATTTCTGGAATAGAATGGTTTAGTTGCCATTTAAAAATATTTTATATATATACACAATACTGAAGTCAAATGGAAATACTTCAATACTGTCACACCCCAATCCAAAATCATGCTCTTATACCTCTAGATTTTCCTCTAGATATTTCCATGTTTTACTACAATTCAGAGTGTCATCATCTCAGTCCTTTTCACAGTTCTCATCCTAATCAGAACACTGAGCAGCAGCCAGAGTTCTTAGAATACTGACATCTCTATTCAAGCATACATGATTCTGACAAAATAAGGCAATATAATATACACAAAAGAGCCTAAAATAATCTAATGGCAAAATAATATGTGGTCACTGAAATAATAGCTAAAATTTCCCCAAGGAAAGAGACATTAGTAAGGCCAACCACAAACCTGTGAGTGCTCTACAAAATGATCTGCAAACATGCAGTGCCTGTTTACCTGTGACTTTGGGCCATGCTACTGCCAAGTGAAAACAAGTGTCTGCAATAGCATAGGATGGAAACCACCCTGCACCCCGGGCTCTGGAATATCACAGCTGCTTGCAGCCCTGACTTTTTCATACTTTTCAAGTACATTACAGAGGGAGCCACATAGCCATCATATGAGAAATTAACTCAAAGACTCCTAAAGTTTATCATCACTCAGAAAGCAGACAGCAATTACAAAGAGAGAGAACAAAAATAAGTTATCTGCCTTCTTTGCACAGCCAAGGAAAAACACATACTGTGAAGCTGAAATTCTGTCATCTTATTCCTACAAAGAAGTCAGACATCTCTGCTGGACAGACAGAACTGACAATTTTATTTTTTTCCTGCATTTCTTATCTCAGCTACGAACTACCACTTTGGACAGAACACAGTACTTTCTATAACATGGCACGCCTCCCTTTTCTCATTACTGTTTGGAATTTTTTTCTTTTTAATCACCATTTAGTGTTTTTTTTGTCCCTAACACAGAGAAACATAAACAATCTGCTGGCACATCTTGTCAATCACAAACTTCATTAGGAGATCCAGCAAGAAAAAGGCTTATTCAGCTTCGATACCTGTCACATGTAAAATTTTTAACAAGACTGTTAAAATACCTGAGTGACAAAAGTGAAAAAAAAGACACTGACAGGATTCTATAGACCAAGGACTAAAAACAAAGTGAGATTTTTCAATTATAGTGACAAAATAAGGTATGTTGGAAGGAAGAGAAAGAAACACATTTTTGAAAAAAGAGTGTTCTTAAAAAATTTAACTTGGTGTGAATTATGTTGTCGAAAGAGTTGCTAGCAGAATCTTAACAACTTTATACCCTCTTGAAAAACAGGACATTATGTAAGTACAAGTCAACTCAACCTATATTTGTGCAAAAATCGAGGTGCTCTCACAGAAGTTCTGAACTGGTGTGTATCTGATATACTCATAACCTGCTCCTTCCCTGGTTTGAGGAATCACTGAGACAGGTGCCACACAGAAATGGACAGCCTGACTTGCTATGGCAGTAATAACTTACTCCTGGACATCATCTTTCCTACTGTAACAGCAGCAGGAGATGGTACCTTCTGAGCAGCTTCCCTCCTTTGTATGGGCCCATGGGAAGTGGTGGATTCTCCATCCCTGGAAGTTTTTAAGATGAGACTGGATGTGGCACTTAGTGCCATGGTCTAGTAACCGCGGCGGTAGCAGATCAAGGGTTGGACTTGATGATCTCAGAGGCCCTTCCAATCCGGCTGATTCTATGATTCTGTGATTCTATGATATGGTGTGGCCAGAGTCCTTTTCTGAAATCAAGAGCATTAAACCCCTCAGCCCAAAGCCCATGAGCAGAATACCCTTGCAGCCTGCCAAGTCGACCTACTTGATGAGTGCATAGCAGACCCCTTTCCCCGAGGAATGAAAAAGTCCTCCTCATCAGACTTGTGCTCTAGACCCTTCACCATCTCTGTTGTCCTTCTCTGGACATGGCTCAGCACCTCAGTGTTTTTCTTCTAGTGAGGAGCCCAGAACTGAACATGGCACTCAAGGTGTGGCCCCAGCAGTGCTGAGTATAGGGGGACAATTGTTTCCCTAGTCCTGCTGGCCACACTATTTCTGACACAGGCCAGGATGCCTTTGGCCTTCTTGGCCACCTGGTCACACTGCTGGCTCCTGTTCAGCTGCTAGTCCCTTTCTGTTGGGCAGCTTTCCAGACACTCTTCTCCCAGCCTGTAGCACTGCAAGGGGTTTTTGTGACCCAAAGGCAGGACCTGGCACTCAGCTGTGTTGAACCTCATACAATTGGCTCAGCCCATTGATCCAGCCTGGCTAAATCCATCTGTAGAGCCTTCCTACCATTCAGAAGATCAACACTCCTCCCCATCTTGCAAACTGACCAAGGGTGCACTCAATCCCCTTATCCAGATCATGGGTAAAGATATAAAATAGGACTGGCCCTAATACTGAGCCCTGGGGAACACTACTTGTGACCACCCACCAATCAGATGTAGCTCCATTCACAACCACTCTCTGGGTCCGAACATGCAGCCAGATTTTTATCCAGTAACAAGTACACCTGTTCAAGCCATGAGCAGCCAGTTTGTGAGAATGTTATGGGAAATGGTCTCTACGTAGACAACACCCACAGCCTCTTCCTCATCCACTAAGCAGGTCTGTCGTGGTTCAACCCCAGCTGGCAACTAAGTAACACTGCAGTCCACCTGCTCTCTCATTCCCCCTCACTGCCCCCAGGGGCAGATGGGGAGGAGAATGAGAAAACAGTAAAATATAGTACTAATAATGATGATAATAATAATAAAAACAAACAAAACAAAAGATAAAAGGAAGAGAGAAATAAAACCCAATAGAAACAAGTGATGCACAATACAATTGCTCTTCACCTGTTGACTGATGCTCAGCCTGTCCCCAAGCAGCAGTCGGCCCCTTCCAGCCATCTCTGCCCAGTTTATATACTGAGCATGACATTCTAAGGTAAGGAATATCCATTTGGACAGTTTGGGCGTCTGCTGTCCTGGCCATGTTCCCTCTCCCAGCTTCTTGTGCACCTCCTCACTGGCAGAGCACAACACACTGAAAAGTCCTTGACCTAGGTTAAACACTACTTAGCAACAATCAAATGTCAGTGTGTTAGCAACATTATTCTCATACTGAATCCAAAACACAGCACTTTATCAGCTACTAGGAAGAAAATTAACTCTAGCCCAGCTAAAGCCAGGACAGAGTCACCCACTCATAGAAGAATACTGGGTTGCTCAGGCAGGACCTGCCTTTCGCAATCCCACACTGGCACGGTCTGATCCCATTGTTGTCCTGCACATGCTGTGTGATGGCACTAAAGATATCTGGTTTCATGGCCTTCCACGGCACTGAGGTCAGGCTGACGGGTATATAGATCCCTGGATCCTCCTTCTGATCTTTTTTGTAGATGAGCACCACATTGACTAACCTGCAGTTGCCTGGGACCTCCCTGGTTAGCCAGGACTGATGATAGACGATGGAAAGTGGCCCAGTGAGCTCTTCTGCCAGCTCCCTCATTATGCCTCTATGGATCCCACCTAGCCCCTCATGCCTGTCTGTGTCTAAATGCTGTCGCTGGTCGCCAGTCATTTCCCCTTGGATTATGAGGGCTTCATTCTGCTCCCTGTTCCTGTTCTTCCAGCTCAAGGGGCTGGAGACCAAGAGAACAAATGGTCTTACTATTAAGACTGAGGCAAGGAAGGCATTAAGTACCTCTGCCTTTTCCTTATCCTGTGTCCCCATGTTTCCCCCTGCATCTAATGAAGGATGGAGATTACCCTTAGCCCTCCTTTTGTTGCTGATGTATTTATAGAAACATTTTTTATTTTCTTTTATGACAGTAGCCAGATTAAGTTCTGGTAGGGTTTTGGCTCTTCTATTTTTCTCTCTGCATAGCCTCATGCTATCCTTGTAGTCCTCCTCAGTGGCCTGCCCTTTCTTCTAAAGGTCAAAAACTCTGCCCTTTTTTTCTTTTTTTCCCCTTTGAATTCCAGCCAAAGCTCTCTGTTCAGCCAGGCTGGCCTTCTTCCCTACTGGCTCATCTTTCAGCACATGAGGACAGCCTGGTTCTGCGCCTTGAATATTTCCTTCTTGAAGAATGTCTAGCCTTCCTGGACACCTTTGTCCTTCAGGACTGCCTCTCAAGCGACTCACTTGGTCTCCTAAACAGGCCAAAGTCTGCCCTCTGGAAGTCCAGGTGGCAGTTCTCCTGATCCCCCTCCTCCTTACTTCTCTGAGAATTGAAAACTCTGTAGTTTCATGATCCCTTTGCCCAAGGTGTCCTCCAACAGTTACATCACCCAATAGTTGGCAAAAAACAGGTCCAGCGGGGCACCTTCCTTAATTGGTTCCCTCATCAGCTGTTTTAGGAATTTATCTTGCACACACTCCAAAAGCCTCCTAGACTGCTTCCCCTCTGCTGTATTATATTCCCAGCAGATATCCCATAAGCTGAAGTCCCACCTGAGAACAACAGCTAGCAATATTGAGACTGTTCTATGGCTCTGTGTTCTGTGACTCCCTAAGATCAGATCAACAACCATGCTGGACAAAGCAGGAAGAGCAACTGGCACTGAAAAACCAGTGCAAATTATTTTGTTCGGTTTTGTTGTTAGGTTAGCAGAGATTTGCAAAAATCAGATGTACTAGTTTTAAAATCTTGAAGGACATGCCTCAGATGAAACTGCATGCATTCAATTAACTTGTTTCCAATGCAAAATCTGTTTTGACAATTTTTTTCCCTGATTCTTCTATATACTGGGTAGTTTTATTAATCAAATAATATTGCACATTCTAATAGAAAAATCAATTCCATTAAAATGCAATTTACAGAGATGAGGAAAAAATGTATCTATAAATAAAAATGCAACATCCACCAATTAACAGAGAACATAATGGATAACTGAAATAAATTTACAATAAATCAAGAAAAGACCTTAAAAAACCCATAAAAAAATTATTTGCAGAAAAATTCCAACAGAGAGACTCAAAGCTTCTGACACTGCTCATAACTACAAGAAATTAAAGAAATAGAAAGGAAATGAGCTGGAAGCATGCCATATGATGCTACCCTGAACTTATCACCCACTGTTAGTATCTCTACAGGCCAAGGAAGGCTAGGGATGTGAAAATCATAGTAATGTTGCTTAGCTAGAATCTCTGGAGCTTATCCAGGCTAACATCACACTTGAAGTAGGCCTACATGTAACAAAGTCAGGTCAGCCATGGTGCTGTTTGGTTAAACCTGTCACAGAAACCTTCAAGAATGGAGATGACAAACTCTCTCAGAGGAGATCTGCTCCAGCCCTGCGTTGCCCTTCTGCAGAGAACTCCCTTCCACTAGATTCCCATGTATTAAGACCACTGAGCTTCAGTCACATTAAACAAACAAGAAACTTTTAAGTTCGGATTATCTTCATTTACAACCAGACGTTTTCTGTACCAAAACCAGACACAACATAATGGCATTATTTAAATCACAAATGATATTTAGAAATACCCCTTAAATCCATTTAGTTGAGATTGTAATCCAACACATCATAAACCATCAGAAGTTTTAATTTTGTCAACCATGCAGAATAGTACACTCATTACAAAACATCTTTTTGATTTAAAACCTAACATCTTGCCTCTCTGCATATTGATTTTCCCCCAGTACAAGTCACTCTCCCTTCCTCAGACTGTCTGCATGGGTAATAAGGCAGAAGGGCAGACATGAAATTACTTACAGTCTACTAAATTCTCTCTCCCTGATGTTAAAACCTGGCCTATACATCTGGGCCTCTAAACACTCTGTGATATTTACTTCAGGACTCTGGAGATGCTCCTGTGTTATTCTGAAGATTGACAGTGGTGACCTCAGTTACTCTAAGACATGAATGCTATTCTTCAAAGTTACTGGTCAAGTTCTTCCAGGTGGTAGAAGAAAATCCAGCAATATTAGATGACATATAGAATATATTTGCCAGGAAAGTCATAAACAAAAAATAGTGAATTTTCCACCACAATCTGTATGTACACCTGTCTGGTTTGTCTGGGATAGAGATAATTTTCTTCCTGGTAGCTGGCACAGTGCTGCCGTTTGGATTTAGGATGAGAGTGATGTTGATAACACACTGATGTCTCAGCTGTTGGTAAGCAGGGTTTACACTAAGTCAAGAAATTTTTAGCTTCTCACACCAACCCACCAGCAAGTAGGCAGGGGCACAAGAACCTGCGAGGAAATACAGCCAGGATGATCCACTGGCCCAAAAGATATTTCATACAATATGGTATCATGCTCAGTATATGAACTAGGGAGAAAGCTGGCTGGGGGCTGATGCTTGAGAACTGGCTGGGCATTGGTTGGCAGATGGTGAGCAACTGTATGTGCATCACTTGTTTTGTATATTCTGATTCTATTATTATTATTATCCATCAATTTTTTTGTCCTATTAAATGTCTTCAACTCAACCCACAAATTTTACTTTCCCTCCCCCTCCCCCCCCATTCTCTTCTCCATCCCACTGGGGAGCGGGGAGTGAGCGAGCAGCTGTGTGGTGTTTAGCTGCCAGCCAGGTTAAACCAGGGCAACAAAATTAGGAGAAAAAGCACAGTAAGCAAATAAGGAGACAATAAACAGCTGGTCATACTCCAGACGTATGCTTACAAATATGCACTGTTTGCAATAACAAAGTATTCTGACATTCTCTAACCGAAATCACAAATCAATAATATTAATCTTTAATACTTCCTACTTTGTTACAAGTTGGTTCTTTACGAAGTCCTTAGGTTAACTCCAGTGTATTGCCATATCACGTTACAGCAGCCCTGAGGACATGGCAGGACTGCTTATGTTGGCATAGAAGAAGCTAATGGGGCGTCTATTTTACCTGTGGGCGTGGTATAAACACCCAGGCAGAAGTGTTGTTGTCATCCCAGCACATCTCTAAACATAACAGCTGCTGATCATTTCTTGCTAGAAAATGCTATTGCTTTTAGTGCTCACAAATGTGTATACACCTCAAGATTTAATATGGTTGCTGATTTTACAGTGTCTGAGGACAGACCCATCAAAAACGGAGATCTTTAGAAAGAGACAACTTGCAGTTTGATATGGTGTCAAAAATCAGACATGCAAGGTAAACATATATCTTAGTTTTCTATCCTTTAAAATTTGCCAGTGAACCAGGTACATACTTCATTTTTTGGGGGATCTGAGGTAGGGGCCTGGGCTCTTAGTATGGTTTATAGGCAAGAGATAACAACAACTTCCCCTGTGCTCCAGCAGCAAGGGGCTGAGCAGAGGGAGGAGTCCATATACGGTCTGTGAGGCTAGTGCCACCAGTTACTGGTACAACCAGTGAGGTGGTGCTGGCTTGCTTCCACTGACTGCTGCAGATTCAGCTTCCTCACTGCTCACCCTCCAGCACAAACCCATTGCAGAAAGCGTGCCATGGCCCAAACAAGAGCTTCACCAACTGCACATCTCATGGGCCTCAAGCCACCTTCATACAATCCTTTCTTTGTTAGCCAGAACCAGGGCAACCTGGGATACTCAGGACAGTGAAAAGCAGAAGGCGGCCTTGATAGCAAGGGAACATGATTGAACTGCTGTGTGGAGTTGGCAATGAAGGTTTATCAGCGCTAGTTCAATTTCAGCCCCACAGTCTTTCTTCTCATGAGGTTTGTGGAATACTTGTGCCTTGAAGAGCACACAATGCACCATGGTTATGCAAGTTCAGAGGCTGTTGTTCCCAATTCCTCCCAGCTGGAGATGATTCACTGCAAAAGTAGCTCACATGTCTCTGCCTGTGGTCCAGTTAAGTGGAAAAGTGAATAAACTACCAGTGGACAACGCAATTTTGCAGTGCTGGTGGGTAGCACCCCCCGAACACACAGCAGATTATCTAACATTCACCAGGCTTATGCCTAACCTTTGCCAAAAAACAGTGCGTGTCTTTCACTGATAACCAGAGAAGGCAGGCAGGCAGGCAGTGTAGCATCCTGTGCGGCAGGATGAGTGAACCCTGCTCCCCTTGCACACAGCACCCTGAGCCTGGACAAAGCACATGGTGGTAGGGTTTGGCTGTAACCTGGCTCCAGCTCTTCCCTTCCAGAAGAGACACAGCAGCCAGACTAGACACGAACTTTGTCAAATTCACAGATTATTTAGGGTTGGAAGGGACCTCTGGAGATCACCTAGTCCAACCCCACTGCCAAGGAAGGGTCACCTAGAGCAGATTACACAGGAACATGCCCAAGTGGATTAGGAATGTGTCCAGAGAGAGAGACCTCTCTGGGCAGCCTGTTCCAGTGCTCTGCCACCTTCAATGTAAAGAAGCTCTTCCTCATATTGAGGTAGAACTTCATGTGTTTTAGTTCATGGCTATTACTCCTCATTCTGTCTCTGGGCACCACCAAAAAGAGCCTGGCACCATCCTCCTGACACCTCCCTTTGAGGTATTTAGACGCATTGATGAGATCCCCTCTCATTCTTCTCTTCTCCAGACTAAACAGGCCCAGCTCCCTCAGTCTCTCCTCATCAGAGAGATGCTCCAGACCCCTAAACATCTTTGCGGCCCTTTGCTGGACCCAGTAGGTCCTTGTTGTTTTTGTACTGAGGAGCCCAGAACTGGAGGCAGTACTCCAGGTCGGGACAGTCTCTGTCCTGTCCTTTCCTCTTACAGCAGGCATGGCCCATACCCTGGTGCTTTCGAGGCAGCCCTGGGTCTGGCAAAGGGACCAGGGGCTGCCCATTCCGTGCGCTCCAAGCCGGGCCCAGGACGGTGCACGTCCCGCTTTCTCTCCCGCCTCCAGGGCAGGCTCGTCTCCCCCGGAGGCTCCCCGGGTTCCGCACTGCCACGCGCCCGCGGCCCTGCCCCAAGCACCGCCGGGATCCCCACGCCTCGGCAAAGAGACCCGGTGCCACCGCCCCCCCCCGGAGCCCTTCCCCGCACCTGTAGTTGTAGCCGCTGAAGCGCTGGCTCTCCCGCAGCAGGGCGCGGTACAGCCGCAGCACCTGGACACGGCTGGACGCTGCCATGTTGTCGGCACCGGGGCGGCTCCTCCCGCCACGGCGGGGCCCCTTTTCCCCGCCCTCTCGCCTCCCGCGCCGGGCGGGCGCAGCCGCGGCGGGAGCGGGGCCGCAGGGCCGGCGGTGAGTGAGTGGCAGCTCGGCCCAGGCCCGGCGCAAGGCCCGGGCGGGGCGGGGAGAGGAGAAGGCAAGGCGCGTCCCCGGGCGGGGCAGCCCCCGGGGCGGCGGGCTCGGGGGGCCCGAGGGGGCCGGGTCCTGCAGTGTCGGGCCTGCCCGGCACCTCCGGCGGGGGGCACAGGGCGCGACCTGCCCCGAGGCTCCTGTCGGGCTCGGCCGTGCCCCTGTGAAAGGCCCGAGAAGGGGAGGGAGGCCCGAGCTGCAGGGAAAGCGAAAGCAGCGCTCAGAGACGCTGGTCGGTGACAGCAGCGTGGCGGTGCCCACCCCGCACTTGTTGGTGTGTCACACGCGGTGGGATGTGGTCCGGGGCTGGAAGCTAGCAACAAGTGATGTGTGCCAGGGGATTGCATCGAAATCGCTGTAGACATTTGCAGTCAATGTTCCTGTACTGGAGAGGGTCTAGTGGAGGGCCACAAAGATGATGAGGGGTCTCGATCATCTCTCTTATGAGGAGAGACTGCAGAAGCGGTGCCTGTTTAGTCTGGAGAAGACTGAGAGGGGATCTCATCAATGCATCTAAATATCTCAAAGGCGGGTGCCAAGAGGAGGGTGCCAGGCTCTTTTCAGTGGTGCCCAGAGACAGGACAAGGAGCAGTGGATATAAACTCAAGAAGTTCCACCTCAGCATGAAGAAGAGCTTTACACTGAGGGTAGCACAGCACTGGAACAGGCTGCCCGGGGAGGTTGTGGAGTCTCCCTGTCTGGAGATATTCCAAACCCTCCTGGACACCTCCCTCCCATGTAACCTGCTCTAGGTGACTCTGCGTTGGCGGAGGGGCTGGGCTAGGAGATCTCCAGATGTCCCTTCCAACCCTATGATACTGTGATACTGTGAAATCACTGCAGACATTTGCAGTCAGTGTTCATCAGTGCCAGTGTACTAGACTCAAGTGTGTTACTGTGTCATGTGAGTTGTTCTTCTCTCAATATCCCGTTTTAAAATGAATTCTCCTATTTAAACTACCTTGACCTGTATAGTTATAGTTCAATTGCTGTTTAAGCAGTGAGAGCCTCCGACAGAGGTTAGCAAGGATTTCCTGCCTCTTTTTATTTCAGTGCTTTCAATGCTTTTATTTCAATGGGAAATCTCTATTTCGTAACTCCTTTTCTTGCTTTTTTCACCGCCCTGAGAAATGACCACATGGGTTTTATCAGTGCCCTCCTCTAAGGTTCTCCATTTGTACAGGTTTTCAGAAAATGAATAACTGTGTTGAACTTTGGGTAAATTTAACACACAGGCCCCATGTGTGCTGAAACTGGCCTTGGAGAGGGTAGGACACAGTAAGGAATCAGTGTACAAGTGCCTCTGTATCTTACAGTCCACAGAACAACAGACCAAAGCCATTTAAAAAGTAGATTCTACCTGTTTATTTGCTAATTTTTGGTCTTTCCTCTCTGTTATGAGGGTGGGCCTCTTTTTCTGCTTAAGAACTTCTTTTACTGTTTATACCAGAGGCATCGTGATCCTTTTGTTGCTGGAAGCAGCACATATCTAGCATCCTCCTCTGCAGAAAGTTTTACCACTGCAGAATAACTTTGTACCTTGCAGGTATATTTAATACTGATATTTTAATGTATTAATAATACAATTTATTTATAATCATGACAGAGTTCCTACTTTCTCCACAGTATGCTCTTTTATATAGTAAATGTATAAATATCTATCATGTAGATATTCTACATGTCTCTGGCAGAAGTGTTTCAATTGCTGCTGCTAATTAAACTCGTTTTATTGTATATGCACTTTGGGTGTTATTATTTGTGTCAGTTGTGCATCTAATACAATTTACAGTTTGTTGCAAAGAACTAAAATAGTTCTGTGCTTCTGAGTGTAAATAGAGACACACATGGAATTATGTCAAATTCATCTCTACAGGTATATTATGTTTTAGCAGCCCATTTAGGCTTCTGGAGATGGAGGTTTTTCCATACATAGAAAATGTCTTGGATATTCTCTTTATCAAAGCCCAGACTAGAAATGTTAAGAGGAAATGTTGCATTTTTCTAGAAAAATGTAAGCAACTACAACGCTGGGATAAGCAAAACTTAGGTTTGAGAGTTTAACAAAGTTATGTGACATCATTCTGTGGATGAGTGTGGCAGTTGTTCCATGGAATTTTGCAAGAACCTTCAGTTATTGTTGGAAATAAAGTTTTCTTGTTACGATCTTCAGCTCTAAAAGATGAGAGAGTCATTAGGATGAAAGCATTAAACAAATTTTGTTTACATGAACGGTATTGATTTAATAGTTTAAAAGCAATTATAAATTATTTTGAAATAGCCTCTGATGCTAATCCTGTTCCTGAATCTCCCTGACAGTTTCTGTAAGTTTCATTTTTTTAATTTTTTTTTTTTAGGTAACCATATTTTTCTCTTAACGAAGCCTGGAAACCCCATGTGTTTAGAATAAGCAATAAGATCAGGCAATGCATTATCAAATTCAAAGTAAACCTCTCAAAGGAGAGAAGTCTTTCCTCTTGTCTCCTTTACAAAGTGTAACCTATAATACACTCAAGGAGGGAAGAACAATTTTTAGCAGAAATTTGTAATCTTTGTGCAGTTGGATTGACACTTTTATCTGGAAAAATTAATATTTTCTTATGTATTTTATTATTGCATTTCCTTGGAAGCAGTGGATTATGGTCTCAGAAGCAATGAATTATGGTCTCAGAAGTCCTGTCATTCTGCAGGAAGTGGACATTGCCTTTGCTGTGACTGGAGTACACATGTTTCTGCTGGCCTTTGTATATGTGCATCACTGCAAGCCTGCAGAGAATTTGAAGGACAGACAGAGCTCAAATGACCGTGTTTGTGTCCTGTGCCTATGTATGGGGAAGCACTAATAACCACTTAATTAACTACCTCCTCATTCCTAGGGGAAAACCACACCTGAATTTAATGCAGTCATCAAGCCAGAACCAGTCAGTACATGGCTGGATTCTCCCCCCTCCCCCCCCACCCTCAAACCTCTCTTGTTTAAAATTTAGTGCTGATTAATTATTATATTTTATGGAGATATTTTTCGTACTTGCAGTGATACATATAGTTATTGTCTAAAGGAGTTTGTGGGTGTTCATTTGAGCAGAAGTCTTTGCCTCCACCATTTGGTCTGAGGAAGGAAGGTGGCATGTGCCTTGCCTTTCTGCATCTCTTGGGATAAATAAGCACTTTGAGAAGGACAAAATAGTATCCGTACCTGGAATATTTACTAATATTCTAAGTATGTAGCTGCTAAAAGTAAAGGAGGAATTTGAATTAAATACCTGCAGAGACTGTGGACTGGTGTGAAAAGAAACAGCTGTTCTATTCTCTGGAGCATATTTGATGTCTTGTCGTATGTTGCCGAATAGTTCCTTGTAGTGCACTATTTCAGCTTTATGACATGGCACTGAACACTTTCAGAGAGCATGTGTTTTCCTGGTACACTGCTGTTGGTTTTTGTTATTTTTCTTTGGGGGTCAGAATGATAATTGGTTGTTGTGATATTATCATCATCTCTTTTAATTATTGTTTTTCAGTTTATGACAACATTGCTAACTTTACCCTGCTGCTGTGGTATGATGTCTCTCTTCTTCTCTGCTCTTAGTTCCTGATTGACAGTGTTGTGTACAGGGAGGTCCTATACAGCAGAGTAGGACCCTTAAAAGAAGGATTGTAAATCACAAGAATTTCAGGATTTCAGTGACAAGTGTAACAAGCTATAATTTAACCATTCCCTATGGTGAATAAGGGAGCCTTGACTCACTCTGCTATTAAAATATTTATATTTAATTGGTTGCCCTAAAGAAAGGAATATTTTTATTCAGGAGGAGAAACTTCCATGTTTCAAATTCAACTGTACTCCTGAATTCTTCGTGCATTTTGAAAAATTTTGCCTAGAAGTTCAAAGGGAAGGAAAAACCATGACAAAACTCTTATCTCAATTTTTGTGAGTTTTTGCATCTCCTTCCAACTGAATTGCAGAATGTTGTGTATTTTTTAAAGTAAGATTGTAAGAATAGTAATAATATGAAAACCAAATTCCAACCAGTAGTGCATTTTCTGTTGTAATACTTGGTCTTCTAAGGGAATACCTGTTTTACCACTGATCCTAAACCTTTACTGGTTCATGATCTCTTGTGCTACAGGCACTGAACTGAAAGAAACACCAAATTTTGTTTTCCTTGTTGGCCACAGTTTTAACTTTCTAATTTCTTGTGGCAGTGTGCAACAGCAGAGGACTTCATGGGCATTGTGTTGGCTGATAATTAAGCAGCTGATATGAAGCAGCTGGACAGTTTAGCAATCCCAGAATAACTTCTGGATTGGTGATATACATTGTTGATATATGCCATATTGATTTTAAAAGATGTTGTTAGTGGACATATGTTGGTAAAGTACTTTGAAATGCTTGAAATAAAAATGCTATGAAACTCCAGAATTAAAAGGATAATTTTATGTAACAGTAATAGGCAAGAGAATAAATAATAGAGGATTAAAATTACCAATAGTGCTTAAATAGTTCAGCGTGTAACAGTTGCATCAAATGTGAATGACACTTCGAACCTTAATGCTGATGAAAGCCAAGGTATTGTTTATAATGAAAACCCCATAAGAAATTAACATATTTTTGCTATGTGGTTGTTTGTTATACTGCAATCTCACTCAGAAATCTAATCATGAGAAGCATAAAGGATAGAATTAATTAGATGTTCCCATCTATGGCCTCATCAATTCAGAAATGTTTTCTTTGCTGTGCTTTCCAGTGTTTTATCAAATTTAGCCTTAAATAACTTCCCTTTCTGTGGGAAAATATATTCTACTTTATATGGTATTGCTGTTCAGAAATGTTTTCTGATGCTCAGCCTATGCCACCCTCTTCCCTGAGTTCATCCCACTTTTTATTTTATGCCCCTTAGAGTCAGGCTGTTTAATTCCTCTCCCTCCTCTGTGATTTACACTATTGTCATATTTCTCAAGAGCTGTCATCCAACCAGGCCACCTTATTTAGTTATTTTGGTATTTTTTCTGCCCTCTTTTAGAGGATGTTGAAATTTTTAACTTAGGAAGCATATTTAGCTGTAAAACAAGGACTGATATTTTGTTTAAGAGCAACTGAGAGTCTCTTTGTAGCCAGCCCTGTATCTTTTTTCTTGACTTGTGATTTCTGGTTTGGCAGGTTGGTTACAAACGGTACTGCCAATCACGATTGCATCCAAGGTATTTTGCTAGAGCAAAGTTCCTTCTTCTCTTGAGTTTATTTTTTGTCATATGTAAATGTGCATGTGAATATGCATAAAAATGTGTGTAAGTATACAAACATGCACCCAGTCACGTTGTGGTGGTAAAGGTTATGCCCTTCATCCCAGATTCTCCGTGGTTCAGCACTGGGGATTGGTGCACAGCTAGCACAGTACTGTGAGTTTTTTTTCTGATTACCCAGTCCCATGTCTCAGGTATATGAAATCAAAGACATCCTGCTGCTTGGGTGCATCCCAGTTCTTCTGCTCTGTGGATTATGGGCATGGGATTTCTTCTCAGGTGATACCAGGAGCTAGCTCTACTCAGGTCATGGACTATTGCTTAAGTCCTTCCCTGAAAATCCACTTCACTAACCATTTTCTTATAAATACTTCTTGTGTGATTATTTGCTAGAAGCAATTCCTGGATCAAAATATCAGTAGGTGTGGAAGTATCATGTGGCTATAAAGTAGTGTGGAGCTGATATAAGAAAACATGTTATCCAAGGTAAGGTAGAAGGAGAAAGTTCTTGTATAATGTGTTGAAAAGGTGCTGTTGGGGAAAGATATGACCTCTGATAACGGGACATGTGGAAGAAACTAATATTTTTAATTTTTTTAGGGAAAGAAAAATTAAGCAAAATTTTGCTTTACAATGGATGTGTAAATCCTCAAGGATTAAGGGTATTGTAAGCAGGCTATCCATTTAGTTTTCTGACTGTGGGACATGGGGAGGGGGAATGATTTTCCACTTGTAACACATTTTCATTTTATATGATGCTGTGCATCCATATGACTTTTTTTCTGGTAACTTGGACTTTTAGTCCAGCTAAAAAACCAACACTTTGAATAGGAAGCTGAAACAAATTTTTTCTATGGAGGAAAGAAAACTATGGAGCAATGTTTTAGTTGAAAAGAGGAAAACAATGTAGCCATATTAGGAATTGTAGTAATGGCAGAGTTTAAAATACTTACTTTTGCATGATCTTTGACATTTTTATCTTTCATCTTGTGTCACTATCAGTTTTATGTCCTCAGAGCTCTGGCCACGTGTGACAGTGCATTAGGGACATATTCCTATATATATCACGCTTCTGATGCATTTGTAAGATTAGCTGAATTGTCAATATTTCCTTACATGCCTTCACACTTCTAGATAGAACTTCCTTTTTATTTTATTTCTGGTTCTGGTTTTTATGTCTGGGGTGACTGTGTCAAAATTTTTCTTTCAGGCAGTCCCTGAAGAGAAGAAACAAAGCACTGACTAAAGCTAACAGAGCTGAGGAAAGATTATCTGTGCTTGCAGGTAAATAATTAAAAATAAATTTAGCTTTCTGAATCTCTTTGCCACAAACAGTGCCAGCCTTTTTAGTTAGTAACAAGTTTTCAGTCCATCTCCATTTTAATTAATAATTGAATTTTAATTTATTTAATAATTAAAAATATTTCTTCATCTTCACCAGCTGCTAAAGACAGGTATGCTGGCTATCTAAAGTTGCTTTCCATATAGAATTGATGCATTTCTTTAGTCCTAATACAAAAACAAAGAAACTTTTGAGGCTTGAGACATAAAGAGAGGTAGATAACAATAATAACAATAGATAGATAAATAGGTAGAGAATGATAATCTTCCAAAGAAGAAATTCAGAAGGACAAATTCTATCATCCTTATATCAGATATTTCCATATCTTTGAATATAATCCCTTTGAAATCTGCCGAACCACCTAGGCAATAAGTTACTGTTCAGCATGTGAAGAGGTGGCAAAATTAGGTTCTCCTTACTTACAGACCAGTTATAGTTGATGCAGGTCAGAATTCAGCATAGGATACTCTGGTGAATGGTGAGGGAGCTCAGGGAGCTCTTGGGAGAGGCAATAGTTATGTTTTTACAGCCTTCCAGTCTGTTACATCCCCCATGGCAGAATAATTTAAAGGCAGTGTGTGTTTGTGTCTCTTCATAAAGTTTTGTGTGTTACCTCAAAATGAGAATGTGTGACAGTTTAGATGGGGATGCAGGCCTATGAATGGAGCTGTCAGCTGTCCAATAGGAATGGGTTTACATTCTACTGAAAGGTGGGAAAGGGGGAAGAAATAATTTAAAATACCAAATACTGTTCTGGGAATATTTTTGAGAGCCCAGGTCTCTGTCTGGAGACCTGAATTAAGTATCTCCCTGTTCTACTATTTTTGTGGTTAACTTTTTCAGGTATGCTCTGTAGCCTAGTGTTGGTTTTGCCCAGGATCAGATTGTGGGGTTTTTCTGTTTGTTTAGTTGTTTGGTTTTTGTTTTTGTTTTTGTTTTTTTTCCTGGCACTGTACATGCGTTGGCAGGGGCTTTTCATTGTTATTTAACTTTTTCCTTTTTTTGAAAATGATTCCTGGTGAAGTATGTGTGCTCCACCTAAAATGGAGAAAAACAGATAAACAGAGTAAATATTGGGTCTTCACAGAGATTTAATGGTGCTTCATTTAATTTTTTTTTGTGTGTGTATGATTTCAGAATTGGTTTCACTTTGAAGAAACCGTTCAAGACCTTTGTTAAGAGTATTCTTACTTTTGAGACTATTAACATAACTTTTTTCATTACTTTCTTATCTATTTTAGATTTTAATGTAGCTTTTTTTCCCAACATTTATTTTAACTTTGATTTTATTATACTAATTACTCTCACTGTGAAAATTGCATAGTGCATTACACCAGCTCTTCCAGTGGGAAGATAATATTGTAAAATGGACAGATATGGTATTGTACATGTAAAATTAATAGATATTGAAGATGTAACTAAATGTTGACTCTATATAGGTTTGATGAACTTAGGAAATCTGCTTACTTTTTTTATGTTGGCACACTAACTTCATCAAGTTTTATGAAAGAATGTTGTTCTGAACGGACAGAGAGATTAAAGGTTAACTTTTTCTGTTTTCCCTTCTGTCCCTCTCCATCCATGCACAGATTGTGGTTCTTATTCCACCCCCCACTTTCACTCACAACATATCTTTTTCTAATAGTGCCATTTTTTCCCTGTTTTCTTGTGGTATGTTGTATTGTTAATATAGTATTCATTCTAAAAACAGAAACTCTGCCAGATAGATTTGAACTAAGTATGCGGTAACACCGTCTTTATTCTAGTAACTGTTGTTATTTAAATTATTCTTTTTAAGATAAACTTAATTTAAGAGATATTGCAGGTTCTACCAAATCCTATTTTCTCGCGTGATATTAGGAGTTCGTTTGACCCCAGTGTCCCCTGACTACTCTCACTCCAAACCCTGAGTGGCAGAGCCTGCTGGGCCTGTATGGAATATGATCTTTCAGCATGTGGCAAATTGCAATTCTACAGATGGTTTTAAAGAAAAAAATAATAACAATTATTATGTTTTAATTTTTATTCTCTCAGTTTGTAATGGATGTGGAGTTAAGTGAAGATTGTTTTATCATATGTGACCTTGAGCTATAATAGCATCTTATTCTTCATTAATAATAAAGATTTGATTCTTTCATGTTGTTATTTTCTCTTCTTCCCTGACTTGTATGGCTTCTTTCACCTGGTCAATGTGTGTATCTTGGCTTAAAATGCAAGATGAGGGGATGTTGCCTTTGTTATCTAAAGACTGGATGGAGAAACACTTCTGTGTGCAATAGTCTGAGATCTGTATCCCAAGCTCTGTCTTAGGTTTTCTTTCACTGAGGGTTGCTCTGGAGGGAAGTGCGACTTGCAGGTGTCTGGTGTCACAGAAAGGTTCTCTGGTATAAATAAAAGACATGGCTTTCTCAAGGCTTTTCAAACAAAGGTTTTCTTTTGTTCTTTGTGATGGGATTTGTGTGGTACATCGACATTATATGTCTAAGTATATCAATATTAGAAAGCCTAATAGGAGGTGTTACCCAGTAATATTAAAGATGTTAAAACATTAAGCTGCTTGGGAACCCATTAGCCTATGATGTTGTGAGTCATGAACTGAAATATATCCTATTTTCTAGCATTAATGGCAAAGAAAGAAGTTAGTGATACTAGTCTTGTTCTTTTTAGTGTAACACTCTCAAACTTTTTTTTTTTTAATCTGGTGGTAGCAGGACTGGATGGAGACACAATTTAAATCTATATTTTAAGTCATGCTTGCCTTGCTTTGCTTGCTACAGAATATTTTGGAACTAGTTTTTCTTTAACCAGTTATAGGAGATGTCAGCACCTCCTCAAGGTTATAAAGGCAGTTGTGTTCAGATGTAATCAAATAGAGTATTACAAGGTAGGTCTGCCTGAATACTTATGAATTAATCCTGGCTGTAAAATTTACCAGAACTGGAGAACAGTTGTATCAGGAAATTAGACCAGGATTAAGCAAATGCTTTTTGAAATTTGACTTGTATTTATTTGAATAGGCAGAACTTTAAATTGAACGTTTTTAATAATAAAATTTATCATCAATATTTATCAGCAACATTGTTTATAATTCAGTGTCAGTTGTTGCAGTTGAAGTATTTTTAAGGAAAAAGACTACTTTTTTTTATCCTTAGGCTTTAAACATAATTAATGCATTTATTTAGCTACAGTTGGAGAAACTGTTTCATAATATAAGTAGAATATTCACACATCAGGTTTTCTGTCTTTTGGTGACCCATATACATTCATAACTGTAGAATATGCAAAGTAAATTTTTTAAGCTTGGTAATGGAGGTTGCCTAGGTAGTTAATTCTTGCGTGTCTTCTTGTGTACACTTGTCCTTAAAAAAGCAAAGTTAAGTCTTTCATCTTGCAGCTCAGCAGACTAAGGAGGCAGCACACAGGCTTGAAATGTCATGTGGGATTTAGAAGAAGAAATGCAGTATCCATTCACTTGTGGTAAATTTTAGGGCTGGAATCAAGGAAATAACAGCAAAGTGTTTAAAAAATATGTAATTATAGTAAATAAGTTTACTAAAAAGAGCACAGAAAAGGAAACCAAACTGAAAATGTTTAGCAGTGCAATCTTACTTCATTTTTGTTTTACCTTCTGAAATTTGTATTGCTGTGAGACCAACTGTATTGAGACAGATACTGTGATTGTGTGAGACTTGCTGGCAGAGCTGTCTGTATTGTTTGCAAGTTTTGCTGTTCATGTAGGTCCAGCATTTTGTGTAGGTTAAATGGATTGGAATGAACTGTGTCATTTAGAAACTGATGTGGTGAGTTGTTTGTTTTTTTTTTTTCTTTTACAACATGCAAGTCAATACAACGCTCTGTGTAGGCTAGCTGCTTTTCCCTATACTTTTGTTTTATTTTTTTTCATGCTTTATTTTTCTTTGAAACCCATGTGATTGGGGATCGAATGTACAGAGTTCCTAGACAGATTTTTTTTGCTGTAACATAGTATATATTTGCAATTCTAGCCTCAGACTTTGGGTTAATAGGTCTTGAGAGATCAAGGGGTCTTCTGCTTCTAGACCCCATTAGCTGTAAGGGAACACAACAGCCTAAATCACTAGCAAAAAATGGAAGAATAAAAAAAACCTGGTTGTTGATTTCTGTTTCACTCAGTCAATAGGAAAGAACTCCAGAGATAGGCAATCATAAAAAAAAATAGAGTTTTTCGCATTATCTAAAAAAAAGTGTTGGAGTAAATAGAATTTACTTCTTTAGTAAAAGTTGAAGGTCCCATTTGCACATTTCAGAGATAGTCGGCTCTTATGGAGAGTGAGCTGACAGTAGTGTTTTAAAGGAGAAGAAAGACTCTTTTCTTCTTTCAAGAGCAGTAAATTTATAGGATTCACTTTTTACTCACAGCCTTTTAAACTATAATAATCCATGTTATCCTGCAGCTGTGCCTGTACTCAGTCAAGAGCTGAGTCTAGAACCATTTCTTACATGTCTGGACCCAGTAAAAAAGCCCTCCTAGTATTGTTTTTAATTGGATACCTGAAAGTGGCTCTACTGGCAAAGTGAAGGAGAAAGATAGTAGGGATTTCAGTCACCATTTTCTGACATCTGTCTCTTTATTCTCTGACAGGGGTTGAGTGAGAAGGAATCAAGCAGACTGGGGAATCATTTCACATTCCAATTTAGGATTTTAGGGCTCCATGTTTTTCCATTGCATGGGAGTAAAATCCTGCAACTCTGACTCTCTGGTCATGAAGGCATAGCTGTCCAGGGCTTCTGAGCAGCTACAGCAAAGGAGGCCTAAGGTGGGGTAATAAAAGCTGTAGTAATATCGTTTCCTTTCCATTGTTTTTAGTATGTTTCTCTAACATGAAGTAGAAGGAGGTGCTAAGAGCAGACCTCTTTGGTTATATCTACAAAACTTTTTGAACTTGGATCCCGTGGATTTGAATAAAAAAAAAAAAGCCTTTTCCAACAAGAAATGCACTCATTCTTTATTTCTTTTGACTTTAGATGACACCAGTTTGTCTTTCTGTTAATCTTCAGAAGGCTTATAAATTTAGTGCCCTATTTCCAATATATTGGAAGTATTCCAGTGTATTTCCATGCTCAGATATGGCAATATGTTGTTGCAGGGGTGAGCAATGTGACACATAAATAAATTTATAATGAAGGTAAACCTGTGTAGGAAAGAAATAGTTGGAATCTTTTAAAGCTATTGATGTAACAATAATAATAGTAGTCTGTTTTCCTTCAAAACCTGGAGTAACCTCTAATACACCTTTATGGAAAAAGTTACTTTATTGTATGTAATGTAGTCAGCTGTCAAATTATTAATTTAAAATTCAGATCTGAGGGGAAATTCAAAATCTGTAGACTCATATGGAGTGCTCTTCACTTTCACACTGCTGGAGTGCTTTTTGATGAAGACAAAAGAGGATGGAGTAGCAGCTAGCTGTCTGGAACTGATCCATGGTTCATTGCATTAAATTGGAATTTTTTTCATTAACTTTGATCATCCTTGGATTTAACCTGTATGCATATGATTTAATTAGTAGCAAGCACAGGAAATGCTGGTATGTTGGCTTTTCTAGTTTCTTGCCTACTGAGATGGTAATTGCATAAAGCAATATATTTGTATGTCCCTGATATGGGAAGTGCAGAAGTCCCCACAGTTTGCTTTCCTGGAGGTGGACCTCCACCCTAAAGTTAGACATTTTATGCTAAACCTCTTTTTCTTTCTAATTATAACATCAAATCTGATTATCTTATGTTACACATAAACCAGGTCTATTTCTATGTCATTATGCTGAAAAAATGAGCAGATTGTAACTTTATTGTATGTCTGATTTTGAAATACATTAAAAAACCCCCAACCCTTATGTTTAACCTTCTAATATATTTAACTCTTGATAGACTGACTTCACCTGAGAGCAAAAAGGAGATTCTTTAATGTCAAATGTTCAGTTATCCAATAGAGTATATTTTCATCATGAATCACATTGAAGGTATTAATGCTGTTAGTTTAGTTTAGTTTAAATTATGTAAAGCAATGTAGCTTCATGTTGGGATGTGCCTTTACATTTATGTGAGTTTGGGGGGCAACCAAAGGAAACCTTTCTCCACAAGGGCAAGTTTATAGACAAGGCTCTGAAGCATTTGAAATGTTTTTACCCTGAATCAGATTTCTATCACGTTATTCCTTGCTTTATTGTAGCTTATTAGGTGAGCTGCCCCAATGCCTTACCTGTGGCAATTAATGAAGTTAAAGTATTGTTTGGGGTTAGGGAGGAAGGGTGGTGGGAGTTGGCTGGGAGTGTTGACACTGGATGCAGAGATTGCAGTGTAGATGTGTCTTGTTTGTTTTGCAAATATTGGCAGACCCTGTTGTGAGCCTGAATGATTTACAGTCTAAAGGTTTATGAAAGCCACTAGGCTTCTTATGTATTAGTAGCATAAATAGGAAAAGTAGGTATAAAAATCAGGGGAGAAAGTGGGGTGGTAGCTTATAAGCCTTTCTCATTTTAGCAGGTGTTTAACTAGACATAAATCTGTCACTTGGGTTTACTTATGCTTTGGATGGTTTGCACCCAATTTTAGCACAATAAATAGGGATTCTCTAAGATGTCAGTTATAAGCCTGTCAATGAAAGCTAACCTAAAAAAACTTAGGTCCGTGTCAAAAAATATTAAAAAGAGCCTCAACTTTTTTTTCCTCAGGAACGTGTAAGACCTACCAAAGCAGCATTAAATACTATACCAACAAGATTCCAAGGGTTTAGGTGGTATTTTCTCTACTGCTTTACAAGAAAAAAAGTTTCATAGTCACTGCAACACAGCAGAGAACATATACTCCTTTTGAGGCAGACATTACCTTCTTGAGTAAGCGTGGCATATGGTTAGGCCATGCTGATGGGTGATTGCATATCATCTACAATGATTTTAGGGCATATGTATTACAAGGATATTTATATGCTTTAGGGAGTGATCCAGACCACAGAAAATGAATTTACGTGGTGATCTAAGTATTTTTTTTTGTTTGTACCTAAGTGCTGATCGATGACCTTGTATTGCTACTTCTGCATTTGCAGTTGAGAAGGGATGTAGGTAAGCAAATGATTTTTCTCACTTGCCTTTTTCAATCTAAAAATTAGTAACTCCTTCTAGGAGAACAATATTTTTAAGGTACGCATCTGAGAAGCAGGCGTATGAAAATGTGGTTTCAAACAGAAATAAAAGCAGAAAAATATCGTTTAATGTATTGTGAAGCAAAATATCCTATCTTGCTTGTTATATATCTTGAGATAGCATAGGTAAAAGATCATGGTGTTATTGTACAAGTTGGGAAAACTTCTCTTGCTCTGTCACAAACCTGGTGTTCGACGACTGCCACAAGAATTTCTAGGATGTAATTAGAGAATAGTTGTCTGACCTTTAATGATTAGAAATTGGGGTTTGGTTTCTTGTGTTTGAATATTTTAGTTCATCAACTTTGAAATGGCTTATTGTTTCTATGTGTTTTTACTGTTTCAAAAAGCTATCATCATTGCTGTCATAGCTCCAATACCTCTGAAAAAGCAGACCTTTAAAAAGCAATGACTCTCAGTCTTCTGCCCAGGATCACCCACATTGAAATGTGCGGTTTGTGTTGCACAGCCCCTCTCTGCATGTATGGTTTGACTCTACAAAGTCTCTCCAGCAATCCCTGTTCATCTACAGTGAAATGCAGTGGCAGCTTGTTTCAGATTTCTAGTTGTTAATCAATCTGTTCACACTTAAAAGTGTTGCAGCCCGGTGAACGCAGTGAGTATCCTGGATGATGATATGAAAGAAGTGAAATAGATGTATGTAAATGTAATCTGCCCCCAGAATGGCAGATTATTTTCACTGATGAAGGTCATTGCTAAAGCAGACTATAATGTTGTATGATTTTTGAGAACCAGAGTGTTCCTTTCACTTAAGCTGTTGCTGGGTGCTATGTTTTGCCATCAGTTTTTGAAGACACTATTGGGTTGAGTTTAATACTCATTCTTAAAAATTTCAGGTTTTAAGCATAGATTCCTAAGGAAATAATGGCTCCAAGATGGTATTTGTGCATCTGCTGTAAGCTCTCTTTTTTTCCACTTCATTTATATTTCACAAGGAATATCTGAATCACCAGAGACAACAAGTTACAGGTGATGTGTGAGAAAAAAGGGCTTAATGAAGGAGAGAGATCCTGTTAATTCCTCAGGTAAATTGGAGGTAGCAGGATGAATTTGTCCCTTACCGCTGAATCTGCAAACAAGCTTTGCCTCCAAACACAGAGGAAATAAAGTTTTGCTGGTTCTGCTGCTTACAAAAAGAAAACTTACTGTAAACTCCTTAGCCTGAGGATGAATTGTGTTCCACTGGCTGACACAGCTTACTGAAGAGGAAAATAGAATAGTACTGTCTGAAATATTTTAAAAGAACCAAGAATGGATGCTTTAGGAGAAAGAATTGGCATGTGTTGTCTTTCAGAGTTTTAGAAGAACAGTGTATCTACAGGAGAGGGCTTGAAACAGATGATGCTATTTTTCATAGTCTCTGAGATGATTAGCAAATGTTGGAACTTAACAAGTTATAATCAACTGTAAATAAAAGCTGTAGATTGCTGCAGAAGGAGAAGGCTACTGCTGCTTAGACAATAAACCTTACAGTAACACATCTACTTCTTTAAAGCTATCAGTGTGTTGCCATCATCTGGAAAAGTACACAATAGCTTGTCATAAACCTATCAACTCTTCTGCTTAAATGAACGTCTCCGTTGGTGATGTATTAGATCTGAAATGAATTATTTTTAAGTGAAAACTGTCCTCATTTTGTAATATAACAACCTCCTTTCACAAATAAATTCTGAAGTAGAAATATTCTAGATGTTTGGAATATAAATCCATAACTGAGAAAAATAATTTTGCAGAAAAAAGTCCAAAAAATCAATTATTATTTACTTATTTATTTATGTATTTTAAATCTGTTTGTTTGCCTCACTATAGAGATCACAGAAATCTTCCAGCATATTTTGGGTTTTTTTTCCACTGCTGTGGATAAGCAGCTGTGCGGGAGAATTCTGTTTTCCTCATCTTACAGACTTGCAAAGTCCATTAATATCTTGTGTTCATAACTAGAAAGAAAAGAAAAGGTAGGGCATTTGTTGTGCATTGTGTACTACAGGTCAGGTGGGTAGTAAGTGGGGTTTCTAAGACCCGAAAAGTTGATGTTTAAGTGTAAGATTTCTCTATGTGTGACTTGTTGAGATATTTGTGAACCTTTGAGTCTTTCCCAAGTTTTGCATATATAGTCTCTGCCCATTTTCCCGTTTTGAAAACATCAAAAAGGATATTATAGGTTTTCTTCTGTGTGTTAGCAATCAAATGTATTGTGTCGGTCTCTCTGAGGAACTCATGGTGGGGAGAGCACTAAATCCAAATTAGCTATACTTAGGTTGCCCAGAGAAGTTGTGGAAACTCTATTGCTGGAGTCATTCGAACCAGCAAGACAAGTCCCTGAGTGACCTGCTTTGAACAAGGTGTTGAACTAGGTCACCTCCAGTTCTCTCTTTGAACCTAAGGAAGTTTATGATCCTGCAATTCTGCGAAATAAAGAAGTGAAGTTTGTATTCATTTCTACAGGAGACTGGTCCTGGAGGTATCTTTTAAAAGTCCTGTCATCCCTAAGCCCAGCTCTGGGACTGTCCATCTCTTACTGTCATTAGGCATTGTTTTCCTTATGGGTAGTTTTGCTCCTCAGTAGATTGTATTTGTCATGAGAAGTTAGAAAGTGGGAGATAGACCTTCACCTTAACTGATGCATTAATTCTGTAGAGGACTTGTAGCTGAGATTTTAGACAAGGATGTGCGTGTTGTGAGCATCTGGGGTGTGGAGGAGAATTCCAGTTGTTAAACGATTGGGTTATTTGTATCAGGATCCTGTTATCCTACAGCTTGCACTGCTTTCTGGGGTGGGAAAAGGCTCATGCATCCTGAGAGCAAAGTTCAGCACAAACTCTTTTCCTTGTACTGCTCATCTGTTCAGCCCTGCAGTTTTGGAAGAGCATTTAAAACTTAATTTCTCTAATCTTCCATTGGTACTGAGAAAGCTGCTCCTTTATAGTACCTGTCACCAGTGAAAGGAAGTCACAGTCACAGCAGTAGTTTATTTTGAGAACTGGGTATCCACTTTTCCCATTCCAGGGGAAATGACTGCAATTCCAAAATGTGATGGAGAAATGCAACTCTCACTTTATTTTCTGTATCCCTTTTCCATTGCTTCTGTTAAAATGTTTTGGAGCTGTGAGAGTATCCCAGTCTGTGCTTCAGCAATTAGTACAGTGGGCCATCTGATGCAGATTTGATTGCTTGAGCACTATAGTACGCGGAAAAATCCTCTATGCAACTTGAAATGGTTTAACAAAGGAGGATGTATTTTTGCAGTCCACATTCCCCATGTACACACCTGCAGAAAACACACACACACCCACCCATTGCAGCCAAACCATCTGTCTTTTGGAGATCATGCCTCAGGTGGGCATGGTCAATCCAGAATTTGAACTTAGGTGACCTTATTCTGTTGCTGGGAATATTCAAAATAATTTGATTTTAAAAAGAATGCTTTTCTATTTCTTGAAATATGAGGTAATGTATAAAAAGTAAACCAACGATTTTTAGAGACTTTCCTTCAAGATGCTGGTCTGCAAGGCACGTATTAGGTAGTATATTTACATTGTGAAATCGTGTCATATACATCACTCTTAAAATATAGTATCATGTAGTACTAAAGATTTGCACTTGTCAAACTGTACCCATTCAGAGTGTCACTGATGATATTATATAAAGATCTCATCACCAGATGTGAATGCAAAATTCTTAGAAAACTGTGGTTATATTTCCTACTGATGGTTGATAATAGGGGTTCCCTTCTGATGACATATCTATCACCTTTTGGTATTTATAATCTGTGATTTGTATTTGAACTAGGCTTTTACCCTCATAAGAGGCTAGAACATAAAGACAGTGAGATGTGAAGCATCCTTTCTGTAGAAACAACAGTTCTCTGTTGATCCTGGACCCTAAAATCCTAGATACAAATATACCACAGCCTGGGGAATGAATTTGCACCATTGTATGGCTGCTGTGTAATGCAGGTGATCTTTGTGTCTTCTAGTCATCATAATCTTTTCTTACATAAGGTAGTAAATAATACAAGTACTTCTAAAAAGCTGATTCTTGAATATTCAGGGCTAAAGGCTCTGGGCTGACCATTGCAAAAAGACATCCCCCTGCTGTTGCTCATGGCTTACAAGTGGCACGAAAGACCTGAAAACCTCCTTTTCTTGCCTTCTCTAGATGCTACAGAAAAAGATTTCGACTTCACTTATACTCTCTTTTTAGTAGTTGCAAGAAAAAAATGTGCTATTTATTTTGTCAATGAAATACCGAGTGCTTCAAGATGAGATTAACTCAGTAGAGGACTGCAAAATCTTTACTGCAACAAACAACTTTACCCAGATGACTTGTTTGCTGAAAATAATTAAGAATGTCTAGGTAGCTGAAAGCTTTCATCTACTGTGCACCAACAGCATCTGGTTTGTTTTGTGCATTTGTTTCTTTGCTCACAGAAGTTTCTTAATTTTCCAAGCCAGCCAGGAAAACCAGCAGAATTCTCTAAGGAAAACTGTGCCAGTGCACTACAATAAGGACAAATAATTAGATTCATACTGTTAGAATAGATACACAGACAGCTTACAATCAAAACCAAAACACCCCTGATTCAGCAGACACAAGTTGTTTTCTGGTATAGTAGGACAAAGAACAAAGTTCACCTGTCTCATAGCAGGCTGGTTGGACTTTGCCAGCATTAGAACTGTTGTCCTAGAAAAACTCTGAGGTTTCTGAGTGGGAGCTGAAATAACCCAGTGCCAGCATCAGCAAAGATTTCATGTGTTTAGTTTGTTCTTCCAATATGGCTAACATAATTCTGTTTCATATATCCACTTCCATAGGAAGGAATCTTTTAGAGCAGGTAAATACCATACTTTTAAAGCCATTTTCCCTAAATACCTGTGTTTGTCATTAGCCAAAATGAGTTTATTAAAAAGATTCAGTGGTACATGACACTGAGATTTTATACTTATTGTGTCATTGATTACCCATTGATCACTCCGTTTATATGGAAGTAAGGCCTTTTCCCATTAGGCCCTTTAGGCTCTCATTCAGATATTTAAATTGGACTGGATACCTTTGCTGGTTTTACTTCTATAAATTATGGTTTCCAGAAGTGTAATTGTTAGTGGTGGGCTCCTTATCAAGTTTTGTTTTCAGTGAGTCTGGCACTGACCCTTATTCAGTCTGGTAATGTGGGTGGAAAGGCAAGAGAAGAAAACCTCTGCTTTTGCATTGTGAAGAGCAGATGCCAAATAATTCTAGATACATTCAAGAAAAAAAGATCTATTGGTCAAGGCTGTAACAATTTTTGGTTGCACATGTGGTAAAATTTCATCTCGAAGAGGAATCATAAGAGATCAAAACCTGAACCTGTTTCCACTGAGATAAATCAAAATGTTTGTTCCTAGGAAGATTTTTGAGCTCAAATTCTACAATGCTGAAATATTTTCAGGTCGGGGTAGACTAATTCTTACTAACTAGCTGTATTTAATCAAATGTGAATGCAAGACAGATTAGGAAAGTAAAATGCAGTATACAATTATGACCTGGAAAATTGAATTGAGTTTTATTGCTGGCATGCACATCTGATTTTTTAAGAAAATATGAAACCTCACTATGCATTTTGTTTCATTTTTATTTTAAGCAAGCTTTTAGCAAACTGAAATGTTTTTAAAGGTTAAAATTTAGGAATATATCTGCTTAGGTGGGATGAATCCTGTTCCCACAAGACAATTATGAAAAGTATTTGGAACAGTCTTGGTGGGCCGTGTAGCCGTAGATCAGTGATACCACTTATGGGTGTGCTTTTTTCTTTTCATAATGAGGGCAATTTAATGCCTGATAAAATGAGAATTTGTGTTGTATCTTTAAATAATTTTTGTTTTGTACCATTCTCAAAGGTATCAGGAGAAACCTTCAACAGTGGGTGCAAAGCCATATCCAAAGCCTTTTAAAAATTATCTGTCTGTTGGCACTAGCTGCCTCTGTTCATTCTTGTAGCATAGGCAAGATCTATCTACCATGGCAATGTACCTTACTCATATCATATTGAAATGCAGATGTTTTAAAAATAAGATGCAGTCAACTAAAGGAGGGAGTAAAAGGAATGTTTTGCCACTAGCATTGGATGATTAACATTATAGAAGGTTTAAATTTTATCCTGGTTCATTTTTATAATAGAAGTGAAAACTTCAGGATGTTCAAGTTTAAGGTGATGGAGGCTTTGCTTCAAGTGTTTCATAAAATTATTTATTTAAAAAGACCAGAACAGTTGTTTTTGTTGGACTAGAAAGGGGATGCCATGTGGAAAATGCTAGGGGTAAAGTCCTCTAACTTGACCTCGAAAGTTTATTTTCTTTGGTGGAAGGCTTTGTTCATTTGGATTTAAACAGAGCCTTCTGTTTGTATTATATCTGAGAGGTTCCACTCTAAACCTGTATTATTTCAAAAAATGTGGGGCAGTTTACTGGTGAACCAAGTCATGTTAGCTGGTTTTTATTACTTCGCTGTGGGTTCATGCTAAGGCAGGGAATACAAAGCAGTGCAAATAATGTGCATAGCTGTACTATAGTCTTGTCTTCTGTGCTTCAGCTGGGAGAGCTGAGTTTTGCGACTGGTGTTTGAGACTATAGGAGCCAAGGGTCTCAATTCTAACCCAGGAGCAGTAGGTCAGATTTTTGCAGCTTTTGTTGCAATACAAAATTTTGAAGATAACCACGTTTAAAAGAATGTACACAATACAAATAACTTTAATTTTGAAGACATGGGTTTCCTGAGTATTGAATTAAACAGAGAAAAAAGAATTCAGTGGTGCATAGCTTCTGTGTGTTGCACTCAGTGCAGTGTCTGTTTGCTTCATTTTGGTAAACTGCTGTTTAAGAGTTTTTAAAAATCTGTTGTAGTAACTATGACAGAACTCTGGCCCGGTGTGTACAGACATTTACAGAACCGTGGCCTGTGTGGATATGTGTTTGCTCACATTTTGTGATTTGTATCTCCGCAAAAGGGCTTTTAACCATGCTCTCCTTTCTCTTCATGCATGTTTACATATGCATATTTTAATTTTAATTCTGTCATATTTTTGCCATATGAAAGCCAAAATTTAGTGTAAAAATGTTTATGCACAAGTAGTATGACAACTTTGTATTTGCAAAGGTGGATTGTAGACAGGCCTGTCTTGTTCTGGGTAACCTTGTGTGAATCCGGACAGTTTTTTGTGATTGAGTTGCTTATATTGAGGCGGTAGAATTGCTGATGTTAAACAGGACAGAGTATTTTCTTGCTGTGTATGTGTCTATGAAAAATAAATACACCACTGAATCAAAAGTCCAGCTTGAAAGTATCTCAGTTTTAGCAAGTTCAAATTGCTGTTCCATACTCTTGTGCCTTCATTCATTGCATAAGCAATGGTTGGAGCTGTTAAAGGTTAGGGCTGAAGAGCAGGCATTTTGCTTTCACACTCATGAAGGCAAATCCATCTGTCTACCTTAGTCTTCTCTTCCATGCCATTTCTTTTTGTAGTGGTACTTTGAGAGACCGAAGCATTCCTCATTTCACCTCCTGCCAGCTCTGACCTCCTTTCTCAATCCACACTAAAATCAGCAGGATGGTTAGTCATTGCCATTTGGGGAGGTCAGGAGAGGAGGTTAACTGAGCTCGTACCATGGTTCTTATTCTTCTTTTTGAATAGAGGTACTCTCCACTGCTGTTATCTCCAGAGGAGTACTAACTTTTCAAATTTTGAACTGCCCCTCTCATGTAGGGTTTGGTCATCAGTCCATTCATTTGGTCAGAGATGTCTTTCTAAGGACATTTTGAAAGCAGTGATAATTGCAGTGCTTTTTCTTATTTGAAAGGAAGTTATTGGAGCTTTCTGTTTTCATGAATTCTTACAGCTACTGACTTGCCCCATGCTTCCAAGGGTCATCGTAAAACATTATTGTGTTCACGGCAAGTAGTTTTTAAGCCACATAAGACCCAAATAAATATTTTAAACAAACAGGTCTGCTGAAAACATGTGAGTAGTGCTGAGGGAATTATATCCCTTTATATTTTTTCTAGTAAGGGTTATTTATTAGGGTGAGCAGATGGGTACTACTTGTTTTTGGCATTCATTGATAAGCCTACTACCTCTCCAGGTGGCTCTACAAAAATGATAACACTGTGGCCCTGCTCCCATTTTATTTTTATTTCTCTCAGACTAGTTAGTCACCTTTCTCTGTTTTCGTCATTTAGAACCATCTGCTGGATTCTTTTGCTTCTGTGTTTTTTTGGGTTTTTTTGGTTCTTCTCTGTTCCTAAGTCACCAAGGGATCTCCAATAGGGACTGATGCAAAGTCTCTGTCTGTTTGGTGAGTATTGGACTCAAGGATATCTTCCTTTTGTCATTTTCTCTCTAGCCAGCTTGCAAGTTTCGTTTTCCCTGGCCTGTCCTTATGAAGTAATCGATGCAACCCTGAATTATGCTTGTCCTTAGTGGACTGTTTTACCACTTCACTGATTAATATAGGGGTTCTCTTACTGGTTGCTTTTTTTTTTTTTTGAAATAGTAAAAGAATGAAGAACAATAGAGAATCCATCTCTGTTTCATTTGTTATCTCAAGAGAGCAGAAGAACATGAATTTGTCACATAGAAGTGGTTAAAGCACAAGCTTTACCTCTATAAAACTACATTTAAAAAAGGTTAATCAAGAATTTATTTCTTCTCTGAAGAGGCGGGATAGGGAAAACGCTTCTAAAATAGAAAACCTTTTGCTGTGAGTGTGTGAGGTTGTCTAGTCTGTGTTTAGACTTCACTGTGTAGGACTAACCCACAGCTATCATGAGCATGCATCTCTGAAGTGGGTCAGTAGCTTCTTTTCCCCACCTGCTCAATATTCAGGTTGAAGTCTCCTCTTGGATATTTTCATTATGATAAATGTACTCCCCTTTCTTAGGAAGTCTTTTGAATATATGCGCTTTTACTGCACATTAGTTTAAAGTGTATCACCTGCTTGGATTTGAGAATGGATCAACAAAAAGCGTATACTTGATACCAGATGAAACAACTTCCCTAGCTGAAAGGCCAGGCCACAGTTTCCTGGCTCTGTTTCCCTGTGCTTTCCTAGTCTTCTTTCCTTGTTCCTTGCAACCTCATCCTACTTCTGCTTTGGTAGGCAAAGATGCTTTGGTGTGGGTAGAGAGTGGGAAGTCCCTTGTGCTTTACCCCTGAGAGACCCTGGAGGGTAACGTGGTACACGTAGAACATGAATTCTCTGCTGTCTTTTGTTGAACATGTATTCAGGATTTGCAACAAAGACACTCTTTTCCACCTGTCTTTCTGTGGAATTGAGTCTTAGTCCCTGGTGGGTCCTATTGAAATCAGTGGAACTTCTCGTGGAGTTAGGAGCTGTTGTTTGGTGTGCGTAAAACTACTCTGGTGGGAGCCACTGAGATGAACTCATAAGCAGTGCTCGTAAACAGCTTCCAAGAGAGCTCAGCTGCACTACTGGACCTTGTTCCCTGGTTTCCATTTGTAGTCACAAATTTTGTTCTCTAATATGTTATTAAACTGGTATAGGTAATACTGGAAGGCAGGTCAGTATAGACAAACATACAGGTAAACCTTAAATGTTTAAGCACATATTATGTGTGGCCACAGATATAAGAAAAGCTGAGAAATCTGATTATCTTGAACTCAGAGTTATGTATTTGTTACTTGTTAGTTATTAAGATTATTGTGTCATGTTGCTCTTAAGGTTAGATAGCACTGATGTAACTGATCTTACTGCCTAGTGGCAGTACCATAATAACTATGTAGTTTGAATTTCCATTCCAGTGCCACTTTCTTGAATATTTTTGCTAGAAAACTAAAATATTTTTCTTTGCAGACATCTAGAATATCCTCCTCCTTTCCCTTCCAGACATTGTACTGTCTCCATATCTTTTTGTACCTCTTGCTTCAGCTGAATTTTATGCTGAATATTGAATTTCATAGTGAATACTACCAGAACTTTCTCTTGGCTTGCCCCTACTCTTTCTTCCCCCCCTCATTATTAGTTGTATGGTTCCCCCTACCCTGTACTGTATTTTGTTACATGTAACTGTTGAAAGAGTTTCTCTTACTACTACTCATTTAATTAAGGAGATATCTGAACAGCGCATTTTTCTCATTATGGTTACTACATTATTTTTTCATTACCTATCCTTATATCTATTCTTGCTCTCCTGTTTTAATAAATAGCTATTGTGACTGATATAGGAAGAACAAAGATAAATGACAGATGATAGATTTGAGGAGGCAAAGAGCAAAGTTTTATAGATCAGAGTTTGGTGGTCTTTTTTTTTTTTTGGTTGTTGTTGTTGGTTTTGGTTTTGTTTGGTTTTTGGGGATTTTTTGTTTGTTTTGTTTTGTTTTTTCTTTTTTTTGTTGGTGTGAGGTTGTATAGTTTGTTTTTTTTTCTGAGTGGTAGTGTAATATCTATGCTGGGATTTATTCTAATCATAGTTCATTGTAATCTGCTTAATCAGCAATGACTTGAGAAACCCTGAGGACTGATGTAATCTACAGTGATAATGCTACTGGCTAAGCAAGAGTGAAATATATAGATATTAACATACATTTGCATTTTCACAGGGCATTACTGTGTTCCTGCAACTTTTCTGCATCCCAGTTTGCCTCTGGTGAATGACATATTTTGTTCATGGCTTTGAAGTGTTAGTAACTGTTCTTTTTCTCTGCACAATTATTCTATTTGATGATTTTGCATTTCTGTAATATTGAGCTTTAAACTACAGTAAACTGACTGAAGTGATGATAGCAGTAGTTTGTCATTTGTGATGGAGAATCGTGTCAACGTAGTTGAATTTAGTTTGACCTCAGTGATCTCCCCCAACCCTAAATGTCAGTCCAAAAAAAATAATATTTTCAGGAAGAATTTCTTTACAAAGGGAAGTCATCCTAGATATTTGGGTTTTAGTATTGATGATCTGGACCAGTGGATAGTGATATGTATTCTGTCTGTGTCAGTCAGAACTGCTTGGAGGGAGAGCTTAGGTAAGTTTTCTTCACTGGAGTCTATATTGTTTTTATTTCAGTGTTAGTCTCCCACCTCAAGTTTAAGGTATATTGCTGATTTGGAATGGTTTGGAGTCACTTTTTGTGGCTCTACACTAACCGCTGAACTGAGGCACACTCAAGCCTCAGAATGTATTGGTAAAGAACGTGATTTTAGTGCAAAAAAATTCTAAATTAATGTGACAAATGAGGACCAGATGTGTTTCTCTTCCTACTTAGTTTCTTGCAATTCATTCTCTTTTCCAACTTGAACCTGTAGAGAAACCTACCTGGTGGGCATAAAAAGGCCATCTTTTGGAAGGAGATCCAAAGTAGAGACCCCCAGAGCAATGATCAAACAATGATCAATGGTGCATCCTTAAGTCACAGTACAAATGGGCCATTATCTAATGCCTTGAATCAAGGCTAACTTATGTAACTAATAACACGGAGGGATTCCTACATTCATTTATTTAACAGGCAGAAATAGAAGTGGTTGAAGAGAGTAATAAAACAATATGATCAAAGTGGAGATGTTGACGCAGATGCTTTGTGAGTACACACTTTTTACAGTTTTTATGATGAAACTTGCTCATTTGCCTTACTTGAGGTAAATGAACTCATCAAATTGAGGAAAATTTGAGAGATTGTCAGTTGTAGATTTCCCTTGCTGATGTTGCACATTTTTATTTATGTATAGTGTTCTCATTTACTGCCGATCTCCTACTTGGTGCTTTTTAAGCAACTGGGCTCAATCACACTGTCAGATAAATCAGGCAGCTACATGAAGCATCTGACCCATAGGTCAGTGTTCTGTCTTTTTCTCTCATAAAGGACTGAGGTACTGATACTGTCATCTAAAGAAGACCTTTATTGTGGTGGAGAGGGGATGGCATGCTGGCATGGGAGATCTTTGAATAAGACTCGTGTCTTTTTGAAAAAGAAAGATGAAAATAATAAATAAATAAATAATCAGATAAATGGATGGCTACTAAATATTTTAGAACTTCACTCTGCTTGGGAATTCACCTTAATGAAGGTCATCTAAAGATGAGGTAGCAAGTAGAGAAAAATGCACATGAACCTTCAGTTCTGTAGGTCCTTAAAATATGTTTTCCTCCTCCTTGTTGTTTTTAATATAAGGTACCAAAGTTAACTGTTACTAATGGGAAAGTAGGAGGGAGCTTTATATTATCTAGATTGACAGTGTGAGTGGGATGATCAGAGGGAGTTCATCTATTCTTTCCAATAACTTCTGGCTAGGGCAGGGCATAACTTTCAGAGATGTGTTCAGTCTATGTAAATACTTTGGTTAATGGAAATTGTATCACATGTGTTTCCAGGTATTTTTAAAGACAAAGAGAGATTGGCTAGTAGTGTTCCTCAGTCAACTAGAGAAAAGCATAGATGAGTAACAGCTTGTAATCAAATACATATATATATAATCTGTGAGTGTGTGTGTGTATGCACATGTACGCACATGTGTGTAAATGGCACAGACCTGAATGATTATCAACTGCAGCAAACTTGTTACCAGCTCCTAGATAGGATCTATCCCAAATCAAGGCCTGTTGATAGACTGGGAAAAAATTCTACTTTGAACCTGTTTTCTAACCCAACTTAACCCAAACTAGTGCTTTTCTTTTCCAGATATGTCCATTTCCACAGTATGTGTGCTTTGGGCTTTTCTTGCCTTCGTTCCTCACAGATGTTGAAAGGGATCAGAGTGCTTTCATATGTTCAAACCAAGATTCCAAACCATATGTGCTTCATTTTCAAGAAACATAAACAGAATTTAATTGTGCTTCCTATTGGCAGAACTTGCTCTTTAATTCATGTGTAGTAAAGCTAATTGAGTGATAACACTGATAGTCTCAAACCGTGATTTATTTTTCTATGTATTTAAAACAACATCTTTATGTTGGTGGTTGCATTTGCCATCCACCATTGTTGTTCTGGGCTTGGAAAATTACAAATTTACATTTCTAAATGTAAAATACGTCTTAAGGAATGTATGTTTATAAAATGAAAGCTCCATTTCTGCTCTCATCTCCCATTCCAGAAGCTGGAGTCGTTAAGTACAATGCCAAGTACTTTAGAGATGCTCTATAAAAATGTGATAAGTAAAGGACAGGCATGGATGGAGACCTCTGCTTTATTTTTTTACTCAGAATTGTGAAGAGGGCCTTTAGAGCTGAGCAGTTTTCCTATCTGTACATCACGAAAATAGTCTCAAATACCAGGAAGAGACAAACTTACTTTTACATGTGTGTTTTCTAAGCATTTTGGAGTTTTTTAGGGGTGACAAGAAAAAATACCTCTGATGAAGAAAATATGAATTTTTTTTTCTCCTCCAAGTATCACCAAGAAGTACTGCTACTTCCCCAAGTAATCAAACAAATCAACAACAAAAAAAATCAGCTGATTTTCTTTCTTTTCTGTCTTTTTTAATCTCTACTATTATTCCATTTTATGACAGTGTGTTATCACTGCTCCTTCTAAAACTTTATAGACTCTTTGAAGTAATCAGTATGAGTTGAGGAATCACATGCATAGCCACTTAAACCTGTGAATTATGATGGGAGAAACTTCTATTAAACTTTATGGTGGGTAGATAAAGGCTTGTAAGATTTTCAATTAACCTGAAGGATTAAAGCATTACAGCTATTTTTCCTGCTTTGTGAAAGTGAAGAAATGGTAACCTGTTCATTACATATAGGTAGTATTTAAGCAGGAAAATCATTCTGTTTTCTTAATACTTTGGGAATGAAATTAATAATTACTTATGGGGTTTTGATAGACTCCCAGATAAAGGCAAGAACAACAGTTAACCAGCACCTGCATGAAAGATACTGGAATAAATAGATATAAGTATCATGACACTGGAAAATAGATGTACCAAAATAATACTTAGTCTGGTCGATTGTGCACGTAGTATGCATAACAGGTTAATTCGAGGCAAAAAACCCAGAAGGATTAAAAATTTGCATGCTATAGGATGATGGGTTAGGAACAGCCCCATGGTTTTGTTCCGGTTTTTTTGTGTGTTTGTTTGGGGTTTTTTTGTTTGTTTGTTTTTTCTTTTCTCTTAATATATTGTAAGTGAGAAAGAAGCTTCTCCAGGAAATGATTCAGAGCAGGTGCCCCAAGTGAAAAGAAATCTTCTCCCCAGTTAATAGAAGGAAAACTTTGGTTCTTCCGGACACTGAGTGTTCTGCTCTGATCAGGAGACATTTGGATTAAAGTATTACAAAGACATTGAAAAGTATAAATGCTTGGCTGGGTTGGTGTCAGGTCACAGAATGACTTACAGCTGGAGTACTAGAGACTACAAGAAGATTAGAGGATTGGGCAACACTGATTGTAAATACATAAGGAAAGGCTGTGGCCGAAGAAGGTAAGGTGTTTATAAACAGAAGAAGGATGTTATTATGTAGGAGAGTGTGCTCGCTTATGCCTATGGCTGTGTATGAGTTTGTTGTACTGGGAGAGAAGAAAACAGAATATGGAGCATAACTCAATTGGATTAAAAAGTTGAAATAATGACACGAGAGAACAGTGTAAAACTTAATCCTATTTTTGTTTAATATTGGCAAAATGCTCTGGGGGATACAAAAATGAAAACCAGAGTTAAATAGGACGTTGAAGATGTGTAATAAATATATAAGGCTCATGGAGTGGGTTAGCAAGAATGTAAGTCAGAAATTGTTTAATATTATTCTACGGATTCTGAGAGGAGCAAGGGAAGACTTTCTCTCATTTGCAAATGGTGTTGTCTCTGTCCCTTCCTCTTCACACTTCACTGCACTGTTTGATAACACCCTCTAGATGGTGATGAGGGATCCCAGCACATTGAGTTTCTCCTGACTCCAGGAGTTAGGATGGAATATGTGGTGTGGGTTTGTTTTTTTTTTTTTTTTAAAAAGTTATTTTGGACAAAGTGTTGGCATAATTGTAGGTGGTGTTTGAGCCAGTGTAGATTTAAATACTTAGATGATGAAATCAAATACAGTCATGAAGAAAATGTTCTGTTATCCTTTGCTTAAAACATTGCATAGATACTGTAGCCTGTTATTTCATAAGAAGTTATGAGCTTACAGCAGAGTATTTCTAGGGAACCCATTTCTGGCAGGGATTATGTAAGTTTTGCCTTGGCTTTTCTTTGGGTTGCATGCCTGTGTTACTCAACAGCAGGACACTGTTTTAGAGCTCTGCAGTTTCCTTTTCTTAGCACAGCTAAGAACCACTATCTCTGCTTTCTGGTAAAGTGAAATAAATGCAGTCTTTACACCAGAGAGTGTTGGGATTTCTTTGATTTGCAAGTAGTTGCAGCTGCTCTGTTTGGAAAAACTAAACAACCCATCACCCCCACATACCTGCTAGAAGAAACAGAGTGCCATTGCAAGAGTATTTTTGGCTTGTCATATGTAAGACTGGAAGTCAGCATGTTACTGTTTGTTCGGGTGGGTTTTTTTCCTTTTTTCAATGTTTTATTTGAAAACAGAAATCTTATGTTATTTATAAAAATACTGAAAGAATTGATTAGTCATCCTTCCTCTTGAAAATATCAAGGTAGTTTAAAACATTCTGCTGGATGAAAAGCAAAAGGCATTACCTTTTTAATTATTTCTGTGTGCTGGGCCGTGTTGCTTTGCTTTCTGTGGAGTAAATCAAATACGGTATTGTTACAAAGGCTTACTGTTAGGCATGTATTAGAGGAAATAGTGTCAACCAGAACAGATGGAAACCTGATTATTGCATCATTATTCCAGTATTTTTGTAGGACGGTGCAGTGATGCTGCAATCCCTTCATCTCTGTGACCCTTCCTTGGGCTTCACTGGGAAGCCCAGAGCTGGACAGAGCGCTCCAGGTGTGGCCTTACTAGTACTGAGCAGAGGGGAAGGATCACCTCCCTGCCCTGCTGGCAGTAATCTTCCTAGTGCTGCCCAGGTTGCTGTTGGACTTTTGTCACATGTGAATGGCTCACAGTCAGCTTGTTATCCGTCTGGACCATCAGGTCCTTTTCTACAAAATCACTTCCCTGCTAGGCCCCAGCATACACCAGTGCTAGAGGCTGTTATTCCCCAGGAGCAGGATTCTGCTCTACATTGAACTTGATGAGGTTCCTGTAAGCCCATTTTTCCAGTCTGTAGTGATCCCTCTGACTGGCAGCATGTTCATCTGGTTTATCAACAATGCTTCCCAGTTTTGTATCTTCTGTCTAGGTCTAGGGCATGAATGGACATGTTAAAACAGTATTGGACCTCATATTGACCCCTGGGGTACGCTGCTAGTCACCAGATGGACTGTTTGCAGCTGATAACAGTCTTCTGAGGCTGACACTTCAGTCAGTGCTCATTCTGCCTCACTGTTCACTTATCTAGTCTGTACTTTGTCAGTTTGTTGATGAAGATGTCACAGGAGACACTGCCAAAAGCCCTACTAAAGTCAGGACCAACATGCCCACTACTCTCCTCTCATCTGCCAAGCCAAAAATCTCTTTGTAGAAGGCTAGCAGGTGTATTAGACATGGCTTCCTCTTCACAAATCCATGCTGAAGACTCCTAATCAGCTCCACATATTTTGGAAGTTTTCCAGGATTAATTGCTCCAACACTTCCCCAGGGATCAGGTGAGCCTGACTGGCTTGTAGTTCCCCAGATCCTCATTCTTGACTTTCCTGAAGATAGGACTGACATGTTTTCTCCCATCTCTGTTTTCTGCTAAACTTATATAGGGAAGACCTTTAGACTGCATTTGCTTTTTCTTTATGTAACCTGCTCGTTATTTTTTTAATAGCACTTTTAATTTAGACACTGCAGATAAAATAATACTGTTCACTGATTTTAACTTTATTATATGCTGATCAAATCTTCATTTTAGATTTTGAAGCAGGTTAAATTTGTACCAAATATAAATAAGGTCATATGCTAAAAGTAGTATAATATATTTTGTTAATTTTTTTCCTCACTTCCACTTGATTAGCTGAAACCAGCCCAGGTTAATTGAGAGGGGGAACTCTATTCCAGGCTACCATCTTTAGAGAGTAATCAGTTTTCCTGAGAGCATCACTTGGAGATTGTTAGGGAGGACACTTGTAAAGGCCTTCCTTTGATGCACACAAGAAATCATTTATGCGAGCTAGCAGCTCCCTAATACCCATTAGTCTGAAGCTTCGTTCTGGTCGTGGGAGGGAGAGCTTGAAGTTTGGTGGGAGCAAACCAGGACATCAGTCAAACTGAATTGATTTAAATAATAATTAAAAGTGGATTCTTTAAAGGCGTAGAGAAGGTTTTGCACATTATATGTTGTTTTCCTTGAAAATGCTTTGTTCTTACCAGCTGGCAAAAAATGAAATAAATTGTTTGGTAAATAGCTTTAGTCCTTTATGCTACAGTAAGCATTGATTTTTTGCATGTTTAAGCAGTTATACAGCTTAACACAAATATAGCTGGTTTCTTAATATTTGCATGTTCTTATTTTATAAAATAATAATTGATACATTTCCTGCTTACCAACTATGATTGATTTTGATTTGGGACATGTACAGTTGCATTTACATGGAGATTTGAATTCAATTAGAAATACAGAAACTAAACATTATGCACTTTTTCCCCCAAACATATTCCACTTTTAAAACTAGTGGAATAGACTAAACAAAGGCTGTATCTTTGTTAAATGAAGCAGAATATTTCTGGATATCGTGTTCTTCTAGTTTTTATAATTAATGGGCATCATCTTGAGAAGGAAAGGTGCAGGTGTTTTTGGTCTGACAAGACCATTATGATTTTCTTCTGGAAAAGTTAATGCATGAAATATGATTTATGAAGTGGCTAAAAGGTGTTTATATTATTTTCCATGGTTTTTAGAATTATTTTGATCTATGGTTCATTACAATAATTAAGTATTCCCAGATGTTAGCAGGTGCTTGTTTTGCCATACAAGAAGATAGTGTTGCCCAACTTTGTTCTTTTTACTTCTTTGTTTTATTGATGACTGTAAGTATTGAGTATATAACATTTTTTTTCTGATCTTACTAATTTTGACAGAAGAAAAAATATGAAGAAACTTTCCATGGACTATTTGGTTTTGAGTTTTTCTCCTTTCTTGTGGGTTGTATGAGAGGAGGACTGTGTATGTATGTATGTGCAGAGCTTAGATTATAGTTCAGGCTTCAACTCAGGCTTTGATTTCGGCTTCCTCCATTCCAGTAATAACAGTTTGCTCTAATTGAAGGGAGGAACATAAATGTCTTAGAATGCCTCAGACAGATTCAGACAAATTTTTATTTAAATTTATCCTTGTCTGCTGTTCTCAAGTAAGGAGACACCTTTATATTATTTGAGTGTCAGATGCCTGGGCCAGCAGGTCTCTTGTTTCAGGTCTGGGGGGCTCGTTTCCCACCCTACCTGGACAGATGGTAGCAAAAAGGCTGCAGGATCATCTTTTTCCATTACATCAGGAGAAAACACAGGCTACCTCAGACTTCATGGCATCTGAAATTCAGACCAGTGCAGTAGATCTGTTTCCTGGGACACGTTGCGTGCAGTCAAACCTCAAGATGATCAAGCTGTCAGGAGGAATCAATAGTGACTGAAACAAATGGTTGCTGTGACTGTTGCAACATGATTGCTTTCAGTACTGTTTTACTGCCTTATTTTGATGATGAATTAGGCCTAGGATGCTTAGGGGTAAATAAAGAATAATGGAATAAAGTGTGACTGTATGACTCCGTAAATCTACCTCAGAATATGCAGTGTCTGAAAGGTTAATATAATATGTAATAGTTGATAGAAATGCTGACAGCTGCCATATTAAAATGGTTTCTAAGAGATAGCTGCAAACTTACTTATCTTGCAAACCAAAAAATCTGATTTCTTTATTTTGATGACTTTAAGGCAATTAAAATTAAGGTATTTGAAGAGGCAAAATCTGTGCTGTTTGGGTTTTGTTATGGGAATCCTGTAACCTTTAAATCAATTTAATAGTGGTATCCAAGCAGCATATATATTGCATGCTTATGTTTAGGGAGTCTGGTTCATCAGGGATACTGTAAATCGCAGGGATTGCCAGCCTTTTTTTTGGTTCTTTTTTTGGCACTGGTGGTAGTGCCCACAGCATCTTCCAGCTGTTAGCAAAACTGTTACATATGTGCAGGTAGAACTTTTTTGTTACCTTGACAGTATTTCTCATCTGCTTTGAAGTAGCTTGCTGGAATTTGAAAATACTGTTTTCTAATGTGTAGTCTGAACATTTCGACTTCAACGTTAAAAGAAAAAAATTATCTTCCACCTTTATTATTTAGTGCTTTTACTCAGAATTGAACAAAACATCCAGTGAAGGATTAGTTGTTAGAGAAGGGAAGCTTCCAAATTGTGTCTGAAGGCACACCCTTTACCCAAGCCTGTGAAGTGTATAATTTTTTTTTAATGGAGATTTTTGTCAAAGGTTTTTTTCTTTTGTCAGAAAAAAACCCCATTATTCCCCAAACCAGTAGCATGGTTATCCTTTTGATATTACTTCTCAGTGACTCTGCAAACTGATACGTTCCTACACACATGATGCACACAATTTCATGCCTGCATGCATTTGAATGATGGAGATCCTGAAGGGAATGAGGACTTACTTTGGGAAGTGATTCTTAGAAATATCTGGACACGTGGCTTACAACATTATGTGGGACCTGTTTATTTTACCTCCTCTAGAAGCAGAAAGCCTTTGGCTTTCCTGAGTACTTTTGTTAAGCTTTTAATAGATATGCTTTAAAACAGAATTGGTTTGTATGGACATGTTCAATACTGATGGTACTGGTGCAGCCAAATCTGACATGCAAGAACTCAGCTGATTAAATGAACAGATGCTGTTCAGATGGAGACAGACTGTTCTAAACTCTGCTCTGGCTCTTTTCAACAAGTGAGTGAAAGAGGAAATGAACATTTTTACTGAACAAGTAGTTAACTTTTAATGTAAATTGTTATTATTCTGCAATACTACTACTACTTCATCATCTGTCAGTAGGTCTTTTGGGGGCCAGATCTCTTCAGTCTCCGTAGTGCTGCTTAAGTCAATATGGCTGCTCTGCACAGTTCTTTTACACAAATAAATGAGAAGATGCAAGAGGAGAAGATGTGTGTGATTGTTTTGTCAAAGACTGATCCCCTTCATTTCTTTCCTTCCTCTTGTCCTTATTGTACTAAAATTTATTTAAAGAATTGGCAAAAGAAGGCTTTTCGTCAAACTTTAAACTATTAAATTGTTATGCAGTTTTTACATGAATTCACTGGGCAGAGAGAAACAAAAATCTGTATGTCACTTAAGGCAAAAAAAGGTAGGAAGACAATTTCTTCTTTCTAAAGAGGAAACCCCTATGCAACATTAGAATCATTACACAAAGCGTCAGGTTTCATCCAGGAGTATCCATTGCTCCACAGAGTCTGCCTTTGAAAGGGGAAATGGATTAAGAGATGTGTTAAAAGTCTGTTTCACTTTAGGTTGCTGTAGTCATGAATTGATATTCCATGGCAGGTGAAGACAACTTTTCCCATTTTCTGCAAGCTCTGTTTTAGGGACTTTGGTAGGGACAATTATTTTGCACGTTGGTATCATCCTAATGTGCAGAGGAAATTGAGTTTTAGTTATACTTAAAATTTTAAGAAAATCTATTTCAGGTTAAAATTTTGTTCCTCCCCCCTGACCCTTTGCTATTGACATGAAACTCTTTCTTTGAAGAAAATCATGTGGTTTAAGTTGTTGTGCAACATGGCATTTGAGGATGGGAATGATTAACAATTTTCACTGGGTTATGCACATGCCTACAGCTCCAGAAAAGGACTTGATGAAGTGTGATGGATCAGACAGCACTTGGCTTCAGGTTTGTCTTTGAGCTCGTATTCCAGTAGAAGCAAGCAAAAGTCTAGCTGAAAGTCCAGTAATTAAAATACAGTCAAAACACTGAGATGACAGGACTTTGGGGTAAGTCTTAAGTTCTTTGGAGTTTCATAAAGTTTACAAATTGTACTGCTCAAAGCCTCATTTTACTTGACTACATAGTTAGCTTCATTTTTACCCAGTGTTGGTAACCTCTGGAAGCACAAGTGAATGCCTTGTGCATTGAGATGCTGAGCAGAGCTGAGTGAGTTTATAATTTAATGGGAAGAGTGAAAAGCAGGCAGAGTCTAAGCTGATGCCAAGACAGACTTGGCAGGGGAAGAAGGGAATGGTTGATTATCAAATGGAAATTCAGGAAGACTTGAGACCCTGTGTGACCTGTGAACAAATGTCTCAGCATTACATATGTAATTAGAATTTTAGTCAGCAGAATAGTGATGGCCTGTGTCATAAGGTATAAAAGTTTTACCATCACTTCTCAACGGTAGTTTGTATAACAACTGTTGTTGCTTGTGAGTCACAAGTAGTAATCTTAAGATCATATCAGTAAAATTTTTATGCTATACACTCTCCATTGAGTTTGATATACAGTACACCAAAAATGTTTTACAGAAAAGAAGTTTATTTATTAACAGTTTAGAAGGTTTTACATTTTTATTGTAGGTAGTTTTCGTTTCCTTCATCTGTAAATCTACTCTTTAGTTATTTCATTGCTGTATATAGTCAAGAAAGGAAGATATTTCAATACACGTATAAGAAGCCTGTAAGAATTACTTCCAGTAAAATACAGTACCTAAACAAAGTGCACCCAAGATTTAGTACCTTGAAACTTTACAGGAAATAAAAAACATGTGCTCTGCAGTGGATGAAAGCTGATAATCCACCTTTTCCCATATGAAAAATATGGGAGTTTTAAAATCCCATGATTCATGATTTAAAACAGGATCCTGATTATAATATTATGTAGCCTGTCTTGCTCCTAAAGTCAGAATAATTCTGTAAGAGGAAGACCTTCTACAGTTATTAAAAAAAAAAAAAAAGGAGGAGTGGCTGTCTGGTCAAGATATTTACATAATATGATTAATTTATTTATGCCTGTGTGGGATGAAATTTGTTTGAAGTAGTTTGAATATCCAGGAGGATTTGGAAGTATTATAGGTTTAATTGGTTTCCAAGAGTCATAGCCTACATTGTAGAATAAAGAAGTTCCGGAAAGATGGATAAACAGGACTTTCAGAAACTCATGTTACATAAAGTACGTAGCAGATCTCACCGGAATTTACCTAAAGGAGAAGTCACACGTGCCCTTTAGATAGATATTTGAGTGGGAAATTAGTTTAAAAATATGAAGAGTGTTGTCAGTTATTGTATTTTCTCTTTGTCTAAGCATTATAGTAGGTTTCTTGGATGACTTATTTGGTGTCATTTTAGCCAGTTGAGCATTAGTAAAGTTTAAAAAGTATAAAACTGTAGGGGTTATTCAAAGCAGGATTTATGGTTTAGAATCTACTCATCCAACCTGATTATACCCTGATTTCTGTTCAGTGTTTCCTTTGACTGACTAGATGTTGCATACCTGTGAGTAAGCTCTGCTTAGGGACAGAAGTGGAAGTGATGCCTGATGAGACTGCACCTCAGGACTACAAAACTGCCACGAGGTCTGTAAGGGCAGGGAGAAAGAGAGATGTGATTTTTACTTGTTACATTAGGTGGAGAGCTTCATTGGGCTGTCAGATCTCCGGAGACAGTACATCTCCATTGTGCTAAGGCTGTGGTTAGCATGCCGTGCTCAGTGCCCCGTTCTTTCTTTACAAGGAAGTTGTTGCATCTCTTTTTTCTACACGGTGTATCCACAGTGTTTTCTGGTCTGCTGTCTGGTGGGACTGGATTACACCTTACTGCTAATATGTTTGAATTGACTATCAGTGATTTCTGTGTTCTGCTTTTTTGTTTGTTTTGGGGTTTTTTTTGGTTATTTTTGTTTGGTTGGTTATTTGTTTGGTTGTTCTTTTGTCATCCCAAGTTAAATCTATGTTTTGTGTTCAGGGCTACTCAGAAAACACCCTCTTTGGAGACCTATTCTTGAGTCTTTAATTTACTGGAAGCAGAGCATAGAGTCGCACAATAGTTTAGGCTGGAAGAGACCTTAAAGATTAACTAGTTCTTTGGGCAGCCTGTGCTGGTGCCTCACCACCTTCACAGTAGAAGATTTCTTCCTAATATCTAATTTAAGCCTACCCCTTTTCAGTTTAAAGCCGTTACCCCTTGTCCTCCTATCACTACATGCCCTTGTGAAAAATCCCTCTCCAGCTTTCTTGCAGGCCCCCTTTAGGTACTCAGAGCCTTCTCTTCTCCAGGCTGAACAGCCCCAACTGTCTCAGCCTGTCTTTTTTTAGGAGAGGTGCTCCAGCCCTTGGATCGTTTCTGTGGCCCTACTCTGGACTTGGCTCAACAGGTCCATGTCTTTCTTGTGCTGAAGACCCCAGAGCTGAACACAGCAACACAGGATGCATTTTTCTGGCTGGAGTAGACTTGCCACTGAGAAGAATGACCTCAAATGAAAGCTTTTTTAGGGAGAGATTTTTTTGTTTGCCTGCCTTGTTTTATTGCACTTCTTGCCTGAGCATGTTGAGAACCTACCTGATGAAGATGGATGTGTTAGAACCTCAGAATGATGGAATGGTGTAAGAAAGAAGAATGTGACCTGAGGAATCTGCTTTACCAGTAAAGAAGCAATTTGCTTGCCAAGTGACTGCTTTTCTATCATTGGTACATGGAATTTAAAAAGATACTATTCTAATTCATAGAACTGATAGAGGGAAGGAGAGAAAGGGGTTGTCTTCTATTCTGAACATTTCTGTGATGGATTCCTGTGCAAGTTTAAAAGTTAACCAGCAGGGGAAATGAACTCAACTCAAAAGAGAGATTGCAAGTCAGAATAACAATTTAATAAAATAATACAATAAGCACGACTACACAGACAAGCAATTGGTCTCAACCCACAAAACCCAAATGTACAACCTGGCACCCCAGGGCACAAACAAAATGGTGCTCCCTGGGCCCCCCCCCCCGAGTCCAAAGCAAAGGGAGAGGGGAAAAGAAACCTGCTGGTGGGAGAGCTGCTGCAGTCCGGCCAAAGTGGTGATTGCAGTTCAGTTGAGGGTGGTGGTCTCAGTCTGGTTGAGAGTGGTGAGCTGCAGTCCTCCTCTGGATCCCACGAGAGAGAGAGTACCAGGTTCTGAAACTCCAGATTTATATATTCTCCAGCTCAGGCAGCAATGCTTAGCCCCTCCCCCAGAGCGGGGAATTCCATAAAAGGATGCTCAATCCTTCCCTCAGAGTGGGGAATTCCATAAAAGGATGCTCAATCCTTCCCTCAGAGTGGGGAATTCCATAAAAGGATGCTCAATCCTTCCCTCAGAGTGGGGAATTCCATAAAAGGGTGTGAGGGTGCTCAGTCAGGGAATTCCACAAAAGGGCATGAGGACAGGAGCATGGGGGGGTGGGGGGGGGCACCTCGCAGGCCTGTACTGACAACAGTTTCTGGGAAATGGCATGGAGGGCTATAGAATACACAGTTTTGGGCTACACCCATCCAATGATGAATCGGTCCCAGTTGTTCTAACTAGGACAATTCCCTTCATCTTATATTTGTGTTTCTGATGGAAAGATCAATGGTAAGTCTACGAGGAGAAGGAACAAAAGCATGCTGGAAGGCATACTGGAAATGCTTTTGATGGGGTGATGACCTCATTTTTAGTTTCTACTTAGCTGGCTTCTTTCAAGGAATGGTTTCATGTGCTAACGTATATGTATTTGATCATCAGGTCTGTCTTGGAGTTCTCTGTCCTGCAAAATGCATTAAATAACTCATGGGATTTTGCATGATTGGTGTTTTAAAATTCCTTCTGTATCTGGTTTGTTTATTGAAGAAAACAAAGATTAAAAAAAGTTGATTTCAAGCTGCTTTGTAAGAGGGTCAGGCTGTTTCCTTTCACAATTAAACTTAGTTTTCCTGCTGTCCTGTTCTTTCTGTAATTATGGCTCTAAGATGCCCTTTGCAGACTTATTCAAGCAGCCCTCCATCTTTCTTTTGTGACAGCATGGGTCTACTTGAAACAGCCTTTTTCAGGGAAACAAATCCGCTATCCTATTCTTTATCTTGCCTTCACCTTCTCTACCCTTATTGGCGAGATGCTATATTAGTATTTTTGCTCTCAGTGTAGCAGATTCTGTGATTATGTAGAAGTGCACCCTGAAATGTTCTCTTTGGTTCTCCCACCACTGAGACCACTCTGTGATGTGCAATGCGGTAAGAAGCTTTCCACTTTAGGAATTGCATTTTTAGGTTTTTTAGTTGTCCTACTTAAAATTCATCTTCAGATGACTGTGTATGTACTTTAAACGCATAAAAACATAAAATGCATTGGCACATACTGTGTATCTGACATCTTACATGACTTTTCCATGGTTGTGAGCATTTTTCACTAGGAGGCAGCTCTTACTCAAGTGACATATTGTTAAAAAAAAAGTTTTTGCTAAATGCCACAGAATAGATAGAAGAAAAACAACTTCTTTTTTCCTCTACTTCTACCAGTATTCACCTGTATTACCACCTTCTTTTACCCTGAAATAAAACAGTATTGACAGTGAAGCATCATTTCTGAATCACTGGGGTGCAAGCATCAGATATAACTAGTTAGGAGCCCTTGCTGTTCATATTTTATAGTAATGGACAAAAGTAAAAACTTTTTTATTTTCAAGTCCTTCAAGCAAGAAAGTCACAGGCATCATACAGGTTCATGTTGTGCTTAATGTTTAATCTCACTGTTGTCAGGAGTGTAGCCAAGATGAAATGTAAGTAAAGAAAAACCTTGGGATATGAGGAGGAGATGACCTTCCCAAAGCTATTGTATGTTTCAGTAATATCAGTTGAAATATTGAATCTTGAGTACTGTATTCAGTTTCAGTCCCCTTATTCTCTAAAAACAGAGATTGAACAGAAAGTAGTAGCAGTTACTCAAGAACCCAAGTGCCCAAGTGATAGAAATGGTGACTTCTGTATGAAGGAATACTAAAAAAAAAAATAAATTAAAAAAATCACAATACATACAAGTGCAATTTGAAGAATGGAGTAAAAATAGTATCTTGTCAGCTCAGTATGTTTCCACAGATGTTTCTGGTGTCATTCCCTAATTTCAGTAGGAGTTTTTACCTTGATCACCTAGAAATCTTAAACATGAGTAGGATGAAATTATGAAGGGAAAATCCTAATCCAAATGAATTTTTCTACCAATCCTATGCCATGAAACAAGATGAATGGACTAACTGAAATACAACCATGATACATTTTAAATAAATCAGGTAGCATTGTTCCAACACACAACTAGCAGGTGATGTCTGTTTGAACAACCACTGCAGTTTGTCTACCGTCATGTTTCTTGCTATACAAAAAATTGCTGAGAAATTTTGTTGTAGTAGAAAAGGAACATTGTTGTGTTGTGTTTTGTTTACTGATAGTACACAGCTGACTGTCAGTGAGCACTCAAACTTTGTTTTTTAAAATTGCTGTGAATATTTGTACTTCTGCCAGTTAATCCAAGAGTAGGAATGCCAATGAGGGGAATAAAATATGGAAAATAATGCTGTGTTTTATATAGCAACTGCCATAATCTAGAATGTTAAAGCACTTACTAAATGTGATGCTGGGATGGATAAAATATGACAGTGCCTGTAAGCAAATACATCACCTGTTAAGCTTTCAGCGATATAATTGGCATAAAGCCAATAAGCACCATTAAAGCTGCTACTAAAAGAAAGACTTGGCTAGACCTCTAAGGAATAAGCCCCTATTATGTGTTTCATTAGAAAATTTGTGACAATGATCATAGGAATTATAACAAACCAAAACAAGACTGGAAAGACTGTAAGATACTGACTAGTCTATGCTTTAGCCCCCATAGCAGGCTGAATTTTACACCTGTTTTTTTTTTTTAGCACAACTGTTTAGAAATCTGCATGAAATAATAAAACTACAATGGGATCTGCATAAGCCCTTTCTTACAATATGTCACGGAATTTGTAGAAAGACTTCTCCTTATAACTGAAATACAAATTTTTATAACTTTGGTTTTGATTTTGAATTGCTATATGTCCTAGCCATGGTACAGTAGAGGCAAGTTTATTCCATAGAGAAGTCAACTTTCTGTCAGATCTGATGATGATGGATCGACCATTAATTTGTTTATTCTCTAGGCTAAATGGTCCTAGTATATACTGCCTTTCTACGTAATTCCTTCTTTGAGACTTGTGGTAATTTCTCTTACTGTCATTGGTCTCTTCAAATTGCTTCACATTTTTTATAAATATTATGCCAAAATTTTGACTCATTTGTTCCTTCCTGCTAAACAGTAGGACAGGAGTGCTTCCTATTTTATGTAGTATATATTCCTGTCTATACTCCTGTATGATGGCTTTTTGGTTTTTTTTAAATCACATTTTGAACTTACATTGAGCTCATGGTTTGTTACAACCCTTGATTCTCCTCTGAAGAAGCTGCTGTCTAGCAGCATATTTGCTGTGCTGCAGGTGTGCAACTGACTGCCAAGATACGGACACTTGCACTTACTGCTGATGAATCCTTCTGTTATTTTTCTGACCAATTCTCTAGTCTGACAGAATATTTTCGAGTTCCAGCCCTGTTATCAGCATACCTGCAGTGTTGGCTCTTGACTGGCAGATTTAAACCCAGTGTCCTCTGCCCAGTTATGTAGGCTGCTAATGAAAACACTCCCTGAAATTAGACCAATTAGATCTTTGCCAAAACCCACTCAGTACACCTTCTTGGTTTTGATAGTGAGATAGTAACAATTTTTTGGAGTCATAGAATGAACAAATTTTGCCTTAATTCACTAGAAATTTCATGTAGAAAATGCCTGCTTATTAGAAAGCAAATGTGAGGGAGTCATCTGCCTTTCCTTTGGTAATACAATCTGGAAAAAGGGAAATTAGGAATCTTGTGGTTTCAGGCATGCGCTGTCTTTTCCCCACTATTTCTCAGTGGGATAGAATAAAGGTTGAAATTCTGAATGATCTGCTGGTGCGTAAGATAGAAGTAGGACTAGTTATTTGTATGTGCAAAGTAGGACTTGATTGTTGAGAAATGATCTCATAGCATAGAAAATAAAAGGTGGAGGTGCTTGTTTGCACACTAGTAGCTGCCAATAGCTGGATGATGACAGCAGGATATTCTGAGGCTGTTTTAGTAGCTTTGATAGTCAGGCTTATGTTTTGGACTCCTGTAATTAATTACTGTGTGTTTGTAACAATGGAGGTCACAGTTGCTAGAGAAGAAGCAAATATGGAAGTATCCTTTGAAATATCAGAAAATAGCCTTCCGTTTCAGAACTTAACCTTTCACTTTTTCACTGGTGAATACTTTGTGTCATGGAATATATATGTATGATTTATTTGACATTTGTATCTATAGAAAGAAATATGGCAAGGATTAAATTGTATGTCATGAAGCATTATGTGACATACTGAAAAATACACAGAGTTCAATGTGTTGGCTTTTTTTTTGTGTGTGTGTGGAGAGAGACAGCCAAACACAGCAGCATGACTATAGCTGGATATAAAGTCATCAGTATTCTTACTGTAGTCTTTTACTGGTGATGTCTTGTTTGCCTGTGGAATTGAAACAAACACTGATTAAGATGAATCCAAGTCTGCTGATATTTACACTAATTGCCCACAGGTTGCTCATGATAAAGCTGTGATTTTTGAGTGAAATGGTAGAAGTCAGCATGGCAGTTGTACTGACTGCACTAAATTTGATGCTTGTGGAACTTAAGCTGAAGAAAGTGTGGATACCATTAGGATGGAATAATTATTTGAACAGTTGAATCCAAGATATTCATGTGAAGATGTAATGTCATTTACACAAAATATCTTTGAGCGTACCTGCTATGTCAGAAGGCTGTGTTCTAAAGTTCTCAGATTTGAGTTCAGGCCTTAAGGTGCAAATTCCTGCTGTGTGAGGTACATCTAGTACAGGATTCAGGCATCAGAACTGTACATGATTTTATAGTTATCTGGCAATGAGTTGGGTGCCACCTTTCTGCGAAGTGGTGAATTTCAGCTTGAAGTGTGAATATGTCATCTTCAGACATACCAAAAGATACTTTTTTATCATTTATTTCCCAATTTACAGCAAACTTAGAAAAAGGGCAACAGAAAGTGCCTCAGGTTAAAAGACTAGTGAAATTTAGCTCTTCTTTTTCTGATGAAACATTTTGCTTTACCCACTGTACATGGTATCAAATTTAACATAATAACAGAGAAGTAATTTGAAAGTGTAAGACAGTAAAAGACCTTTCCCTAGTTTTCTACTTTGTTGTGAGAAGAATTTAAGGGAAAAATGTCTAATTTAGTGCTTTATAGTTATTTTATTTTAAATTCGTGTAGTGCTAAAGAAGACTGAATGCCCACAACAGGTCTATGACAGCAATGATAATGCAGGAAACTACATTTCCCCTGCTTCTATCTTAATTAAACAGCATCAACCTGGAAGCAAGAGGTTGTAATTTGTTATTATTTTTTATATTTTCTGTTTCCCTGTCCCCGGTATTGGATCTTCTGCTGTAATTATGAACAGAGGTGCTGACTGTAATGATGTATTTTATACATGATTTTGCAGTAGTCTGTGATTGAAGGTCCCTTCACTGGATGTAATTCTTCTTTAACTGATGTTGAAATGTTAACATCATGCCATGGTTGCTTTCCTTTCCTTTGAGCTGTGTTTCTTGGTAGCTCTATAGTAATAAGTAAGCAGGAATTGAAAAGACAGACTTCAGTTTCATTCAACTTAAATTCGAGTCTTCACATCTCTTTGGTAAACTTGCAGTAAACTCACTCAATTTTTTTTTTCAAATAACATGCCTTAAAAAAACAAAGTTCATTTTTTGTGGCATTGCTCTTCAGCTTTGCAGAAAATTTAAACATTCCTATCCAGTCTATTGATCCTTATTTATCAACTCTGTGGTGTCAAGGAGTGAACTACACACTGAAAGCAATCAGCAACTGTTTGAGTCAATCTAATTATTCTACTCTGTCTCCCAGCAGATGACAGAGAGAAGAACTGGAAAAAGAGAGTTTTCAGCCCAGACACCAGTGAGTGCATTGGAATGGCAGAAAATTAAATGCCATAAAGGTCCAGGGTAGCAGCTTTAACTTTCAGAATTAAAAAAACCTTCATCCTGAGACTTTTCACCCTTGGCTTAGTTACCTGATAGATTTTATGGAAATATTTCTCAACAAAGTTCAGTTGTTCTACCATGTCTAAGTAAATGTCAAAGGCAGCAGGGTTTTGTGGTGGGTTGACAGAAAATAATTATTATTAAAAAGTCCCAAACAACATACACCAATACCCCTTCCCCTGTCCCAAACCCCAAACAACAAAAAAACGATGTCGAATAATTTAGACCGAATGATAAAGGATCTGATAATTTAAGAATGTTTTTCAGCCCTTATGTTATTCACTGAAATAATGTTTTAGCTTCGTGTAATTTTTTTTTAAACAGTATTTGGTGTTCAGTCTGGCTTTAGCTAAGAACAGACCCCAAAACAGTTTTAGAAATGTCTGGGCTGTCATGTGGTTGGAACAGAGCAGAGTCCTGCAACATCATCCAGCTGAGCACGCATCTTGGTGTGGCTGGAGGGTGGTGAGGGTATGTAAACAACTGGAAATGTTTAGTTGTAATTTACAAATATAAAATTACAACATGCAGGTTTATTTTAGAGGCACAGAAGTTAAATGATTACAATTATGCATTGAAATCTTTACCGTTTTGATTACTTGTTTTTGACTAAATTGGGAGTTCACGTTTGGGCATTCAGTAGATTTGTAGAAAGTCAGGTTCATCAGACATGATGAATATGATTTTGCCTACTCAGCCTCAAAAGTAAAGTCCAGTATTCATATTTTAATGTTACTTAGAAAATGAGATGATGTGCTATGCTAGGCCAGATTTGGTTGTATCAAATAACAAGCTGGACAAATTTCCTGTAATTTTTTTGGTTCTTTGAGTATACATAGAGTAGCAACATGAAAATAAAATTAATATTTTTTAAAGACCCAATAAGGTAATAACTACAGAGAAAAAACCCCTCAAAATATAACCAGTCAATCCCTATGTTGGTTACATGATAGCTTATACTTGGGAAATTGAACTGGTGAACTAGCAGGTACAGATAATAAAACAAGTCTAAACCATTATTTTTATTTAATAGGTCTGGGCAGTGGTCCCTGGAACTCCAGGAATTTAATATAAAAGGTTCGTAATGAAAAAATGTTAGTACACATCATAAATCTGTGGCTGTCTGAGTTAGATGTTGTATAGATGCTGGTTATGTTTTCCTTTGCTAAGACCTGATTGCCCTTACCTGTAGCTCATTATAGCAGTAGTCTCTTAGTTTTTATGTCTGCAAGGGAGAGGGATTGTGGCCATGCCTTTAATCTTAAACTAACTCATTGTGACCTTCCAGGTCCTGCGTAGTTGATTCTGGTGTCAGCAAGTCACTGTCTCCTGCCTTATTGCACATTTGAGACCTGCATCTCTGTTCAATAATGATTTGGTTTCAAAGCATATTATAATGCTTTTAAATTAGACTGTCAATTTGCTTTCTGTGTGCCTGCTGGTAATGGTAAAGATTATAATGTAGGATTATTTAGCACTAGTATGTGGTATCTGTCACTACTGACCTCACATTTCTTTCTGATTGCCTATGCTGGTGGCACCAGGCATGACAATTTTCCTTTCTAGGTGCTGTATCTTCATATTTCATCTCTAGCCTGCCTTTCATCAGTGACTACTACAGTGGTAGCAACACATGGTGTAGGAGACATCTTCTTTGCTGTTTCATGACATTGGTTAGATTTTCTTTCTTTTTCCTTTTCTTCCAAGTTGTCATGGGCTTTTTTTGAGCTCTGCTGAGCTCTTGGACCTTGGTTCTGCAAAACTCTTCAGCAAATGCTCACTGCTGTGCCAGGCTGGCACCATGTGCTTTGGCCCCAGCAAAGCCAAATCATAAGGCTAATGGTATTCTGTGGCTTTTGTCTAGGTTTTCACTGGTAAATACGATTTAAAAACTCTTATCTTTATTGTCTACTTTAGATCTCATTATGTATTGTGTTTGTTTGAATCTCAGATGACTCTCAGTTCTAAATACTGATACAGGAGAGACAACCCACCATGTAATACTCTTTTCCCTGGCTGGACTGGCAGGCTGCCATGATTCACTCTGCATAATCTGAGGCAAGAGCAGCAGCACGGTTAGATGCAATGTGAAACTTTCTCAAAAGAGGCACCTAACAAACAGAGTTTGGTAGATGACAAGTTGACCATGAGCCAACAGTGTGCTCTTGCAGCTAGGAGGGCCAGAGGTCTCCTGGGGTGCCTCAAGAAGAGTGTGGCCAGCAGGTTGAGGGAGGTAATGCTGCCCCTTTACTTGGCCCTAGTGAGGACACATCTGGAGTGCTGTGTCCAGTTCTGGCCTCCTCAGTACAAGAACAACAAGGACCTACTGGAGAGGGTCCAGTGAAGGGCCACAAAAATGATGAGGAGTCTGGAGCATCTCTCTTATGAGAAGAGACTGCGGGAGCTGGGCCTGATTAGTCTGGAGAAGAGAAGACTGAGAGGGGATCTCATCAGTGCATGTAAATATCTCAAAAGTTGGTGCCGAGGGGATGTTGCTGGACTCTTTTTGGTGGTGCCCAGCGACAGAACGAGGAGTAATGACCATAAACTAAAACACAAGAAGTTCCACCTCAACATGAGGAAGAACTTTACGTTGAGGGTGGCAGAGCACAGGAGGAGGCTACCCAGGAAGGTTGTGGAGTCTCCCTCTCTGGAGACATTCCAAACCCACCTGAATGCATTCCTGTATAACCTGCTCTAGGTGGGTCCTGCCTTGGCAGAGGTGTTGGACTAGGTGATCTCCAGAGGTCTCTTACAACCCTAACTGTTCTGTTATTCTGTGATATAATTTCCTCACTGAAGTAAATGCTGTCTTTGGTTCTGGTAAATGTGGTGAGCAGAGGTGAAATCCTATCTAGAAGACAACAATTTGTGAATGCCATGTTGGATTGCAGGCCAACCCTGCTATAGGCCAGGTCCAGTAGCAATAGTCTGTCCCATGCCGCTTCACCCAGTTTGTTGCTTTCTTCTCTCAAATCCTTTTTTGCCTTAATAATGCTTCATTTATATACCTTCCCATCTTCCCTAAATGTCTTCTGCCTCTCCAGTTGATCTTTCCTGGTCATGCTAAGTACGTAATTGTAATTACAATGTCATTGAAGTTTGAGCCGCAATACAGATAGAGCAATGACTCTGTAATTCTTCCTCGAGGAATGTAGGTTTGAGCCTTAAAGTTCTGCACATTCAGGGAGAAGGTTGTTTCAGTGGTAATAACTCAGTATTTCTGAACTATTCAGCTTGGTTCCTAAAAAGCAGTTTTGGCAAGCTGCTTTCAGAACGTTTTGATTCTATTCACAGTAGCCATTATACATGCTAAAATGTTGATAAAATGATATTGCAAACAACAAAAAAATTCTGAACATGGAGAAAAATGGCAATGTAATCAAAACAGTTTGGAGAAAAACCACACCAACTTATTCAAGTACAGTGCTTTTGACTTGGGAGCTGCTGGACTAATGGATATAAATAATGCAATGCTTTTCCCATGAGGGTATTGTAGAGCTTAATTGGTTAATGGCTGAAAAGCACTTTGAAATCCAATGTAGAGATATGGTTTGGAAGACCAGAGTGCTGCTTAATGAAAGTCTAAATGCTTCTGCATAACACTGTTCTAGATATATGTCAGTGTGTCCAATTGGTGTCAGTGGTGATTGAATCCACGAATCACATTGTTGGACATATATAACATTTGGCAAAGTGACTATGGCTATGTTTTGGTAAACCATCATACATTATTACTTTCCTTTATTTGTTAATAGGACCATCTTTTTAACGAAAATTTTAGATTACTTTTTAATATACGATGATGCTTTGCATGCTTTTCAAATTTGCTTACAGTAAAAATTAGTGATGTCCCTTTAAAAACTAACCTTTCAAATTTATTATATAAAAAATGCTATATAAAATTATAGTATACCTGACCCTAAAACATACTTATATTAAAATTATATGAAAATTTATGAATAAATGTAAAACATGGAGTCTGATGGAAACTTTTTTAATCCTTTTGTTTTACGAGTTCCTATGATGAAGAAATGATACTTGGAAACTCAGAGAACTGATTTAGATCTTTAGTCTGTTTAGGGAGTATAGATTTTAACATCTGATTTGACAGAGTGATCAAATTTTGTCTTTGTTTTTCTTCACTGTGATTTGTGAGGAAACCTCAAGAAGAGTGTATGTGTTTGATCTTCTGTGTCTTTCTCTTTGTTGGTTTTGGTTTATTTGATTTATTGGAATTGGGTTTTTTTTTCATTTGTTTATGTGAATTTTCAATAATTAAGTGGCTTCTGTGTTGCCACCTTTTAGCTCCCATATTACATGGTAAGCAATTTATTTGCAAAGAACATCACTAGAATAAATGTCTTGAATGAATCAAGATTTGAAAACATGAATTCTAGGCTTAGAGCAGCTCACAGTCCCTTTCAGAAGTTAGTATCTGTTATTACTAATTCTGAATCCTATGAATTTTTATATTTAAATATTCCCATTCGTTAACTTGTTGTTTTCTTCCAAAGCTTATGAGTATGGACAAGCAAATGAAAGTGATTTTTTTTTTCCTTCCCCTTTTCTCTTTTAAGTGCTTAGTTTGTACTGCCCTAGCTTGGCATCTTATTATTAGCCTCTTTGTGTGGCTGCCAAGGTTTATTGCATAATTTTCTTGACAAATGGCTTAGTCATTAATATTTCAGCTCTGTTCCTACCAACCTCAGAGAAGTGGTATGCCCCAGGCAGGTAAATGTAGTGCCTTCCTTAGAAGCCTTCTAATCTTTTCCTTAAATGCTTTGTCAGAGCCCATAACAGATAAATGAAGATGTAGTTCAAACTAGGGATGATTTATTTGTACACACATGACCATACATTTTCTAACTAGGAGGACTGCAGTGGAGTTTCCACTGCAAGCATCTGCATATTCTGTTCTTTATCCCTACTGAAATCTGTAACACTTATTGATTCTGAAGTAAAATCCGTAGAGATATTTGTTTCTGTCTTTCTTTTTTTGTTGAAATATGCTGTTGAAAAATGCATAGTCCTGATAAAGGTTCTGTCTGTTCACACTTTCATTGTTTCTATAACAGAGACACACCAAGGAATGATAGTCAAGCTGAGTCAGAGTTTGAGTTGAGATCAAGTTCACATCACAGCTAGGTGTGAGGTGTGGAACTCTGGTGATATTTTGGCTCAAGATCATAGCAAATTTGTGAAACTGATCTCTTTAAAGGTTGATGTGACAGAAAATTGATGTGACAGAAAACTTACAGTACTCCTGCTGCTATTTAGGGTTGAAACATCATAAAAAAGCATTGTTCAATTTAAATATTGATTGCATACATATTACAACCATGAAATAACTCCCTGATCTAAAATATTAATTATATTTTTTATTTCATAATAATACTTAAATTATTCTTTTAAACTACAGTGTGTTGGCTAAGGTATTACTAAGGAGGGCATCTGGAGATCTGTGGTAAGTCATGGATTTCCCTAGTTCTCCTGAAGAATGGAAGGAGAATCATTACTACAGGGAAACAGCAGGTAAAGCTGAAGACTTTTTCTCGTTTGGGGATGAACTGAGCGGTTCATGTTAGCTGCCTGCTCTGGCATGACGTGTCTAAATCATTCTGTTTTCTTACTATTGAGTGGACTGGGTTTGTTTCTGAGGCATCAGAAACTTGGGTTGTTGGGCATGTTGAATGTTTTGCAGCTGAAGTTTAAATGTAGCCCGTTGGGTAGCATGTGCATTGTATCTGGGTGTGTAAGATGTTGCTGAGTTTCTTTCTGCCATTTCCTTGGAGGAGGCAGGCAATCATTATTTGATTGGTGAATGATGCCTTCTGAGTTGAAGGATATCCTCTTTATCTGCCACAGGCACCTCCAAAGGGCTGGGCTGCTGTTGCCATTGCTGGGAAGGATCCAGCCCTTCTGGTGGCTGTGCTTGAGTGGTTGAGCCATTCTGCCTGCAATTGTAGAACTAAAGCATGTACTTGTAGCTTTATACTTTTCTGCAGTGTATTGCAGTGTGCTGAGGTTCAGGAGGTTCTGCTGTTTAAGGGATGCAGTGTGCACCACACATATGGCCCCCCAGACTGTGGAGTTTTTGTTTTATGGTGTAGTATTTTTGCATTACCATAATAGAAATTACTAAGGCTTAAAATTAATTACTTAAACTTCCTTGGCTATCCTTTGCACTGTTACCAAGTCTACAGGTCCAATTCTTGGTATTTAATAACTGACTTCATAAAAGTTATTGCTGTCTCCTCTTGTTAAGGCAGGATAAAGTCTCTATTGTTCGGTTATGCCCAAATAGTGTAGTTAATGCATGAGAACTAAGAAAGTACACCACTACTCATAAATACAGCTAATATTTAATTTCTAAACAAATTTATTTGTACTCAGATGAAATTCTGTAGGAGTAAAATTCTTGTTGGAATATGCCTCTGTAGAAAAATACAGATAATTGAGTTGCAGATATTGAAGATAAAAAGAAGACAGAAGAGGTAGTGGTCAAATCTTGACTACAGTGAGGATTTTATAGGTATTTGAAAGTCTCTGTCCCTTTCATCTGACAGGTATTTACAATATGTCTTCTAACGCAGAAAGCTGTTTGGCAATGTTTTCAAGGTATTGGAAAAAGAATATTCCCTCAGCAGCCAAAGGTAGTGTTTTTTCAGATTGCGTTCCATGAGAAATGGATATATTTAAAAGCAGGAGACACATTTGAGAATATTTAAGAATGATTTGTGCATTGCCTTTTCACAGTCTGTAATTTGTAATGTAATATATTCAAAATGTGTTGGGGTAATGAGGATTTTCCCTTAAAATATGGAATTGACTATTAGCTGTTTTGTGTCCTTGTGGAGAAAGGGGAGAGCACAGGTGTGTCAGCAGGAGCTCAGGTTCACAGCTGCTTTATTTTCAGTAGTATTGTGTGCCTTAGTCGTAGATGGCACACTATTGAAAACTATCACTAAAGGGCCTTATTACCATTTCTTCAGTAAATGACAGTCTGTTTTAATTTGTGCAAAAATAAATCAAGAAATAATTGATGTATAAACGAGAGAAAAACAGATATTGTTTCTGAGCAGGGTTGATTTTCTTTAATCTACTGTCATGCATATATATAATATTTTTTTCAATGATAATGAAATCATTGAATTTCCTCTGAATTTACTTGATTTGCTTTTATTCATCTGGGTTTTTTCAGTCTAACTGAAAATAGTATGGTTAGATGGTTCACCTTAAACTTCTGGATTTTGCATATTAGGGAGTTTGGTGTCTTTCCATCCCCCCAGACATCTGAATTTGTTAACTTCTATTGTCAATTATGCTGTATACTTTTCTCTTTTGAAAAATTGTATACTGTCTGACTAGCAATTTGATGTACCTGATTAGCTTGCTGATCACAAATTCCAGTGTGTGGATATTCTACTTCTGAACTGCTTAAACCACATTCACTGCAGGTTGTCTTGAAACCTGATTATGGCAGTCTTTGAAACAGTCTAATACCAACTTGGCAGCACAGCTGCAGAGTTTGCAAGTGTTTTGGCTACTGAAATGCATTTTTCTTGTCTTGAATCATATATCTGGAAGCATTATCCTTTTAGTAAGTGGGAAACTTATGAATAAATCTGAACAATCCTGGAGTGACACTGTTTATCAGGGAAACTAGAGCCTTTGGGAGACTGCATGGGGAACTGAAACTTGTTACAGTGGGATGACATTTGTCATCATTTGCAATATCCAACCTGAAACTGAATGGTGAGTGGAATCAAGGGATGATTCAAAAAGTTTTAAAAACTGGTGCTTGCCTAGATGTGTGTTCCTTTCTCCAGAGACTTGCTGCTCACTGTGACTGACTTTGCCAGTCTTGCAGTCCTAAAGAATGGTAAAGGTGTTTGAAGGTGGGCCTCAGAAGTATGGACCACATTTTCTGTGCTTACTTTCAGGTGCTCATGTATGTAAGACAGGCCATGAAATGCTGGCTTTTGTTCAGGCAATAGGCATCTTCTGGATTAGTGTAAAAGGAGCATGGTTGCTAATACCTTTTATTTCATATTTAAGAAGTTCTTATATGTAGCACTGAGAGAAAGCAGGGTCATGCCTTATCCCAGAAAGGGTTTTTTAGTTTTCTTTCTTGATATTGCAAGCTGCAAAATGTTGCTGAAGGTGACATCATGATTAATGTATCACCATTACAGTGCAGTCAGCCAGCCAACTTATGAAACATTTTTACTTCAGTTAAGAGAAATAACAAAATAAAAAAAATAAGTTATTCTCTATGTTTCATGGAACTTGCTGACAGATTATTAACTAGATGAGCTCCAAGTATATGAAAAAATTAAGAGCCAAATAGTTGAAGGCTATGTTATCTTGCCAATGCTTGGTAGTGCTTGCAGCATTTTATTCAGTTGGTTGTTCAGCCGTCATCGGGGCATCTAATAACGTTGTGCCCTGGGAAGATCAGGTTCTACAGTGCATCCATTCTTAGTTAACTGTGAGACTATTTCAGAGGTCTGTGTGTGTTACATAAATTCAGCATGCTTGGTAACATTGAAAGTCTGTTCTAGTGTGCAACAGTATATCAGCATTTTAAAATGAGCAAGAAAAAAATCTGAGCTTGTTATTAGCATTGCATGCAAAATAATTTATGTTATATCCTATGCTACATAGATATGGTCATGGCAATACAATGATATTTGCTGCTGTAAGCCTGCATAGTTTTCAAAACTAAAATTCAATGCTTAGCTAAATTGCTAAGCAGACTGGTAAATGTCCAATTTTAGCAGCCTAACATATGTTTATAGTTTTTGTTTTAACATATGCTATGTTGGTTGAACTCCCCTCCCCACACATACGGTAGATAAAAGCTGTCACATCACAAAATGGTGGCAGCCCAACTTTTCTAACATTTTCCATGGCACTTCAGAGTCTTGCATTAATTAGCTATTCTTGGATAGGAGACAGACTCTCATCTTCATAGAATTTTGGTTTCAAACCCGTCATGTACTGCAGTTTATGTATGCAGTAGCCCATCTGTGTTTCTGCAGCCATAAGCTGTAGAAAGCACAGGGCATAGAGAAAAGCAGTCAGCAAGAGTGAGGCTGCCCTTGGCTCACGGACAGTAATACCTAGCAAATGGCCGTGAAAGCCGCCCCATTTGGTTCACTGTGGCTCTAGTTTCCTCAATCAGGAGAGTTCTTTCTCTTCCACTTCTCTGTGAGAGGCGAGTGAATAAAACAATGCTGGTGCACAGCCCTTATTCTTTTCATTGTGAGCTGCTAAACTACCTCTCTTTTGTCCTCCTTTTTCAAGACAATTTCACCAAGTCTATGATTCTTTCCTAAACCTCAGTTGAGTAGAGGGGAATTGTGACAAATACCACTGCAGCTGTGATAATGCTGTCTTAATCCTTGCTGCACTGTGACATGGAAACCTGGATTTAAACATGAAAGGACATGCCGTAACACTACAGCAGTATGATCCCTTATCACATCAAACTGCCTTTTGCATGTGCTCCAAAATCATGATATTTTTTGTCTGATGTACTCTGTGTGCCATTTCCCTGTTAAGTTGTTGACTGTGGTGTGCTTCAGCGTGTGTACTGTCTGCTGAGCCGCTGCATGGGGGTGGTTGGTTTTCTGTGGGGGATGAAGGAGCCTTGTCCATCAAGTGAAACTGCTGTAGATATGTCACAGGGTCTGTGGTAGAGGACTGACATTGGCAAGTGTGGTCACATCTGTGCTTGGTCTATGCACAGCATGGACAGAGTTGTTCTGATTCCTTCATCCCTGGATGGCTTGGGTGCTACCTCCTGCCCTCTGGTCTGCCTTGAAGCTGCTCTAAAGCTTATACCCATGTGCAGGCATAGTTCCAAATGTATTGCCACAACATAATGTATAATATCATCCCTCTCAAAGCTCTGAGTTCCTGCACTTGTATTACACGTCTTGGTATGGAGATTGAGGGACTTGAGGCCCATGGAGCTTCAGATGAGCTGCTGAGGGACCCTGGAATGTGTTGGTGGCAGTGTCTGGGTAAGTATCTGTGTAATAGGAGATCATGGGCCTGGTGCTTGCATGTTCACCTGCAGTGCTTTGAGAAGCCCCACCAGGAGCTGCTGGCAGGGCAACCTGCTTCCAAAGCCCTGCATCAGCTCCCAGCTGCGAGTTGGAGCCACTGTCAGGCCCAGAATGTGTGACCCGCTGGTAATGCTGGTGGAGTACTTTACCATCCTTGGATTGTAGATGCCAGTGGTGGTTGTTCAATGTTTATTTCCCGTTTATGTACTTGTTTTCAGCTACAGGACCTGCAGCTGCTGTTTGGCTCGCTGTGCTTGTTAGCTGGCTGGCAGTCCTTTCTGTGGGATTCAGGTTTTGTCAGTGTGCACAGAAACCAGTTTTCTTTCACTGCCAAATAATAAACGTGGTGGAAATAAAGAAAGAAAATTATAAATTTAAACTGTTTTTTTGTAAATGTTTAGGCAACTGTAGACAGAAATAAATAGACATAAATAACTGTCTATTTGTTATTAAGTGAACATAAGTAATTAATGTGTTCTTAATACTGGGTATGTATTGGTATGAGAAAGGTAAAAAGATGTCTTTATTTGCCAGTATTGGTCTCCACCTTGGTAAACATTATTTTGATTTGAATATTTTGCGTATGGTGTACAGAGCGTAAACATGTTTTATTTTCTTTCTTCTCTGTGGCTTCTCTCCCCAAATGTAAGTTATGACCAGCTAAGTTGGACTAAGTCCAATACCATCTTTCTGTAAAGGTCCTGGAAAAAGAATACATGGGTCTGTGGTGAGAGAGGGAAGCAGCAGTGTTGGTGAAGGACTTCAGTGTTGCTGGTGCTCTCTATGATACCATGTCAGTGGCTCCTTTAGTGTATGTTTGCTGTTGTTAGCAGTACTTGGACATTGGATAGCTCATCAGAAAACATTGGATAACTGTAACTTTTTTTCCTTACTGCTCACAGTAGATTTTACTTCAGATTAGAATAATAATACAGGTAATAATGCCATTTAACTATCTAAGGCACAAACATAATGTTAGGATGAAAACTCTGATACAACTTCTTCTGTAGGTTTTTCTCCCATACAGGTTTGTGAGGAGTATATTTCACTTGGTCAGAAAAATTAGTGTTTCTGAACTGTCAGGAACTGATACCAAAATGTTGCTCATTACAGATACTGAAATATCAGATAGGCCCTTAGAGATGTATACATTAGAATCTCCCTGATAAATAATGAGTCTTAAAATAAACAGGCAAACAAATAAAAATCCCCCCTCCCCAACACTTACGGATCACGTTCTAATTTCTCTTTCCATAGATTTATAATCATGAGAACTCTTTCTCTGAAAGTTCAACTTCTCATATGGTTGTCTGATTCTCAGAGGAATGATACTTAGGAAACCAGCAAACATCACGAGAATTATAATAAAGTCACGAGAGTTTTTTGTACATTACAGTTATGTGTAAGTTTTGAATTGAATTTTTTAGAAAAATAAATGTATGGGCAGATGGTGATATTTACTTAAGGGAAACTGAATTCATTATCTGACTAGAACTGGATATTTCAAACAGCTGTTTAAAAATGAGAATTTTCTTTCCATGAAGGAGAACGTACGTTTCGGAAAAATGGAGCCTCTTCTCAGAATGTAAGACTGTCCCTTGTTTAGCCTATGTCAGAGGGATTTCTGTGTGTGTGAATTCATTTATGGGTGAACTTTCTCAGTAATGGTCAATAACTAATTCGGTGAAATAGTTTTGTAAACTCTTAACTGCCCCCCCTGCCAAAGGCAGTCGTTCTTAAAGGTTTCAAAACTAGATAAAAGTTGCAGCTGCTCTTTACTTCTGAAGATATTTGACCAGAAAAAGGATTAAACCAAATATTATACTGCCTGCCAAATTTAATTTCTGTCTAACTGACTTGCCTTTATTTTAATTGATTGAGATACAATTACTGCATGAAACAGACCCATAGAGAACATCTAGGCATAAGACAGAAGAAAGGAGGCCAAATGTGAACATACCTATTGTCTTTTACAGATTTGGTTTTTTGTGACTCTATATTCTGCTATGTGTTTATTCTATTTGCATACATATTTTAAAACATGACAATAAGAAAAATAGTCTTAGCTTGCTTGTTCTTTATTTACATTTGTTTCTCTTATTGTTCCTGTGGAAAGTAAGCCAGATTGTAATCCTAGCATAAAGATGGAAAGGCATCTCTTGAAAAATGTGCTGTATTCATTGTTAATGTCTTGTCTTCCCCCAGTTTTTTAAGATGACTTTCACAGAAAACTCTTTCACCCAGGAAACCTGTGGCCCTCTATTTCTTGGTTCATAGGGAAATACAAGCCAGTTTGTTTGGAGCAGATGTCTTTACCCAGTGACTTAACTTCTAATACCTCTGTTTTCCCATTCTGTAATAAGCAAATTGTAATGCTTTAATTATTTTACTGGAATTTATGCTAAGATTTCTGAAGCTCAACTATAGATTTTCAAGAAATTTTGCATTTCAAAATGGGCTTATGTATTTGGAGTGACCGAAAGGTTCATCATCCTCAAAACTTCTTGGTTTTGTAAGTCTCTCTTTGAGCGCTGCAGAATAATGCAGCTGTGTATGCATGAAACACAAAGCCTGTTTGTAAATAGGGAGCATGTGTAAAGTTGGCCCTTTGATAGGAAATGAGTACTTCAGTCCAGACAACTTTTAAGAATCTCATCACGTCATTTGCCTTCCTGATATCTGACAACCTTGTCTGCCCAGTACAGCAGTGGAAGCTGTGAAAATAGCCTTCCTGGGAACATGTGGAAAAAGGGATTTTGTGCTTGCCCCAAAATGCTAACACTGGTTCTGACTATCTGGGGCCTTTATTGTGAATCTTGTGCAATATTCATATGTGAACTTAATGTTCTGTTTATATATTAATAAATGGCTTGTGGTCTAACCATCTGTTTTGTTTGTTTGTTTTTTTTTTTCAAAGTGGTTCAGTAGTTTGAAAGGTTGAACTGGTTTCGTTTGGTGTTAAGTAAGAATTAGTGGTGATTGCACAGTGTGTGCCACATACATCAGGTTGATCTGAAACGTGTTCTGCAGTTTCTGCTAACGGGGGGAGGTGATACAACAAGAAGTTAATGCTTGGGGGTTTATTATAAGCAAGTTCTGCCTGCCAAAGGCCACTGTTAAATTTGAGTTTCTTGGAAGTAATGTTTGGTTATTGCCTCATATTTTAACTGGATGAAAATTACTGTTTGAAAGAAGGTCTGATGTTTATTCAGCTGTAAAGAGTATTTTCTAGAACAGGGTCAAGGGTAGTTCTGGAGTCATTAATACTGATGCAGTGATGCAGAAGCCTGATAATTGAATAAGATATCCTAGCTGAAATTTGATCACAAGGGTATTTTCCCTCCTCTGAAGTCAAAATAGTGGTTTATAAGAGAAACTTGGTCATACTAATCTAGCAGACATTTGGATTCATGTATACCTAAGATACTAGCAATTCCTACAGCAAGGTTGCTGTTCCTAACTCAAATTTTTTTAATTCTTTTTTTACTTCTCTAGATTATAAAAAAGTTCACAATGGCAATGCTGTGGAAGTTCATGAGAGTAGCTAAATACTCTAAAACAGCTTTATCACCGAAAGTAAAGGTAAGAGGAATTCCCACCCATTCAAGGCATTCTTCATCCAAGTCTGTACCTTCAGATTTTGCTGCCAGTGCACCATACTCAAATACTGTGGAACTGCTTGGTAAAACTTATCCTCAGGATGACTACAGCAATGTCACAGAGAAGATTCTTTCCAAGGTGGGGAAGAACTTGCACAACAGAAAACATCACCCACTGTGGCTAATCAAGGAGCAGGTGAAGGACCACTTCTACAAACACTATGTAGGACGCCGTGGGACTCCACTCTTTTCTGTTTATGATGGTCTTTCTCCAGTGGTTACAGTACAGCAGAATTTCGATAGTTTACTTATCCCTCAAAACCATGCCAGCAGAAGGAAAGAGGATAACTATTACTTGAATCGTGACCACATGCTAAGAGCACATACATCAGCTCATCAGTGGGACTTGATACACTCTGGCCTAGATGCCTTTCTGGCAGTGGGAGATGTCTACCGCCGAGATACGATCGATAACACCCACTACCCAGTCTTCCATCAGATGGAAGGAGTTCGGCTCTTCTCCTGTCATGAGGTAAGAATTCTCTAGTTGGGGTGACAGAGGCTTTGGGTAAGTTGCGTGGTCTTGTGTTTGCTGTGAGCAAAGTTCATGCACGAAAGTGTGTTACAGCCACACATGTTATGCTGTACATTGATAAAGATGGATCATGTAGTAATACTTTGAGAAAAATATAGACAGAAAATGTTGAATTTCAAAACTATAGACTTCCCCAGAAAAATATGAAGAAATGAAAAGACAATATTATTGAAAGCTAAAAAACCATAACCTGAAAGGAAACAACTTGTTCAGTTAATGATCTGCACAATTCAATTCTATTTCTGTCATAACTCTCTTCTGGTGAGATCACTTTACCAAAAACCTGTCAAATTATACTTGAAGGACTCATGGATGTGAGTTGTTACAGCTACATCCAACGTGCAGTTTTTATTGTTGTCTTTTTTCTTCTTTTAATAGCACTGACTGTAAATGAATGTCATTTTTTAAGGTAATTTTCCATTTTTCAGCTCATCCTAAAGCTGCATTGAAGGATTCTGTTGTAGCCAATCGTTATGTGTGTGTGATGCATACACAGTAAACTCCTTAGAGTCCAGAAGCATCAGCTAAAGAGCTCTAGGTAGATGTCCAAGATTCTTAAGTTTATATATTTTGTTTGCACAGCTTGCATGTTCTACAAATGCCTGGGTGTCATTAAGTACTGTGCTGCATCATTGATCAGTGGTAAATATAAGCCAGTTTGTTTTCCAAATAGTAATTGATTTGTATAATTTGTGTACGCTTGTAGCAATACTGCCAAATTCACATTTCTATAACTAAAACTAGCTTATTCTAATAATACTGAGATGTAGACCGTTCTTAATGTGGTTGCCAATGGGTGACAGAAGCTTGGCAGGGAAACCTGATGGGTTTGGATGCCTGAGGGAAAACCAGGGTAATCATAGAGCACTGCTTTTCTCTCTGATGGAAAGTGTTTGCACTGCCTGCACTGGTGTTTCCCACCTCATGTGGCCACTGCTTCCTCCAGTACAAACACATTCCTACCTCTGCAGGTGTTCTGTGAGCTGTGTGGTGTGGAATCCAGCCTGCAACTGCTTCTTTGGTAACCAGGAAATGGAAATCTTACGGACTTATCTGGTCTTCTTTATTTGCTGTTCTTTTCCCATAGGCCTACTTATGAATACAATCAGAGTATATGGAAAAAATGTATAATACTATATTAAGAAAATACCATTTCTTAATGTTTTTGTTCATGACTTTTTTTTCTTTTTAACTTGAGCAGAAATTCAGGCATTCAGATGTAAAGGTTTTATCTGCCACAAAATTATAACATCAACATTCTTGCAGGATGAAATTTCTGCAAATTTAGGTATGATTGATCTAATTATTGAAATCCTTGTTAATGAATATACCCCTTAAGAAATTTTAATCTTAATGACAGACTATTTATTTCTATTCTACAAATTTAATAATAGGAATAGTAGGATTTTAATAACTGGGAACAGAGTAACAGAAATATTCAGTGTCATATTCTATCTAGAAAAATGCAATGTTTAACAATCTAATTCATTGCATTGGAAATTGCTTGTTTCTTTTTATCTTCTTTCTTTCACCAAGAAAACAATTGAAATATTGGAGAACATTAATAATGATGGATTTGAAATTAGCTACGTGCTGGAAAATGTATCTGTCTCTCCAAAGAATGAAAGTCCGTTGGACTTTCTATATTGATAAAGAAAGAATAGTGGTGTGGTGTACAATGCATAAAGTCTTGTTTATTGGGCAACATGCAGAAATTCTAAACCTGAGCATGATCTGAAGCATTCTTTTTTGCTTCAGTTCATGTTTAAATGTTGATAGAGCCTTGCCATATGTAACACTTTTTACAGTCATAATCACAAGAGCCTTGTGGAAAAAACTGAATGTGTAATTCTGAAATTTCACTGGGGACTGTTCCTGTGTTTTATATTCTGGTTGCCTGTTCAAAATAATCTACATTTAAATAATTCCAGGAGGAACTGCCTGAGCTGAACAAAGACTAAATAGAGGTAATACTACATGAGAGAAATATTCTAATAATAATTTATTTGTACTCATGTTAAAATTACAACCCACTGAGCAGAAACGTGTGAATGTCAAGGCCTGTTACCCTTGCTTCAGACTTTTCATTCATAACCAGGCTGCAATCTCCGGGAAGAGGAAATTTCCATAGTACCAAGGATCAGAATCTTTGGAACCGAGGGAAAAACTGTTAGATCTTAGCTAGCTACAAGACCTGGGTACATTTCATCTTATGGCCAATAGAGTAATTTTACACGCTGTAGTCAAGACTAGGTTAAAACTCTTGCCCTGTATTCAGTATAATCTTCTTCATATCAAAGGTAAAGTCAACACAGTGGAAGTAAGAGCTGCAAAAACAAATCAGAGTTTGGCAAATTTACACTGTTTATTCTGAGATATTTGTGAGCTATTTGTTTCTTTGGCTATACGGTTTTTCATGATGGTTGGCTGATTATTTTTTAAAGAGAAAGTTAATCTATAATTTAAAGATGGGCAGGTAACTGATGCTTTTCTGTGACTTTGTTTGAGTGCAGATATTAAAGTACTAAAGAAATTACATCTTCCAAACTAACTCATTGCTAAAAGTTAGAATAATTCAAGCTTAAATTTCTCATAAACTTTTAAAAAGTGGCCTTGGACTACTGTCAAAGAAAATTTGAAAATCTATTTAGACATGTTTTCAATATATTTAAAAATATTTTAGGTAATTATTACCTGAATGTAGTATATAAAACAGTTAGAAATGAACTAATATAAATAGTTAAAACCAGAGCCAAATATAGCTTCCTAGATCTGCTTCAGATCTGAACATAAAAGGAACCATTTTTCTTAAACAGTACCCCCAAACAGTCTTTCTTTTTTATTCTCCTCCTCCAGCATGCCTGTTTTTCTTCTAATGGTTGTTTAGATTTTTTTTCCTTTCTATGGAATATGGTTTTTTCCCTTTTTTTAGTGTTTTGGATTGGCAGTTTTGATACTGCTGTAGTCAGATTTGAACTGGCTAACTTTCCTGGGTGGATTACAAAAGAAATTATTTCTCTGCTATGCTGTTGTCTTTGATGCAGTTCTATAATTTATGGAAAAGAGAAAAAAAAATCTCAATAAATTGCACTTTGTTCATGTCAGCCAGAAGAGGGAGCCAATATAAACCCAATGGCAGTCAATGAACAGCTTTCAGTTGATATAAAAAAATGTTTACACACTGGAAGGAGACTTCATACGGTGTTTTATAGTCTGTACTGAATTATACATAAATTTTAAGGAGAACAGATGCTAAAACATAGGAATTGCTCCTCTAATTCAGTAACCTTGTTCCAATGGAGGCCAATACCAGGTTGTTTAGATGAAGAAATGCTTGTTTGTGCTAGAAATAGTAGGGATAGATCTTTATTCTCCACTGAAATGTTTATGGTGGAAACGACAACTTTTTTTTAGGATACAATGTAAAAATGGTAAATATTCCAGTTACAAAGGACTACTCCTCCAAAGCATTCTTTATAAATGCAAAAAAAAAAAAAAAAAGGAAGAGTAACTTCTAGTGTTTATATACTGAAATGTAAAGAGTCTTAATCGAGGTAATAGAAAGGGAGATTTTTCTGGTTGTCATCTAAATACATACGCCTTTCCTCATCTTCCCATGTTTGTATACCTTGATAATAATACTTTTGTATTGTTAGAAAGAAAAAAAAAAGTTGCTTTTGTCCTTTTCCTTATGCTTTGGGATGGGTATGAACACTTGATGGACCAATAATCTACAGGAGTTTTTTGTTTGTTTTTGGTTTTTTGTTAAATCAAGTGCTATCCTAGGTTTTCACTTGCAAAACTTAGGTTTGATTTCTCCAAAATTCTCTATGCTACTGCAACTTTAGACACTGTACTTCTACTCTGACACTGTATCAAAGGAAAGCTCCTTCTTGTCTTCAGTCACTTTTTTTAATGCTCACATGTAAAGGAATTTAAATCAACTTATAGTGTTCCAGAGATCAACCTATTATAGGTAGTGATTTGGAGCTTTTACAGTATGTTTGAGAATACTTGTGTATGTAACTGGGAGTCATAATAGCAGTGATTAGCTGAGCACTGAGGAACAAATATTTTAGAAGGTTTAAGTGGCCAAGGAAAGGTACTCTTCTTAGCCCTCTGCCACTCATGGATAGGGTTGTGAGCAAAGCATCAGTCCCAAGGAGCCTTAGAGATGCCTCTCTTTCTCTCAAGGAGCAGTGAAGGGTGTCCAGGAGCGGAGGCACATTGATAAGAAAAAGAGCAGCAACATTACTTTGCTAGAATATTCTGAGGTGAATCTGTTCCTGCAGTTTGGCTTTGTGGTAGGAATAGAAGGCCTGTCTAATTCAGGTGGAACTGACTTCACTTTTGCAGTTGTCTATCTTAGTTGTACATATTGTAGTATTCAGTATTTTCCCAGTTGTGGTATATAAATCATGCCGTAATAAACAGATCTTCACTGGTCTGAGGACCCAAATTGCATTCTTTGTTATTTTTAGTTGAAAGTTTGACAGTGAAGGACATCAGAAGGTCTGTGAGATTTTCATAGTGGTCCATGGTCTAGAAAGTTCGAAAACCACTGGTGCATCTTTTATTGCAAAGACTTTATGTAAAATATTTTTTCAAACTTTGTCTTACTTTGTGTCATCCAGCTAAAAAAAAAATAAATCCAACAATACTGTTCAGAATAAAGCAGTTAAATCTATTCAATGTGATATTTTAATTGCGTAGGGGAAAAAAAAGAGCAAAATATCTACAAGTGTATTTGGGAAATCATCATCATGGCTAGGCTTCCCAAATAAAGATTTGGGAAGGGCTCTACACACACTTGCCACAGAAGCAGAAGTCTGAGTCTGATAATATATGTCTCATTATAACAGGTATCTTTGTAGCAGTGTTACTTTTTCTTTATGGTTCAGAGACATCTCAGTTGTTTTCCCTTTGCTTCCAGAAAAATTTTCATTAGATAAAACAAACAACCAAACAATAGAAATAACCTTTCTTTGCTGTAATTGGAGGACTGAAAATGGAAGGATGTAGAAGTTAAGGTGAGCACCTGCAAGCTTGTGGCTTCAAGTGATTTTTGCCTTTTTCTCCCCAAACCAATTCTTCTTGATATGCAATAAAGAACCTTCTGTCATGAAGACAGTGGGTTGGGGGTTTTTTTTGGTACCTAAAAATGCCTGGCTTGGGGTGCAGGTTTACATCTTGGAGGCTGACTGAGACTGACATTAGATTTTCTCTTTGAGGTGTCTGTGAGTCTGTCATCATCTTCATCATTCATGATCCATTATTGAGTTTTGAGTTCCACAGCACTTTTAAAATGTTATGGAAATGGCTTACTCTTAGTAAGTAGATTCAGAGTGCAGCTGTTGGTTCATTTTTAGGGACATTTATCAGGGCCAGTGAGACAAAATGTATTTGGTGTGGCAAGGTCAAGTGTTGCCACATGCAGATCTTCATGTAGAGATAATCTTAAATGCTGCTTTGTCTGTGAGCATGATTTATTCATTATCTTAATCAATGCTTGACTGGCAGGAGGAATACACAACTGCATTGTGGAAAGACAGAATGCCGTCCTATAAAGAGACACTTAATCTTGGATTGAATCCTAAATGTGTGGATAATGAAGGAATGTGAGACCAAAAAATCTGTCAAGTGACTGAGGAGACATTGGGATCTTGATTTAAATCGCCTGTGTGACTTCTGCCCTTTGTGCCAGTCTGAGAAATACGAGAATGTGCTTTTGAAGGAGCACATTTGTATTTGTCCAATTAAAACCCTGCATCTTCTTGCTATTACATGTTATCAAATATGATTTTATTCTTATTATGAACTAAATTGTGAGTAAATTTCATGCTGCATGGTTAGGTCACTTCAATTCCTTTCTTCCTGCTCCTTTGTAATGCAGCATAATTAGATATGCTGTTAAATCCTGGTAATTATTAATTTTTTTAACTTCTGCATGGTGACACAATATTCAGTGTTTTACACACTTTCACTGAAAGAAAAAGCTTCTTGTCCTTACACTAGACAGACACATAGGTACTTGATTTATGGCTACAGGAAATTTCTTTTCTGGTAGTAGTAGTGACTGACCTTATTCAATACAATAAAATAGTGCATTTTAATTTAGTGTGCAATGAAGGAATAAATGTACATGAAAATGTGGTCTTTAATGTGTCAGTGTTTTATGCCAGTTTGTTACATATTTTTTTCTCCATTTGCTCAGATATGTGCTTGAGGAAAATTGACATCAAAAAGGAGCAACCATAGGTGATTCTTCATTTTATTCAAGCTTTGACTTTCCTGGCTTTATAGAAATGTTGAAGTGTTCCTAATCCAAGAGATCTACTTAGCACAGTTCAATCATTGTAATAGTGAAATCAGTGTATAAGTTAAAGCTGTTCATATTGGATGAAAAGTGGGGATGGAAAGTGGGGAATAAATATTAATACAAGGGATCTTTTTTTTCTCAGTGTAACCCCATCCACAGCTGTGCTGGAGTTGACAGGAGCTGATGGAGCCTCTATGGAGAATACCAAAGAGCATCTTGGTGCCTGCCTGTAAGGGGGGGCTGTTTTGTTGCCACTGATTGTTTTTTGGGGACTTCCCAATAGCTGTGTTTTCACAGCCTGTCTGAACTGGAGTAGAATCACACCTGTGCCTGAAGTGGCCCAGCCCTGTTCCATGTACCAGAAAGTCTCTTAGTGTCACTGGTATGCTGATATTTGATTATTGAGCTGAACTTGACCATTTTCATGCCCTCAGTTTCTTCCCTTCTCCTGGGTTACTGCTTAATCAGACTCGTCTCCCAGCCTGGCTCAGTACACTGCCACATGGACACTTACCCTGGCTTGGGAAAGGAGATGGTGCATGTGACTAGTTTGGCAGGATGAAGACTCAGGCAGTTTAGAGGGCTGGAGTATGGCTAAATATGTTTAATGGTTCTTGCACAAGTTTTATTTCCATATCTGATATAAACTACTAAAATAAAATCTTGCTTAAGACAGTAATTACAACATCCACATTTCAGGAATAATACAGCGGTAAGGAAAAGTATTTCCATGTATTGTTGATACATATGCCGTATTTTAAAGGCTAGTGTCCAGACTGTTTCTTGCGGTGGTCTAGGGAGCCAGTTTTAAGCTGAAGGAAGGAATGAAGGGGAAAATGAAGAAAAGAATTTTGTGTCCTAAAATACTACTGATAGGGAAAATAGCGACTGTACCTTCCAATGTGTGAATAGAGCATGTTCTGGTCAAAAGGGGAAACATCTCTGTTGCCTGAAGGAAGTTTCTGGCTTACTGAGTCAGGCAGTCAATAGAAAGGAAAATAGCTACTTGTATAGGGTAGTTCAGAGCAGGAACCTAATTTAGCCACTCTGTGTTTCTCTGTGAGGAAGCCTGTGTCTCTCTATTCGCCACCTGGTGAGCCTAAGACAATTATCCTGCTTGGGCTAATGCTGGCCTCTGTGAATTCCCCCTGGCTTTCAAAACCACATGCTGGATGACCAGTCTGTCCTGCTGAGAGCAAATTAGTTATAGGATGGGTGTCATCTGCTTGTTCCATCCAGGGCAGAAATAATGCCAGTAGGAAGAAGGGGGTTTAATCTTTCAGGTGCACTTGAATAAAGAATCTATTATTTAAAAGTGTAATGCCTAGTTTTGTCAAGCTGTTGCCTTTTGGTTAGTAAAGGCATTTTTGACTGATGGAGAATCATTTTATTTGGTATTTATCCTTTTCCTTTTTTATTTGGTGTTTTCTGCAGCACACTAAGGAGATTAAGTGGAGAGGTGCTTTTTCAAGCTGCCAGCAAAGTCTCCTTGTGACTAGCAATAAAAAGTTAAATGCTACTGGATTTTTTTTCTATTCCTTCAATCCATTTCGCTGCTAGTTTGCATGCTGTCTAAACTCAGACTTTTCAGGCATGCTTTGTGTTTATATGAAAAGTGCTAGAAACTTGTCTTAATTATATCCAGCATTTGTAGGCTACCAGAGGTTCACTTGAACTTTCTGTTTAGAGCATTTAGTGCACGGAAGGCATCAAACTGCAATTAAAACAACTTCTGTAGGCATCTGTGAATTGTTAAGGTTTCTCACTGTTCGTGGCATCTCCTGAGTAAGAGCTAGTTATGCTGGGAAGCCTAATGGGAAGAAAATGTCTGTGCATGTTTTTTCCCTCTGTGTGTGCTTGATTGACTGTAGGAAGCTGGAGGAGGAGAGGTAGGAAAGGGCACTAGAAACATTTTCACAATTGGCTCTCCCTGTTCTCAAGACTTTAACAGATATTTTTTTTTGTACAACTGTAAGGATTTCCAGCAAAAATACTGTTTAGAGTATAAAACTGCCTGCTTGTCTCCCCAGGACACAGAGCCTCCAATGATGCTGTTTAATTAGTGTTTTATTGGTCTCTCTGAGAGGATGTAGATTTGCTGGTTTGCATCTGTCTGGGTTCACCTGGCCAGAAACTTGCAGGGATATGCAGGAAACAGAAGTCTTCAATTTGCAGCAGATGTGGTGGGGAGCAGCTTCTGAATAAAGAACAAGTCTGTCACATCCCAAAAGAGCTGTCCATGTGCTTTGTAATTTATCTGGAAACCCCAGCTCAAGAACACGAATCCTTAAATGCCCCATAGATAAAATTCCTGTACACAAAAAGGATGCAGTGTGTGGGAATATGCAGGAGAATGGTAGTTATTAAATGAGTAAACTGTTCCCAAGATGAATCAAGTGTAAGCATCTTAAGGTCTCATTAAACCGCCAGTGATTTTTTTTTTTTATTTAGGTGGGTTTTTGTTTGGTTGGTTTAGGGTTTTTTTTGTTGGTTTTTGGTTAGTTGGTTTTTTTATGGGTTTGTGTTTTTTTTTTTTTTATTGTTAATTTGATTATAGCTTTTAAAAAGTGTTGTATGTTTTGGTATTTCTTTTATATCATTCAGTTGCTAAAAAAGTTGAAGCTGTGAGATATGATTTACTTATATGGTACAGAGGACTTTGTTCTGCATGATAGCTTTCACAGTAACAGAATCAGAAAAAGAGAGATTGTTCTTTTATAAATTAATATTTTCCTATAGCTAATCATATTATTTGAAGATACAGTATAGAGAAATAAAACAAATCTAGTTGTTTAAATATTTCTGTTCTTATGATGATTTATCTCTGCATTTAGTGAACAGAATTTATAAAATCACAGTCTTTATGTTTCTTTTTCATCGTGCAGACTTAGGTGGTAAGATTTCCACTTGAATCAGTGAAATTTCATTTTCTGTTTTCATTTAGAAAGTCATTGATGCAAAACACTGGTATTTTTGTTGTTCTGTTGTAGTTGTTCTCCAACATTAAAGACGGCGAAGGTTTACAGTTGTTTGAGCAAGGCCATCGCACTGCCCACAAGCAAGAGTGTCACACCATGGAGGCAGTGAGGCTGGTGGAGTTCAACCTGAAGCAAGTGCTCACAAAGCTCATGACTCACATCTTTGGTGACGGTAGGTTCTCCTGGACTGCTCCAGGTGGCTGTAGTTGCTTGGGCTGTGGAGACACATTTTGCTGTATAAATACAAACAGGAGGCTTAGGGGTGATGTTGACAGTTGGAATACAGAATTTTAAAAAAAAAAATTGTTATTTTCAAGAGGTCACACACTCCTTTCTTGGTTTTCCTAAATACCGGTGCACACAACGCTGTGTTGAATCATCAGGTTTTTGTGAAAGTGTTCTGGTATGCAGCATGTCAGGGTAATGCAGTGGGCATGAATACAGGTGGGGACACATACCAGACTCAACTACAAACACTCGTGGGGCAGAAGCAGGGTGTTAGAGTAAAAATGGCAGACCTGTCAGTGTGGGACCTGCGAGGAGAGGCAACTCTAGCTCCAGTGCAAAGCTGTGCAGGACCCCCTTTGCTTTGTCTTCATGAGCCTCCCGTGTCCCCGGAGGGACAGGGAATGGGCGCACCATCGCATCTAGGGGTGTGTGAGAGCTTGAGTGCTGCTGGGGAGGGTGCAGGGCAATTTTCACTTCTCACCAGCAGCATGGAGATGGACAGGACCAGGGAAGGGGTACGTACGTGCACATGCTGCTTTGCTGTGTACACACACGAAGCGCCTTGAGCGTTTCCCATGTGCAGATGAATTAAACCTTGCAGCTGAGGGGAGACGGTGTTTGCTAAGTTCATGCCAAGCTGAAAAATACTTGTCTTTTGGTACTTACAGTGGGATGAGGAAAGGTAATGAATATGTATATGAATGAAATATTCTCTCCTCAGAAATACCTGCTTTCAGTTTCAGGAACAGAATTTATAAATGGCCTGAGTCAAAATTGCTACATTAATGCTATTTCCTTGGCAAGGAGGCTGCTATTCTGAGCTGATTCATTTTTCTGTTGAGGAAATACTGGATGGTATTAGAATGTATCCTGCCTACTTTCAAAGGTCTTTTAAGATGCTTACTGCACTTAGAGCAGTATTTCCAAGAGTGGATTGATAATGGTACCAAGTCCTATATATGATTTCTTGAATATTTTTCTGGTTTTATTCTATTCCACCTGAACAAAAATTTTTAAGTTCTTCAGTTCAGAGTTTCTTGTGGGTGTATTTTACTGAACAGTGGTCTTTTGAAACATACAAGATTAGGATCAAAGTGAATAATAGTAAGAATGATAATTTTAGATCAACCTCAGATGCTGGGGATGTTGTTTAAAGTGAACAACTTCTAGGAGTTATTAGTGATATCTCAGGCTGCAGTTTCATCCTTCTCTAACTGTTGACAGAGGCTGCATTTTAAGCTTCAACATGCTGGCAGTTCTTCTGCAGTCCACACAGTAGCTAGAAAGGCATTAAAAATATATTCATAAATTATTTTAAACATACAGACTAAAAGTAGATGCCACCTTCTTACTGTAGGGATTTTCCATTTCTATACCAGCTATATTTTTCCTGAAATGCAAAGAGAAGACATAGTTAGTGATTAAAATGAAATTATATATATATATATTTGCCCCCCACATTTCATGGAAATACTTGAATATAGTATTCAGAGAGCAAACTTCATGTTAGGCATTAGGTGTATGAGATCGGTACACTGCAAGTGTCTTGGGGCACACATAAATAAATTTCTCTTTTGACTACTGTCATCTTTTGGCTTCTGTTTTACTCTTTACACAATACTTTTGATAATTTTTTTTTTTGTCTCAACACCTGTAAATTTTAACTTAATTTTAAAATGTGTTTTACTGTGTCTATTGCTCTTGGGAAATTTCTGTATTTTTCCTTTGTGTGGGCATTCCGTAGGACCTCATGTTCTGTTAAAAGCAAAAATTTCATTCCTTTTATACATCAGTTGTATTTTTTACAGCCTGTGCTGTCAGCAGAATATTGTAGTGAAGTTGCACATCTTTTCTAGCAGGACAGCATGACCATCGCTGCAGTGAGCTGTTGAAATGTTACGTTATCACACAGTCGACAGTTACTCATAGGCAGATTGTTTGGATTGTTGATTAAGTTTGCTGTGCAAGTTAATTTTGCATAAACTAGCTTGTGCCCTGAAGTCCTGGAATTGGATAGTTGTGCTTCTGCAGTACTTCTCTGGGAATTTACCAGGTCAGCTTGATGACAGATTGAGGATCCCTGCAGGATCTCTGAAGAAAGGTCAGATCACTGACCTGACCTTTTTTTTTTTTCCCAATGTTTTTTCCAGTGGTCTAGGTTAGTTTTTATAATATTCAATGAGACAGTTTTGCTTTACCTCACTCTTTACCTACACTTATTCCAAAAGTTTGTCTTTTTATTTCTATCTGGCTTTGACAACAGACAAAGGAATTACTTAGATATTAGATGGAGGGGGAAAGATCTGGATCATGCAAGGAACTGTCTTAAATACTTCACAGTGTAAGACAGTTCTATTTATGAGATTTTTCTAGTGGTATGCCATGTCTGATTTTGCATTCTACAAGTAATTATCTTTAGTTTTTTTCATGAGATTATGATATCAGGAAACTATTTCAAACACTACACCTAGATATCACATTCTTAGTTTTCCTCTATTACCTCTAGGTAAGGTGCACACTTGAAATCCAGTAATTTAACTTACACCTCCATCTCCCCATACAGATTATCAGTGTAGGAATTCTGTTATATCTCATTTAAGTTACCTTGTAATAAGGCTTTCCAAGATAAACTGTCTTAGGTTTCTCTATAGTTAGTCCTTCTCAACTATAGTTCTTTCTGTAACCCTTCCATAGTTTGTCAAAAGCTTTCTGGAGCCTGAGAGATTCAGAAGTAATTTTACTATAGCAAATAGAAAAGAATGATTGTGTGTTACTTCTGTGATTTGTTGCTCTACATGAAATGACTCAAAATTCACTGCTGTCTCATATTTATCTACCCAGTTTCTAGGCACTGGTAAGGGGAGGCAGAGGAGTGGGTGATGCTGTGCTTTGACTGATGGCTTTGCTGCTGCTGGTTTTCACTGAGCAGCCACTTGATGTCTTTTAAATCAAACATGTTGTTCTACTCTTTCTTCTTTTTAACTCTGTTGTACTGATACCTCCTTTGAGTACATGGAGATCTGTAGGTGTAAGGAGTCTAAAAAGAAAGAAAAAAAAATCATTTATTGAGGACATAATGGTCTGGCAAATAACTTCTGAAAAATGTGAGCTAATGGAGGCTTATGGGCAGCCAGCTCCTGTCTGCTGCAAGTGTGATGAATTATCTGCAACAACGAGGTGCAGAGTACTTACAAAGTGACGCTCACCTCAAGAGGCCGCAGTTCGATACCTTCTGTGCTTCCCAGCGCCCACCCTGTGCCCCTCTCCTTTTTCTCCCATAACCTCATCTCTAAAAATAATCCTCACAGGAACAAAGAGAATTTCTGGTCAGTGAAGACCATCTGGGTCTCAGGCTTTGTTGCTTCTGTGCTGTAGTGTAGCAATAGGCTGCTTTAATGTGTTTGGTTTGTTCTTTTCTCTTTTCTTTCTTTTTCAGTGCCTTTGGTCAAGCCTTTTTCATTACGAGACTCAATTAGGCTAGCACTTGTTTAGCTTAATATCTGATAACACCATTACTTTTCGGTGCAGGCTATGACCAGTTCCTTACCTTGATTCAGTATTCAGAAATAACAATAAATATTCACTATTTCCATACTTATTGGAGATGTGACGTGTAAGTTGCTGTGTTGGGTTTACATGGCAAGGTTTTGGTAGCAGGGCAGCTACAGGGGTGGCTTCTGTGAGAAGCTGCCAGAATTTTCCCCTGTGTACAACAGAGCCAATGCCAGCCATCTCAAGGACAGACCCACCACTGACCAAGGCTGAGCCAGTCACCACGGTGGTAGTGCCTCTGGGATAACACATTTTAAAAGAGGGGAGAAAAACCCTGCACAAATGCAGCCAGAGAGAGGAATGCAAACATGTGCAAGAAACAGCCCTGCAGACACCAAGGTCAGTGGAGAAGGAGGGGCAGGAGGTGCTCCAGGCACCAGAGCAGAGATTTCCCTGCAGCCCGTGGAGCAGACCATGGTAAGGCAGCTGTGCCCCTGCAGCCCATGGAGGCCCATGGGGGAGAGATCCACCTGCAGGCCCTGGAGAACACCATACTGGAGCAGGTGGATGCCCAGAGAAGACTTGTGACCCTGTGGGAAGACCATGATGGAGCAGACTCCTGGAAGGACCTGTGGCCCTGTGGAGAGAGGAGCCCATGCTGGAGCAAGTTTGCTCGCAGGACTTGTGACCCTGTGAGAGACCCATGCTGGATCAGCCTGTTCCTGAAGGACTGCACCCTGTGGAAGGGATCTGCACTGGTGCAATTCATGAAGGACTGTCTTCTGTGGGAGTGACCCCAGCTGGAGCAAGGAAAGAGCAGCAGAGAAAAGGAGTGATGAGCTGACCGCAGCCCCCATTCCCTGTTCCCACTGCTGGCAGGGACGAGGTAGAGAATTCAGGAGTGAAATTGAGCCTGAAAGAAAGGAGGGGTGGGGGGAAGGTGTTTTTAAGATTTAGTTTTTACTTCCCATTATCCTACTCTGATTTGGTTGTAATAAACTAATTTCCCCAAGTCAAGTCTGGTTTGCCCGTGACTGAGCAGTGAGTGATCTCTCCCTGCCCTTATCTCAACCCAGGAGACTTCTGTTGTGTTTTCTCTCCCCTGTTCAGCTGAGGAGGGGAGTGATAGAGTAGCTTTGGTGGGCACCTGGTGTCCAGCCAGGGTCAACCCACCACAGTTACTAATGGACATGTGCCTACTGGAAGGACTCCCATGAACACTTTTAGGCTCTGAAACGAGCGGGTGTCCTCTGGTAACGCAAGTAATTTCTTTGAACTGGAGAAGTTGCTGAGTTTGTATCTAGGGGTCAGTCTCTGGTTAGATTCAGCATTGTATTCTGTGTCACACATCTCTTGGCTTTCTAAAATTTCTTGAGAAAGATCAGTTTTTGCCGACATGTCATAGGCTGTATATGAAGAAATAAATTAGGCCTAATCAGGTGAATTATACAGTACTACAGAAAGCCTAATCTTCATAATCCTTAAGACCTTAGCGGTCTAATTTGCTGAGTATGAGCAATGCTCTTTATTCCTTGGGAATATATTGAGCACCAAGACAATATTTCGTATCTAAATAATAAATGTACCCATTTATTCTGTGACAATCTATAGAAATGCAGTTAGAAGGCTTAATCTTGCTGAAGGCTGAGCACCCTCAGCATTTCAGTGAAGTCTTCTAGAGCCAAAAGTCTGAAAGAACACTCGAATATAAACTACAAAGGTATTCCCAATTGGCCGTGATACTGTATGAAAAAAATTATTGTGGTATATGGGATTAACTATTAATTTAGAGAACAGAATGAAGGTGAGTTGTTTCTTCATTGTGAATTTGTTTTGGTTAATTCAGATTTTTGTTTGTTTGCTTATTCGCATTTAAAACAAAAGCCTCTTAAGTACTAGTAAGCATTAAAATACAAAAATAAAAAAAAGCTTTAAATTTTTTTTATCTCTTAAAATTTATTTTAATTAAGAACAAACAGTTGAGAAATCCCTTTTTTTCCCAGTTCTTCATTTCGAAGTAATAAGAGGATTAAAAAGAAATCATTATCTGAATGTTGTTATTGAACACAAAACTACTTGAATATTCAGTGTCCTTGCTACAGTTCTAAATTTTGCAAGCTAAATGAAAATATTTTATATGTGTATGGCTTTACAGTGTATGCAGGATTGTACAGCCCTAGAATTAAAATTGCCAAGATCAGGAAATCAAATTTTCTGCATACCATACTGTTATATACACATAGCTCTTTTGATCTATGTATTTTTTATTGTTATGCAGGAAAAAAAACAATAAAATGATTGCTAAAATCACAGTGAATGGTATGATTGCAAATACTTCCAGTTTTCAGAGTTCTGTGTTGTAAAATTATCAAAAAGATTTTTTATCTTTCATGTAATTTCCTTAGGTTAATTTTTAAGAAAGAAAAGAAAACCTAGCCGTACCAGTGTATTTATCTTTAAACCTCCCTCACCATTTGAAAGTTCTTAACATCTAGAAAAGTTCCCTGTAACAAATCAGTATTTTATATTTTGGTCATGCATGTACTTTTGTTGTAGCTTGTTTTTTCAGTTTCTGTAGCCACATTTGATGTTTCAAAAGTAGTCAAAGAAAATCTAATCCTTGAGGCTACGTAAAATATTTTTATTTGAAAAACTTTCAGTATAAATCATGCGATTTTATGTTTCACATTCCTTTTATGAAATGACACAAAAAAGCGCCTGAAAATCAAACCAGGAATGTTAACAGGTACTGTCACTCAAACAACTTTTGCTGTGCCCCTTATTTTCAAAACTGGACTTGCTTGGTTCTTAATGATCCTAATACTGATTAGTATTTGGCTTAACTGAAGGAAAGATGGGCTTGGGATTAAGGCATTAGCTTACAGATTTTGCACTTCAGTTCTGTTTTGTGTTTTTGTAGTTCATGTTTCTGAGACTTCTTTCCTGACACCTAATAGCTAGAAAAAATTATTTAGTGAAACAAAGCCTCTGTAAATCATTAGAAGAACTAAGGCTCATCAAATATAATGAGGGCCTTGACAACAACTCTGCTATTGGCAGCAGTGTAGACCTTGTCCTCTTCTGGCTCTTCTGCTCTGAGATGCCGGGAATTTCCTCACTCTGCGCAGTAGCATTTGCAGAGGTGCTGAGGTGGGGAGGAGGATGGGGAGTTACCCAGAGATACCTTTCTCTTAGACTTATCTGCTGGGTCCAGAATGCTCTGTGTGTGTTGCATACCTTAATAATGTACAACTCTGTGCATATATATACTTCTATTTGAGTATATTAATATCTATTTTTAACTTTCATATTTAAACCTATACAGAGAGAACAGCTCTGTATTTTAATTAGGTTCTGATGAAAAAAAAATTACTTGCCTAGACAATCCACGAAATACTAAGTAAAAATTAAAGACTTAGCTAGCATTTTCCTGTAAGAAGCAGTTAGTAATTTCTTGGTGCAAAGAATAACAACAGAATTACTGACTTTCCCATGATCTTGACTCACTTTTGTTCCATGCCAGGTGGTTGCTAGAGTTTGACAAATGATTGATTTGGTTTCAAAGGGTACTTGAATTGCACAAAGCATTTTTCATATTAGAAAAGACATGGTCATTTTTTTCCACAGGTTTTAAGATTTATCGCCTTGCATGACTGTTGTAAATTAATTTGTTTGCTATTTATTTTCTCTGGATTGCTGTAATTGATATCATTAGTTGAAGGGCAAATTTTACAGATGGTTGGAGGGATGGCCTTTTAAGCATACACCCTTTAATATTTATTTATTTATTTAAACACTGCTACAGGACTACAAGTCAGATGGGTAGATTGCTACTTTCCGTTTACTCACCCTTCCTTTGAGATGGAGATCAACTTCCAAGGAGAATGGATGGAGGTCCTGGGCTGCGGGGTCATGGAGCAACAGCTTGTTAACTCAGGTACTGAAACTCCTTTACTTCATTGACATCTCTGTTAGCAGACATTTCCAGAGCAATCAGCTTCACAGTCTGAAATGTCCCCTTCTACCCTGGTGAGCACAGACATATCCCTCAGGTGGAACGCAGCCCTTGCATGCTGTGATTTCAGCAACAACTGAGCAAGTGATCTGGAGCCTGCAAACAGAAAGCTTGCCTTTTATTTTGTACAGTGAGGAGACAGACAGATGTCAGCTTTAAAAGAGAACCTGCAAATTAGAGTGTGAGGTTTCTTTTTCTTTTCCAAGAGGTGTCAAGTGCATTCATAGTTATGATTTTAAAGTATCATTAGCAAATAACATCGCCTATTATTTGGAATATCAAAGTGCTCCTGTGTCTCTAAAGTATAGAAAGAGGAATGTGCTATTTTTCATATTGCTATTTGGTCACTGGGTAAATGGTAGGTAGATTTTTGCCTTTGTTTTGTTTCCCTTCTCCTTGATTTAGTTATTTATGAAGTTGCAAACTGCATTAAGAGCACATCATTTATTTTAATTGAAATTATTACACAGAAATTTCACCTGACAATTTTGCTTTCTAAAATTTATAAGTATGGAAGAAAGAGAGGAGAAATTGGTGGATTTTTTTATGTCTAAGTGGAAAATTTTGTGTGCTTGCTTTTTCATTTGCTGAGAATAGGTAATTCTTCGTTAGTGTAGGACAGACTGCGTGTGTTCAGACCTTTGTCATTCAGTATCTTCCTGTACTATTTATTATGTACAGAAGACTCTTGGAATATCATTTGAAAGCAAGTATGCTTTCAGATAGCCAAGTTAATACTCAGTTGAATTTTTTGCCATTGGTTTGTTAAGCTATTGTTGTATTTTCATATGGTCTAAATTCTTCCTGTTGAAATCCAAGTATGATAACTATGAATTACTTAATTTTGGCACTAGTTACTTGGCACAGCTTGTTTTCCTCAAAGTTTACATGTATTTTAATGTGATCATTTTCCTTTTAAAAGGGTATTCTCTTCCAGAGTTTCTCTCCAATGAATTAATGATTTATGCTAATGTTCTTTCTCAGGTTATTATTTTCATGGTGTGGTAAATATAATATACAGCTTCTAATGAGCCTTAGAAGTGAAAGACTGCTGTGTAATATTATTTTCATCAGATGTAACAGAACAGTGTCCAGGCTTTCTTCTTGAAAAGCTTTTATGTTGCTCAATTCTTAGGTTCTTTTAATAGATGAAAGAAGAGATAAGCTGTGGCCTCAAAACAATGACTGTTTACATTTGTGTGTGTGTGTATGTGAATGGATGTACACGAAACACAAGTCGTTTCTACAGCAGTTTTTTTGGTAACTTTATTGTGTGGGGACTTCAATAGCACTTGAAATTTCACATTATTAAAATGTTAACGCAGATCAAGATTTGCCAAGGGAGGTACAACCAGCCTCATTCTTGTCATTCACTGGGCAGTGGGAATGATCCAGTCTTCTGGACCATTCAGATTTTCCATGTTAACAGCAAACAAGGTTTCTGTTGTCTTGGTGTGTAGATGAGCAAATACTAAAGGCTGCAAGTATCATTTCCATTAAAGCCAATCCACTTATTGATTGTTTTTTAGCACTTGTTTGCATTCAGGAAAGCCTCCTACAACAAATAAAATTGAGAATATGGTGTTATTTACTATTTTTAACAGTGAAAGTTGCTATTTTAAAAGAAAAACATATACCTTATGACAGTGTTTTTATATAATTGTTGAAAAAATATGAACTACTGCAAAGGTGCACTGACTTGTCGGGAATGATGTTACATGCTCCCCTAAGTCTGATGGTGCTAAACTAGAATAAGTATTTGGTATAAAGTGAACACAGAAGATAATTTTGATAATCAATTTTCACTGAGTTTAAAATCTAGCTTATTGTACTGTTTAACTTCCCATTTTTGTGTTCTTTTTTTTCGTCCTAAACTATACCTGAATACATAATTTTAATAGGAGTGCTATTTATAAATTTTGATGTAGGAAAAGTTATTTTTATTCTCATTAATACAGAAACTTTGCACTATTGTAGGAAGTACTCTTAGTTTTAGGACCATGATGAGGATACAAGGAAATTTTGTGGTTCAGTAGAGCTAATTTCAATTAACAGCACCCAAGGTATTTATTTCTGTACTTCAAGAGTTTGTTATCCAAGATTTGCAAAGCTGATGTTCATCAATAGGTGCTGAAGTTCCAAGTCTATATGGTGTTCTAAGGTTCAAACCTTTGAATACAGGATGTTGCTTACTCAGAGGCTGTGGTCACATAGTGTTGCTTAGTAACTGTGAAATTGAAAGCAGTTAGGGTGTGATCCTTTGCTGATGAAAATCAGTGGCAATGTTCTCAGTGCTCAGCATTGCGGAATATGGTAGCTGGGGATGGAAGCAAGAAAATTGAACTAAAGTTTACCTCAAAACCATGAGACTAAAAACCAGATCATTTAAACCCAAATGAAACCAAAGAGCAAACAAACACTCCCTCCCCCGCAAAAAAACCGCAACCAACCAAACTAAACAAAACAAAAAAAAGAGAATTCCTTAACTTTTTGGTAAAACTTCTCGTGATGTTTTTAACTCCTGAAGTATACCATAAAATAATGTAAGGGTGGCACACCAGATCCATCCAACGTCCAGGGCATCCCTCTATCACAATGATATTCCAAGCCAGTGCCTAAAGATGAGTAGAACAGGCATGGTTATGCTGATCCTTCCCTGATATGCTCCTTCAGCTGCCTGTTTCCTGAGCCGAAAATGGTATGTTTGTTTTCAGTAGTCATTGTGGAATATTCTTCCATTTCTTTGTCGAAATGTTTTTCAAATCCCAGTGAACCTTTACTCTATGCAGTGTCTTGTAGCAAGAAATTGCATAACTTGCATGAGGAATTACTTAGGTTTTGTTCTGACCAGCAGCTTAGAGTTACAGTTAGAGCTCTTCTCTCGTGCAAGAAGAGTCAGTGAATATGTTTCCTTTTACTTTGTTTAAACCACTCAATATTTGTTTAGATCTCAGTTGTCACTGACTTCTTTCGAAGCCAAAGGGTGCTGGTCAGACAGTCCCTCCCTATGTGGGAGCCTATCCATATGTTCTGATAGTCATGATCACTCCTGCCCGCATCTTCTTTAGGCTTCTTTTTTCCTTTTCTGTTAATTCTTAATATTAATTTTCCTTGTTGACCTTTAATGAGCCTGGAGTCGAAAGAGAGAGGAGGTTTTGATAGGATGACTGCTGTAGATGATTGTTTTTGGTCACTGGCTGGTGGTTGAAGCATCCTGGCACACAGCCAGCCATTCAGCTCTGGGTGGCAGCTCAGGCTGAGGTCTCATTTCCTAAAATTCTGAATCATGAAGGTTGCTGTATTTAGGCTACCAGTAAGAGGAATTGGTAAAACTTTCCTGCTGTATGTAGATTTTTCTACCTTCCACATCAGAAAGAAACACTGATATTTACAGTCTTAAAAAACAATTTTATTTTATAAATATAACACATTTAAAATTTTTCCTTGTCAGTTTGAAAGGAGTAAGGAATGGTGTAGGGGTTTGGAAGAGGAAATGTCAGCTTTCCAGCTTGAATAGTAGGAGATGGCATGGCATTAGCAAGGAAATGAGCAGGCACTGGGCTTTCAGTGAGGCTATGGAGAGAGCTACTTGTCAACAGCTTACACCCAGTTACAGTTTTAAAAGTTGCTGGGTAGTCCTGGTTTCCCAATTGTGTGTAATATCCTGAATTTATAGCAAAGATAGTTTTCCTAGTCTCTTGTTAATTTTGTGAGTACTTCTGATGAAGAAAAAGTTGCTAACCTTGTCTAAACATCTTCATGAATACTGTTGAACACAACAAAAGGAGTTTGTCATAACTTCTGAAAATCACTGCTTTTGTTTTAAAAGGTTGAAGCTTATTTGTCATGAAATCTGATTCTTGAAGTATAAGTCTTTGGAATCCCCTTTAACATATCAGATGCAGGACTTATTTCCAAAATTTGAATAGTGCTTGGCCCAGGGCTGCCACCTTCAGCCAAATAGAAGTCTTAACATGTAGAACTTGTTTGACTTCAATGCTACAGTAAATAAATCTTTCTTTACTGATTTATTGAAGATCATCAAAATTGCTGTCTGATTTCTTTACTCATTTATTGAAGGACATCAATTGCTGTCTGAGGGGAGTAACAACTTTTAAGTTCTTAACTTGTTCACTCCTTCTTGGTTTGGGAAAAAGGATTATGAATTTGGATATTTCTCCATGGGCAGCAGGTTAGTAGTTAACTGAAAAATTATGTCAATGTTACTTTGCAGGCACAGAACTGTTTGGGTTTTTTTAAATTTATGAATATGTTCTTAAATCAAATATTAGTTATAGGTGAGTTAGGTTCATATATCAAGCAGCAGGGGGTGTTTTGGAGAAGGGGAAATGTAATATCTTTCATCTATTCTTTTTTTTTTTTCCTACTCAGCTATTGCCTGGTAAATTACATTAAAATGTTTGAGCAGATGGTGCATGTGGCTTCAGTAGTATGCCGGCCCATGTTCTGTCTCTGCTAACAGCTCTCTGTGGGGACCTTGAAATAGTTAACGCTATGTCTGCCTATATGGATATAGTGTATAAGGGTAAATATAATGCATTTAAAATACATTCCTCAAACTCTTCAAGGTGAAATTAAAGTTACAGAGGTATTGGTGTATTGGACACCTGGGGCCTCCCAAGAACATGAGGTAAAGCTGTTGGATTGGCTCCTTCTTCCCACACGAACCTTCAAAGCGATTTAGCTCTGCTGTGTAAGCTTCACAGCTCCCCATACCAAACCTCTCAAGGGTCATTTTAGGTCACTGTGTGTCTTCTATGCAACCACACTACCAAAGTACCTTGAATCTCCAGCCTTTCCTGTGCTTATTTTCCTGAGACCATTATGAGCTAGGGAAGTGTCATCATTCCTTGTTTATGGGCTGGAATTGAAGTGCACGGGAAGCTAACACGTGTGCACACTGCAGACAAAGAGTTTAGCTACCTTAGTTAAAGTTAGCTTTCCTACAGTCCTTATATACTCAAGAGAGAGAGAAAGTCTGTGTTTTGAATGTATGGGGCTCTGTAGGTCCATCTTCTGGGCAACTTCTTTCTATGTCTGGCTGCAGGGGGAGGAGCAGAGTCTCCTAGTTTAGGCAGGTATCTGAAGGTTAGGGGAGTATCTCACAAAGATACAATGTCTCAGATGAAACAAAATTAAAGGGAAATTAAGAAGCATCCCCGTTTTACTGACTTCCCAAGGATCTCAGAAACCTGTTGAAGAAACCGGAGTTGAATGCAAGCTTTATAGCTGAGCTTCTGGGTCACCTTTGTCTCTATCCATCTTAGTGATTTACATCTGCACATAAATGCAGATGTGTGTGTATGTATAAAAACCAATACAGAGTGAGACAAATAAAACAAATCAATGACCAATTAAGTACAGAGTGAGACATATTTGGCTTGTTTTAGTTTTGTTGTGTGGTTTTCTACACACACACACACACACACACAGTGTAAATCAGAAAAACTGATTGCCACATCTGGCTAAGTTGAGAAACCTTCTGTTGAGCTGGCAGCCACTGAAATTTTTCTTTGCTTAGTCAGACATGGAGCTGGTGTGGAGTTGTGGGCTTTTATAAAAAGATATGATTGAATTTTTATCTGTGTTCTGCAGCATTTCATACAGATACTCACAAATGTATGTCCATGGCACATCCAGAGATGTGTTTACCCAAGACAATGCTGCTCAGTTTAAAAGTGAATAAGTAATATGGCAGATAACCTGTTTTTCACTAAAAATCTGTGGTGATTCAGCGTATCTGAAGGAGAGGAGCTGTGATTGTAGTCACCTGGGTGGCTATCAGCCTCGCCTAAGTTGAGGGTGTGGAGCAGCAATTAGCTGTTCTTAGCTTGTAAATTAAGGGGTGTGGAGGGGTAATTTAGCTGTTCTTAGTTGACTACCACATCTATTGACTGTAAAGGAATCATCCATAGCAGGAGAGAGCCACTTTCTTAGACTAACAATTGGCACCACCCTTCTTCATGATTGCAAATCTAAGTGCTGGTTTGCTAGGCATCCCAGTACTGCAAAGGGAATAGATACAGGACTGCTATGTACGTACACAAGAGCTGGGCTGTAGTTTGTGTTTTAAATTTTGGCAGGATTAAATCTGGACTCTTAGGACTTCGGAGGTTCAAGTTTCTAAGGAGCATGTATTTTAAAATTGGAATGACTCTTATATAGAAAAGCTATTTCTTCTAACTCCTTTCTACCCATTCAAAGAAGAAATTGGAGAGAGTTTATTTCCTGCATTTGGATGGAAATTGCCTTTTGGGTTTGATTTTATTTTGGTTTCTTTTGAAGTGACTGTGAGGAAGTCTTAGTCTTGCCTTGATAAGTAAGCCAAAACATAGAAATGAGTTATACAGTCGTGATACTCCCATCAATCAAAGGGTGCACTGTTTCATTTGTTATTTGATTCACTTGTTCTGTTACCTATGGCTACCTCACCAGGTCTCATGTGTGTGTTGTGTTATAAAATTAAACTTTCCCTTTGCCCTTCCCTTTTTCTTATCAAGATAATTTGCCTGTTGTCTTCTATTTCATTTACAGATCTATTTTTAAAACTGTTTTTTCATCAAGTTTTTCATCCAGGAGGAACCTATAAAATTTTCAAAATGTTGCTTTCTCTGATTTTACTTTGACAGATTCATTATCTGTGTTAAAGTTGGGGTTTTTCAAAAGAATTAATATAAGCTTGCTTCCAGTCTTTAGTGTTTGTATATATTGAAGAAATACAGGATTGCATTTAATGACAATTCTATTATACCTATTTCTGGTAAATGTGTTATTTATTTACAGGAGTATCTTGCAGGAGAACAAGTAAAGGATTGAATCTTGGAAATAAGTAGTAGTTATAGAACTTGGATGGCCATTTGAGTTTGTGGCTCCATATGATTTTTCCAGCTTAGTGTTAAGAGTTGTAATGTCAGTAGATTTAGAGGGTAATTTTCCCTTTCATGGTGCAAGACTACATTTTTATTTGGTATATAAGTTCCTTGTCTTCATAATTTAGAAAACTACTTTGTCTTCATGCTTCATTTTCTCCTCCATAAAAATGTATGTGAAGTAGGGTTAACTCAGTCTAACACAAACCTTGAAACCAGTGAGAGTGGTTATTTGACTGACTGGTAGGTCTTTCCACTGAGTGAATGAAAGCTCCCCCTAGCATATGTGAGCTGATTTTAGTCCATTTGGAATCTAGAAAAGAAAAAAAGAGACAGTTGCATATTCCAAAGTTTCTGTTGCCTTTGAAGCAGTTTGCCCATGTGTATGTATTGCTTCTCCTTCCCTTAAGTTTTTTTAATCAAAAGTAAATTAAAGGTTTAGTAATTCACTGATTTGTCTCCTTGGGATCCAGTAGGAGGACTAGAGCACCACACACAAGAGAAGGCTAAATAATGATGAATGTGGTTTATTAAGCAGCTCCCAAGTAAAAGAAAGTGCTACTCTCAAAAACCTTGAAGAGCAACAATTTATAGCACAGAGAAGGTGTTTCCCTTGGCTTTATTTATGCAAATGAAAATACAGCTAAATAATACTATTGAATTACTACACTGTTATGTGGTGAATGCTGAATGTTTTTAATCAGCCAGGAGTTGGTTCAATGAGCCTAATATAATTCCTCATCAGGCTAGGATACCCTGTGGGTATTTTTGTTGCGTTGCAATATTCATTTTTGCTGTTCCCAGGACATTTATCAGGACTACCCAACTGAGGCTGGAGAAGAGATTTTACAGGCATGCCTCTCTAACTGTTCCTGACTCTGCTACACAGAGATCAGCTGAGACAGTTTCAGTTCATCTGAGATTAGATCAAGCATCTTGGGAAGTGTTTTCTTTTCACTAGGTTGCAAATACAAACTTGATTTTTCATTTCTGGAGGGGGAGGTCTTGGTTAGGGTTTTTTTGTTGTGCCTCATTTCTTGTCTTTGAGATTCATAGTTGGTGAGAGGAATGGGTGAACACAGGTCTCCTCCTGTAGGCTGAACGAGCAGCTCTTCCCCCTCTCTGCTCTGCCATTGTATTAAGAAAATAACAAGCCAGTGGTAGCATGTGGATGGTAAGCCTCCCAAACTCCATGCCATTTATCAGAGTGTGTCCAGATGAATCATGAGGCATGTGTCTTTAGAGGGCAAGGCATGGGGAAGGGAAAACCTGAGCATGTTGCATAGCTGAGGGAGAGCGGCAGTTTTCTAGTATTGACAGCGTGATTGTGGCAGCAGCCCAGGCTGAGCCAGTGGCACCAACCTCTCGTGGCTCATTTCACCTGGAGACTGAGAAGATTGGATTGCTTACCTGTCCGTGTGCCAGTGCATACTGATCCATTGCTGACCACGCAAGCGAGCCTTGTCTGGAGACTGTTGTTTGAATTGCATGTAAGCAAACACAGAACAGCTCAAGAGCCAGAGCTGGGCCACCACTTCTCTGTCAATTACTGCCTGTTAACAGAATAACCTTTCATGTTATTATAAATTCTAGTTTTGTAAAAGTATATAGCTCAGCCCTGCTGGTGCTATTTTGGCTTATATTACTAAGAGTAACTTACTTTCAATTTTGCTTGGGCTTCATCTTCAGATACCCAGATTTACTTTTCCTGTTTAGCATTCATAAACAGGCACTGTCTACAAGAAGTAGAGAGGATAAAACCTACAACACATGAATAAAAAGGTGTTCAGAAGGAAGTGATAATGCTGTGAAGGATAAACATTTTTCCAGAAGGAAGGAAAGAATCTAGATCAGGTTTGGCACCTCCATGCTGCTGGAAGGCAACTGCAGCACAGCTATGGAGAGGAGACAGCCCATTCCAGGCAATGTACCAGCTAGTTTTGTGCAGGATTTGCTGCTATACCTGAAATGAATTAGGGAAAAATGCCAACCTTTATTAGCACTTTTCCCCATGTAAATAACAGTGACAGGTTACTAATAGATATTAAAGCAATGTCTCCTTTTTCTTGAACAGAATGGATGCTATAAATTATGTATTCTGATGACTATGCAGTGAGCATCAATAATAAGTTTGATCCAAAGTACTGTGGCAGAGTCCCAGGAAACTTTTGTATGTAACAACAAATGGAATTTAAGAAGTAATTGTGGAAGTCATCTTATGCCTATTTTCTTTTTGGCCAAGTGGAGGAGGGAAAGTACTTGTTTGTTTCCTTGCTTCTGAGGACATTGGGATAATTTAAAAACTTTAGTTGAATATTTGAAAATCTATGCAAGTTCTATATTCCCTGAGTCAAAATGTTGGCTTTATCAAGAAAAAAACCAACAACAAATGAATAAAAAGCCCATAAGCTGGTGAATACAGTTTTAGAGCTGTTGAACTCCTCACCCTGCAATAACTTTTTTTTCCTATTTATCTTAAAATTGTGGGGACACATGAAAAAGTAACAAAAAATATGTTTTCCAGCCCTGAAGTTTGAATTGCTCATTCAAATGTACCAGTCTTCTTTATGCTAATGACAAAGATTGTCACTGGCACAGTAATTCAGAGCTTTTTCTGCTAAAAAAAAATTAAAGTGGCTTTACTGAGTTTCTTTTAGAACAGTGATTGACATAAAATAGTAGTGGGGGTTGTAACAGACGAAAAGTTAGTAGGATCTGCTTAAGTCAAGAGACTTCAGCTAGGACTTTGACTGTACTGCTTGAAAAGTATTTAGGTAATGAATTATTCCAAAAGAAAAAGTACAGTGAGGAGAATCCTTTTCTCATATTAATTCAGACTTGCTTAGCATGTTTCAAAAGTGACAGTCAAAGATAAACTCCTGACTTGGACTCCTTTTTTTCATCTCGGAGAAATATATTCTTAATATAGTACTGCTGTGTGGCTCACAGCAGAAGCTACAATTGCCATGATATCTCTGCTACTCTATTAGAACCCATCATATCACAATCAAGACAGGAGCAGAATTAGTCGCTTTTACGAGTGCTAAGTTGGTTTCTAGTCTTACTGAATAAAAGCTGGTGATCCTAGAAAGGAAAACTGTATTCTAACTGTATTTACACTTGCTGCTGCTATTTTTATTTATTTAGTAAGAGGTGGCAGCTCACCTTACACAGGAGAGTTTATTTTCTCTAGGGTGCTCTGCTTGCAAGATTGTCCTGTGCCTCTCTTGTGGTTATTTATTTATTTGTTTAGTTCCTCGCAGCCTAAAGTTCAGAGAAGATTTAATAACTCAAGGTTGCAGGTCTTGCACATCGTAGGTGCATGAGCAATAGGAACAAAGAAAGTGAGAATTTACTAGAGCCACTCCAGAACAGGAAGCTAGAGCTCACTTAAGCCATCTGAAGATTCACTTAATCGTACAGTAGTTTAAACAAAAGTTACTGTGCCTACCTTGCTCTCAGCTTTCACAGATCACTAGTGAAGTTGAGCAGACTGCCCATGTTCTGCATATGGCTGACTGGAGGGACTGTAAGCAAACATTAGAAAATTGTTGTATTATCCTCTGTAGATTTCCTAAATTGTTCTGCGCCATGTATGTGGTTTTATAGTACAAACCAGGTGATGAGAGTGATGCACGGGTGAGTATCTGGGTTTATTAAAAGTGACCCTATGAGCTGCTGTCCTAGTGGGATTAGGAACAAGCTGCTCTTTTTTTCTGGTAGCATGTGATGCTGAGTGGACTGGTTTCTAGCTCAAAAGAAGTGTAATTTATGCTGTTTCTGTACAGTTAGTTAGTACAAAAGGATCATAGTAGAAAGATAATTTCTTGTATATCCTGGGGTGGAGAGAAAGAAGCCGGCAATAGGATATGACTGTGGGTCAGTGAATAGAAAATAGAGTGATTTTTGTGGTGTCCCATCAATAGTTCTGTATTTTTCATCTTTGTGTGGCTGTCACAGAAGCCTTAAGTCTTAAAAACAGGAGAGGAAGAGTAGAGGAGTGTGCAAGATCATCAGTGGACACAATGTTTACATACACATGACTGGTGACTGCTTGGTTTTGTTTTTGTTTTTTTTTTAATTATTGCTAAATTACACACCTTTCATAAACTCTGGTGTTGCCCTGGAGTTTCTACCAGATACTTTTAAGCAACTGGTATTAAAAAAAAAACAAAGGAGAGTGCAATTAGAAGATGAGATAGGTGGAAATTCGGGTTATCTTTCACCAAGTTTAGGAGCAGTTCCAGAAGTAGTGCAACCAGTCATTTCCTATAGACCTGTGTTGGCGTTCTGATGTTGGACAAAGAATGATCTCACATTTTTGCCTCTTCTTCATGGATCAATAACCATCAGAGACCTCTCCCTTCCAGTGTTCTTCATTGTATTGACCATTGGGTTTATCAGAGGAAGAGAAGGTACAGCAGCCACTTGCAACAAGCATGCCCAGAGCTTGAGGTCATGATGGCATTGGTTTTGTAGACTAAATTAATAAAATAATTCTTAGAGGTAGAAACACAGTTGCAATCATAAAAAAAAAGCACTTCCTTTACTTCACTGACAGCCTCTTGTCTTCTTTCCATGACACCTGCAGGTGTGATACTCAGCAGTAAGAGAAAATCAAGAATTCTTTCCTTGAAAGGCTCAATTTTGAAAAAGCTTCTGTTCCCCTACAGTGACCTTCTTGCTGCCTTATGATACTCTGCAGGAAGAGAAAATCAGCAACTCTTTCCTTGAAAGTCTCAAATTTGAAAAGCTAGAGTTCCCCTACAATGACCTTTTTGCTGCTTTACTCCCATCTCCCTTTCATTATCTCTGTTCTCATGAGGCTTAAAGAAAAATGCATACACCTTAAGTTAGGGAAAAGCTCTGTGAAGGTACAATTCACAGGTGGAGTTTAAGGAAGGTGAACTAAGGGACACTGAATCTGTAATTTCTTTTATGTGTTCCACACATCTGTGCAATACGGAGCTGGAAGGGCCTTCCCAGGCTCCTTGGAGACACCCAAAAGGCTTTGTAGCAGAAGAGAGTAATTGCAGCAAGTATGCTGGCGGCTGAAGGACAACCCCAAGATGATTTTCAAACCACAGTTGAGGAAACTGTGTCAAGGAAGACAGCAGGGGAGATGCCTGCATGAGCTCATCAGCTCTCTTCTCCATTACCTGTGGAAGTCTCGTACAAGACACTGAATTTGGAGGGCTAGGATTTGTCCCAGGCATTGCTTTACTCCTGGTTCTGGGCTTATGCCTTGAACAGGAAAGGTGTTTGACAGGTGATTGAAGGCCTCTGTTGATGGCCTGCAACCTGGTCCACTGACTTTGATTTTCTTGCTCAACTCCCAGCCTGTTCTTGTAAAATGACACTTTTAGTTTGGATAATCTGCTGTACAGACATGCTTGCCATGTCTGCAGAGGTGTGAAATGGAAGCTGAAACCTTCCTCTGGGAGAGGAAAAGCATGATGAGGAGTCATTGTGAGGCTAAGGGTGGGATTAGAATAAAATGCTGTACTAGGAATCAGTATGAGGACTTGACCACTGGTGAAAAGAGGGAATAAAAAAGATGCAGTAGCTGTTTCTTGATAGCTGAAGTTTGAGACATGGTAGCAGCTGTAACTGGAACAGAGAAAAGGTCTAAGGAATCACAGTATTTTTTTAAATTTATTTTTGTTTGGGTGTTTTATCTAAATGAAACTTAGAGGGGTTTGGTTTTGTTCTTTTAAGGACATGTCAACTGAAAAACCTTAAGCTGAAGCTGTAAAGTCTGATGACTTGAAGGAGGTATGTTTTCCCAAGACCTTGCATTTCTCTTCCACTCTACCTTAGCCTTATTAGACTTCAATCTTCCTGCAGAGGAGTCCTACCTTACTGAAAACTCCTCACTTATTGTTGGCCATCATGCAAATACCTTCACGACATGATGCTTTGATACCAATCCAGACTTGGAACACCTGTAGGTATCATAGCTTTGAGAAAGTATTAATATATAGGTATACTAGCAGTGTGTCTTCTTCAGCTGCTGAAATGCATCCATTTAAACCTTTCTTTGATGAACTCACTGGTTTTTTTGGTGGTGGGTGGTTTGTTTTGTTGGGGCTTTATTTGCTTTTTAAGACATGTGAAGAAAACATAATGGAGAGGAACACTGACTTTGGCTGTTCTTGGTGATAGAAATGTGACCAATCTGTGTTATCGTGCTTAGATGCCCTCTCTTGGATAATAATAAAAATGGTGCTGCTAGGTAGCAATTTTCAACAACATGCCTTAATAGTTTTTATAAAAGCTGTATTATTAGGCATGTTTTACAGAGGAGGAAAGTGTGACACAACTCAGTGTAGTGAGTTGTCCCATGTCACCTTACCATCCACTCAGAAAGAGACTGACCCTCTTGGTTGTTTGCCATCAGGGTAACAGTACTGCTACCTTGACACCTTCCACTGGGAAGGTAACTCTTCACACCATGTGTTTCTTTTTTTCTACTTTTTCATTAAAGTGTCCTTTTCTGAACATTTTAATTAATTCTAAACATTGATCTCTGGCTCAGAATGTTTGCTAGTGCTGGGCTTTTCTTTTGCTTTTTTTTTACCTGAGAAGCTCTGAGCTGGAGGAATTAACAGAAACTTTGAGTAAAGTACGTTCCAGTGTTACATGAGAACTCCCTGAGATTCATAAGACTTCTTTTAATATCCACAAATTTTATTTTTGCAAGGGTTGTTTTCCTTTCTTGTAACACATAATTGGCTTGGTGTACTTGGACTGATGTACTAGAAAAGGTTTGGAAACCCCCCCAAAATTACATGTTAACAATTTATCTGGAATTCAGGGGTGCTCAAATTCTGCATGTTACATTATAGTTAATATGATTAGATGTTATCAAACAAGGCAAGAATTAAAATTGATATGGGATTATCAGTCCTTGCATGTCAAGATGATCACTGACTTGCTTGGGTTATAGCTGCTGAAACATCACCTGTAGTCACATTATTGCATAATTACAGCTTCTGGTCTCTGTAGCTGACAAAATGCCAAAACTACCAGATCCTTAGATCTGATCCTGTTGTAGGAGATTCCTATATATGATAAAATTACTAGCTTTTCAAATCAATTCTCAAACATTCTAAATATGTTTGTAGTCTTGGTACCATCTGCAGAATAGTATACAATTTCGTATAGGGATATGCTGTTAGTCTCTGTCTTGGTGATCAGTAGTCACGTACATAAAGTATGTAGCACTTTTTCTGCACTGAGTAAGATTAGAGCACAGGCATGCTTACAGCTAAAAATTGGTTTATTTGATTTGGTGTTTGTCTTCTGCACAAAACTTGCGTAGTTAACTGCATGGAAGGAATGATATCAATATTAAAACTATTCAATAGCATTTGCTTGAACTTAACATCTCTGTTGCATTCAAAGTTGTCTTCAGTTTGCTTGTGTATGAAATGGAGATAATAACTTATTGACTTTTCACTGTTGTTTCAGTCTTGATTAGGAGTTGCAAAATGCTGTCATACCTACTGATGGAAGTCAGTCAGCAAGTGCAAAGTAGCTTGGGAAGTCAGCAAGTCTAATCAGTAAACCTCTAGCTGGTAGAACTAGAGTGGCCCAGCCTTGGATTTTAGTGAAGAGTAGCCAACCCATGGCATGGATGCCAGTGGTGGCTTGTAAGCAGGTGCCAAAATGGTGTGCCATAGGCCTGGTGCAACGTTGAAAGCATAGACTTTGGAGAGAGGCACAGCCTCTGACTCCTGGGAAATGCAAAACCGAGCAGGTCATAGGAAGAGCTGTCTGATATGGAAGCAAGGCTTATTGACAGCATCTTGTCTTTCTGAAAGGTAGCATCATCCATCCTCTTCTGAATACCTACCAGCATGCTCAGTTTGGGATGGAAAAATACAAGGTGGTATGCTGCCCTTGTTAAGTGGGCAATCTTGCTTACTACAGGCATGGATGATAGCTGGTAGGGCTTTTCCTCCAGCAAAAAGAGTTACTAGATGCTGTGCTTCCAGAGGCAGAGCACTTGTGCTGTGAGGCTGTGAGGTTTCGTAGTTAATGCTATTAATCAGTGCAAGGAGCCCCCCCAAAAGGGATTGCTGTTCTTGAGCATGCACTGAGCAAATAAAGAGTACAAAAGAATCCCCACTGCAGAGCTCACAAAAACCAGCACTGACCTGGCAAGTAAGGAGCAAACAAACTAAAAAGTGTAAGAAAAACTGATGCAAGTTGTCATCTTGGGCTTCCTAAATAAGGTAATAGCCTTCTGAGTATTACTGGTCACAGTGCTGTCCATCAGACTGCTCAGAATGTCCCTGCTTTACCAGTGTGATCCAAGGTCTGCACTGCAGCCACACAGAGGAGACCTTTGCTGGGCATTATTTTACTAGTACATTTTTATATTATTCTTTTTACTACCTTGAAGATAAAGATATATGCTGACAAGGCTCATGCTGAAGGATTCTGCTTTAGCTCTCTGATCAAAATTTAGAACCGTTGTCTGCCGCACAAACTCATTTTGAGAGGTATCCAACTTGAGCAGTTCCAGAATCTATTTGTCATTGTTGTTTAGAAGAATTCGAAGTTTTTGATGCATTTTCAATCACTACTTACAGCACTGTAATGTTTTCACAGCACTTGTTTTGGCAACTGTGATCCTTTGCTGCATAAGTGGTTTTTTTTTTTATTTTTCTTTTTTTTTTTTGGTTGTTGTTGTTGTTTGTTTGTTTTTTTACTCTGCTTAAAACACTCTCTACTTGCAGCAGCTGTGACTTAAGCTCAGCAAGGTAAAAAGGCAGCATTTTTATTGTTGCTGCAAATCTTTCCGCACTGGGTGCTTATAGGTACCTGCCAATACAGCAGCCTCAAAGCCAGCAACACTGGTTGCAAAGACTCTGTGGGGGCAAAGTGAGACTAATGCCTATTTCCATCCCCTCTGGTGAGAACTGCTCGGAGCAGAGAAAACCCCCTCTGTCCTCCCCAGCACGTCAAAATCCGGCAGCTAGCTGCTAATTGCCTTTGCAGTGATTCACATGCCATCTGCCATTGCTGGGATCTTTTGTCATCTGTGGTGGGCTATAGGCAGTTCCATAAACTTCATAAGGTTCTTCTGTCCATGACACTGACTCAGTGCAGCATGGTAGTAGCAAGGAGACTGCTACGTGCAGAAATGAATTATGAAACTATTTATGTGCTGTCACCCATTCTTTTGGCTTTGAGAGAACAGTATTCTCTGGGATAGGGAGGGGGGGGGGAAAGGCAAGAAATATTATTTCAGTTGTGTGCCACTAAGTGTTTCCCCGCTCTCGCAGAAAGCAACTCATGGATGGTGGGAGAAAGATGTCAAAAATAATGAAAAGTGCAAAGGATTATTATGTGTGCGTGTATCACACTGCATCTGCAGTCCAGGGGCGAGTAGAGGAGAGTGTGACCTGCCCATGCAGTGTCTGGGGAGGCGGCGGATGCCCTGCTTGCCTTGTGCCTGGGCAGGGAGCGGGGAAGGCGCTGGTCCTGTCGCAACTTATGTAACGGTTGCATAAGAGTGCTGGTGGTGTGACTGTCAGAAACTTGGGGGAAGGACAGGATTTTCCCTCCCTTTGCTTCCTTATGGCTTGAATCAGAAGCTAAGTCTAGGATGCTGTTGTTTACTCCCCTGTGTAGCTGGCGATTCTCCCTCCCCCACTCAGAGGGACCAGGGGGGCTCCTGCTGTTGTTTAATCCTGCCTTGTTTTTGCTCTTAGTTCTTGGGTTTTTTGGTTGGGTTTTTTTTTTTCTTTTTTCTTTCTTTTTTTTTCTTTGCATGCATTTACATTTTGATAATCACTATTACTGCTACCAAAGCTTTCAATAATTAAATGATCTATCAGCATTTTCTAAAGCCACCTGGATGATTTGCTGAAATTCCACGCTTTTAAAGTGGTCTCTTCAAGGCAGAGATGCTGCAGAATCTCATCTGTTTTTTTCCTTCCCCCATTCAAGCCTTCTTTGAGGATGCTGATATGCATCATCTATAAGTGTGACATCCCAGGAGCATAAACCAGCTTAATATGTTAATATGTTAGGAAAAGGGGTGGTGAGGGAGGGTGAGAACATGACATTATCCAGTCGGTCCATTCAAAGCTGCAAACCCAATACTGTTTTTGCAAGGACCCAGGCGTACACCATTGGAGGGTGTCGTACACTTCAGTCCGTGAATAAATTGCTTCGGGAACAAGAAGTCAGAAGGTGACTGGGAATGCCGGCCCCTCATTCCCCAGATGAGCTCTTTGCCAGCTGAGCTGAGGTCACTTGGTTCACGTAGCTTGGACGGGCAGTGGCACTTTGTATAATCCTCACGACTGCCTCCAAAGCGCCGTGGCACTGATCCTTCCTGCTGCTGCAGGGCTGCTGGTGCAGCGATTTGTTAGTTTCTGGTTGTCACTTGCCTTTGAAGCAGGAGGGGAGCTTTTGGCTCGCCCTTTTGTGCCTTATGAAACGCATGTAGTTACCGGAGTCGGTGAAGGCGAATGGGTTCGGCAGAGTTGACGAGGTGCTTAGAGCGATGCCTCCATCCGCCACAGGGTTCCCCCGGGGCCGGTCCCGTCCCACCGGCGCACCCGCGGCGACTTTGGGGGGAGCGGGGCGGCAGCTGGGGGCGCCGGGCGGAGAGCGAGAGCCCCGCCAGCCGTCCCAGATGGACTCCTAATTTCCTCCCTCGCTCTCCACCCTTCCCCCTACCCCTTTGGCAGCGCTGCTTCCTTAAAGGCAGCAGTACCAGCTCCCGAGCTCGTCCCCGAGGGCGGGATGCAGCCGGCTGATGGGCAAGGAGGGCGGGGGACGGGGGACGGGGCTTTGATGGAGGCGTGTGCGCCGCTTGCCGCCGGGGCTTTAGTGGGTGTCGTGGGATTTGTCCACAGCATATGCGGTGCTGTTAATGATTGAAAAATTACCACAACAATTAGTCATGGATCGCTGAAGGCAAGGCCCCCAAACGCTGTGGACAATGTGATTAAATCCATGTATGTGACAATTAACTCTCCAGCAGGTTTATCCACCAAGGAGATGGAAAGATGATGGACAAAAAAAAAAAAAAAAAAAAACCAACCATGACAGGCGAGAATAATGTGGCAGAATGGGTCCAATACAGCTGGCACTATCAATTTTAATCTGACACTGAATTAATCACACTTGGATTAATCCTGTTCGTATAGCACCATTCTGGTTCCCTGTTTATTTATATTCTTCCTCCATTGTGTGCTACACAGTGGCATGACGGATTTAATTCCTGTCCGTTCCATGTTCTTAAATTTAAAAGGCAAATCCTTCAGTCATGCCATGTTTGAGGTAGTCCATGGTGCAATTATCTCATAAAAAATGAGCAGAGTCCAGATGCACCATGCCATGAATCCCCTTCTGTATCACAGCTGAGTAATTCTCAATAAATATTTGTTCACCCAGTATTCTCACTGGGTAGATCTAGTCCTGCCTGTCTGTCCAGCCAGCCAGACATGCAGACACACAAATAATGCTTGTGCATTTATGTTGCTATTGGGTAAAATTTGGTGCACGTTCATTGGTGGTTCTCATTGTGCTTATGATTTTATTTTGTGGCACCCAAAGCAACCCTTTTGTAGTGTTTCAATGTTATGTTACTTTCCAGACTGGAAATGGAAGAAGGGCTGGTACAGGAACTGAAGAGGGCAGGTATAGAAGATCTGGCATAAAATTCTTTGAAGATTAAGACTTTTAAAGGAAAAGAAGTACTAATGTTTGCCGGAAGCTACTGAAGTCTTGAAGAAGAAACAGTGTGTATCAGTAGACAATCTACTCAAATTAGCCAACTGTGTACCCTTTCTAGAACAGTAAAGATAGTTTGCTTGCTACGCTGTTGCTATGCCTGCTCCCTTACAGGTCTCTTGTTCAGAGAGTGGCAAGTGCCATTTAGTGGCTTAGACTAGCCACAGCTTAATTTTACCTGAAACTGCTGCAGACCTCTCTCTTCTGTCATCTTTCCCCATCCTTCCCACTGAAAATATGCGAGATACATAACTATGTTCTTAAACAAAATGACTTAAAGGCTGGTTTAAACTGTCAAGAATCCTCTATTTATGTATCAGTAGTTTGAAAACACAAAATAAAATTTAGCTGAACCATCTTCTTTTAGAGTGATAGTTCTTGTCCTGTGGTTGCTAGTGAACACCATCTCTACTCCTACTCTGACCTGTGGGCTTAACCACAAAGAAATGAGCAAGTCCTATGAAGGCAGTGGGCAATAAAAATATCAGTGACCTTGATATGTAATTTAGTTCCCAAAGGAACTTTGTCTTTCTGTTGACAACGTAGCTTTTAAAAGGTCGTTTCAAAAGGGGTAGGTGCATAAAGCTAGAGGATGTGAATTTTGCTTCTTGTGTTTATTTTCATGTGAAGGTAACACTCTGCAATGTGGGTAGAATGGATGTCCTATTCACTGATAGAAAAGTCCTAAGTGAAGGTCAAAAGAAATTGGCTCTAGTACCTCATGCACACCAGAAAATTTTGCAATAAGTTGTAGTTAGAATCTCAGTTTCACCCTCAGCAGTAGTATTGAATATCATAGCCAAAATACAGCCAAATTTGAGATTTGAGTCAGAGCTGCTTCTTTCATTATGGCTTTCAGTCATTCTCCCACTTCATACCTTTCTGCATCTGAGGTCCGTATCTGGATGTGGTTGAAATGACTTTTTTTGTCTTTTTTTTTTAATCACCTTTGTGAAAATCTCTGGGGAAATAACAACCAAAAATATTTTGAATGGGGAGGGTTTAAATCCATGTCTCCTGAAATAATGATGATGGAAAGATGCATAGCAAGCAGTGGATATTAGGTCTGATCTAGCAATAGTTTGATTCTCAAAATGTCCAAAGCAATAGGAAAATGGTTTATTTGGGAGCTTTTTGTGGTGGTTTCTTTTTTAAAAAATTTCTTTTGTCATTTGGCGAGATCAGTTTTAGGTTCTGATCTACTTAGATCTTCTGGCATCTGAGAAGAGGAGCTGAAAGTATTATAAACTTGTAGCAGAGGATTGCTAGCTCTGTTGGGTAGCAGGAATAAAATTGACGCCATCAATATCAAAATACTGTCTGCACAGGTGACATGAAATACTAACAATATTAATTTAATTTCTTCTATTATCTTTTCCCTGCTCCCCCATTCCCCTGGTACGGTCTGGTGTTTTGCAGTTGAATTTGCTGCTGCTGTTTGATGGATAGCAAATACTTGCTGATTACGTAACTAAGTGACAACTATGGAAGTTATTTCTTTATTAAGCAATTTATCAAGTGATTAGGAGACTGTTTATGTAGACTCTATGAACATAACACCAGTAGTTGAGTACATTGGTAGGAAGAAAGTATGAAGTGGTTTGACATGCATTTTTTAAGCAAACTTGGTTTCATTTATTCTGAGACTTCAAATCACAGAGATATGATGCATTAAAACATTATTGCTTGGGGCTTTTTACATGGGGTGATGCATTGGCCAAATGCACACTATGTTTTACACCTATCAACATTTATTTAAATTTAATTAAGACTCATTGGACTGATTTGCTGTGCCTGCATTATAAATAGAGCAAGAGTGACTTGGCTTAAGTTCGGTTAGCAAGAGTTGAGCTGCACTGTGCAGTTTCAAAATCAGTAAGTGCTACTGGCACTCTTAAAGTTCCAAGTAGATGCTTCACATGTGGCAGTGCTCGCGATCTGTGTCAAACCTGTGAACGAGAGCGTTGTTAAGCATTTTGTGTGTGTGGGTGTTGGGGTCAAGGAGCATCGTAGAGTGTGTGCACGTGCTGATTGCATGGATCAATGTATGAATCAAAAACATGTTTGCTCACTGGCAGAAGAGATGAGCTTGGAATGGAGATGAGGTAAGAGGGCTACCAAAAGGAGAGTAAATGTTCTGAGTACACAGAACTTGAGGGTGATATGGTGAACTCCTTGGTACCCAAACCTGAACCACTGAGGGGATTCTTCGGGTCTTTCCAATGAGGATATTTCCTCAATTCAAGCCACGGTGTACAAAGAGGAATAATTCTTTTTTTCTTCATTGTCTCTCCCCCACCTCAATATGTGTTTTTCATTTCCCTTCGCATACATGGAACTGGATGGGAACAGTGCAATGTCCCAAGTGCCAAAAATATCTCAGTGTGACTGTGAGAATAGAACTACTTAAACTACTTCAGTAGTCCAAAAGGGCATAATAATCCAAGCATCCTTCTGAGTCAGCACAAGGGGAAGAAATGCATGGGGAAAAAGTCACCAAAACTTTGGAATTAAAACTGTTGATAGAGCATTCATATTCTGCTTTCCCCCCTTCCCTCCTAACTGATCCTAAATTTTCCTTTTTTAATTTTTTCTTTTTGAGTTTTGGCTACAAAACACTACTTGGGTCCCCACCCGAATGTTAAATATTCTTCTTGGGAGGACAAGTGAAGGTGAAGTGACAAGAATAAGCCCTGGATTGAATGTGTGGAGAAAATACCATGCTTTTGTTGGTGCTTAGTTTTTTTATGCAATAGATTCATGTAAATTCAAAAGGCTCTTTTGCATTATTAACATACCTCTAGCTTGGCCATCCTATGAAGAGCAATGGATAGCAGTGTATTTGTTGACCCATGTATGGCTGCCCATATTTGGTGTGTTATCTTTGGCAGCACACTCCCTGGTAGTTGCAAGCCAACTCCAGTCTGGAAACTGGTAAGACATTATTAGCATTTGGCAGTGCCTTTGCTAGTAAGTTCTTTATTTCTGCATTTTGGATTGCTGGAATATTATTATTGATTTGTAAAGAATTTGAGCTCAGTGAGAAGTAGGAGACATAAAACCTCAGAATGGTTGGGTTGGAAGGGACCTTAAAGATCATCCAGTTCCAACCTCTGCCTGCTGTGGGCAGGTACACCTTCCACTAGAGCAGGTTACTCAAAGCCCAATCCAACCTCACCTAGTGTTCTAGGTGATGGGGTATCCACAGCTTCTCTGGGCAACCTGTTCCAGTGCCTCACCACCCTCACAGAAAACAAGTTCTTCCTAATATCTAATCTAAACCCACCCTCTTTTAGTTTAAATCTCTTCCTCCTTGTCCTGTCACTACAATGCTTGTAAAAAGTCTCTCTCCATCTATCTTTTAGGCTCCCTTCAGTTACTGGAAAGCTGAAATTAGGTCACTCTAAAGCCTTCTCTGCTTTAGAGAACAATCCCAATTCTCTTAGCCTTTTCTTATAGGAGAGGAGCTCCTTCCCTCTAATCATCTTTGTGACCCTTCTCTGGACTCCCTCCAACAAGTCCGTGTCCTTCCTGTGCTGGGGAACCCAAAGCTGGATGCAACACTCCAGGTGTCTCACCAGAGCAGAGTAGAGTGGCAGAATCACCTCCCTTGATCTACCACCTCGAGGTTTCTCTTTTTGGAGGGGGTTGTTTTCTTAGCTTCTTTTGGTCAACAAGTTGGTGGTAATTAAAGCAATTTTTTGCCATTTGAAACAAAGACTAAAGGATGATACTGCTATTCCTTGGGGTAGTGCAGAATAATTCCATATGGTCTTTATTTCATAGTTCCATTCGTAAGAGTTTAGATCACCCCTTGGACAGATTTCATGATCTGTGGGCACTACTGTATGTACAAGTGTAGAGTATGATCTACAAGGGTGGAGATGAGGTGAATGAAAAAGGCAGAGTATCATATTTTACTCAATGGTTTTGTGGTACACTCATGATACATTCAGGATATAGCAAGTTGATGTAAAGGACCAGGTTCTCAGCTGGTGACTTTCATAAAGTTCTCTTTTCTTTAGCCAATAGAGAAAGAGAGCAGATTCTAGACAGAACAGCCAAAATCTTATCTTTTTTTCAATAATGATTCTGCTAAGGTAAATTTAGAACAAAGTTATTGGTTTTTATTCCTCTGAAACAGTTGTAAACCAGCAGACAATATATAAAAACTATGTAAATATGTGTTTATTTATGTGTGTCTGTGTATGTTTATATATTTGAGTACATGCACGCACAGACTCTTCCAATTTTTCTGAAATGCCAAACATGTTTTCTACAGATAACATCCAAATATAGACTGTGGGCGTTAGTACTAGCCTTTCTTAAAATGCATATGTGGAATTGGATGACTAAAGAAGTAGAGAGGAAAGAGAAATGATTTATTGCAAGCTATCTCTTTGCTTTTACTTATGTTAATGTGCATAACCAACTAATGTATTTGACTGAAAAGCCTTGCTTAATTTATATGTGGGTTTATTATAGAAAAACTTTCAAGGAACATATAATATAAAAATCAGTATATACTTTTGATTCTCAAGCTGCATATGCTACAACTTTCTGAAGACATTGATAAGTAGGATGCAGATTTTCGAGTGATATGCTATTTGATAGACACCCTCTTTGTCTTTCTGTCACACCACAACAAGCTAGTCAATTTTGTGTGGGTATGAATTCTTTATTACAGGCAAAGAAAGTGTTTGTGTTGTGCTTGTTCATATATTGCCCAGCAGGAATCTTGGAAGAAACAGATCTGCCTTTACAGACTTTCCTGGTAACAGCAGTATCGTGTGGTACCAGTGAGCACTAGGTAATTCACCTGCATGCTTCTCTACCAGCTGTACACCTCCATAATTACTCCTCACCTTGGCTTTAAAAAAACACCAAGCACCACAGCCTTGAAAAAGATGTTTGGTGTGTATATTTGAAACATAACAAATTACAGAGTTACAGAATTGTTACTTGGAAGGGACCTCTGGAGATCATCTAGTCCAAACCCCTGCCAAGGCAGGGTCACCTGGAGCAAGCGACAGAGGAATGTGTCCAGGTGGGTTTGGAATGTCTGCAGAGAGGGAGACTCCATGACCCCCCTGTTCCAGTGCTCTACCACCCTCAATGTAAAGAAGTTCTTCCTCACGTTGAGGTGGAACTTCTTGTGTTTTAGTTTATGGCCATTGCTCCTTGTCCTGTCACTGGGCACCACTGAATGAATGGAGTCTTTCACCATCCTCTTTGAGATACTTATGTGCATTGATGAGATCCCCTCATCATGAGTTTTCTCTTCTCCAGACTAAACAGGCCCCGCTCCTGCAGTCTCTCTCTTCATAAGAGAGATGCTCCACTCCCTTAGTCATCTTTGTGGCCCTCCACTAGACCCTTGCTTTGTGCAAGGTGCAAGACAGCCAACAGAATTACAGTTGCTAATCCAGTTCAGGGATTTGCGTAGGACCAATGCTTGTGTACTTGGTCCCTGTACAGCCTGATGCACGGAGCTTGTGCACTTACAGTATTTCCTCACAGCACATTGTGCTGTGCATAGAACTATTTAGCTCACAGGAAATGGAAGTATATTAAAAATACTTTTAACATTTGCCCTTTCCCACTCCTAGCTGGCTTACAAACATCCACCTTTCCTAAGCAGAAGTAAATTCTTTGTCTGGCTGATTAACTAGGACGAAATTATGTCTTGAAGACCTTTGTGAGGTCATTATTGAATCTGTCTTTTCAGAACATGAATGCACCACCTGCCTTTCATAGCCCAGGGGAGCCTAAAGGCAGTGTGTGTCTTGGAGCACACAACAGAATAGCATCTGCATACTGCCAGACTGATCTGCTAATAGCCAAGGGAAGGAGCGAATTGATGCCAGGGGTGAAGAGAAATGCTGAAACCTTGCAAAGTGTTAAGCAGCACTCACCTATTTATTAGACAGCTAATGCTGCCTGTAGCGTTACCAGTGGAGGATAAAAGAAGTGGGGCATGCTGCAGATTGTTAATTGGTCTTAGAGCTGCATGTTGTAATTACTAGCTTACTTTCTTCTCTACAAAGGAAAAATATATCCCAGAAGGGACCAAAACTGAGACTGTTTTCATCTGCTAAAAATCATGTTATGTTTTAAACATTTCTATTGTTTTTTGTTTAAGAAAGAGAAAAATAATTTTGCCATCAGATTGATAACCTTCAAGAAGGCTCCTATCTGTTTTTGACACCTTTAATGATCAAATGTTTGTCAGGGAACACAAGTTCTGTGTGTGTGATATGTTAGTGTTTTAAAAATAATCCCACAACAAAAATGTTTAAAGTCAACTTGCTGGAAATACACAAGGTAATTAGTCAGTTAAATTGCTTGTGATTTTTGTTGAGGGTGGGTAACTTTCAGTTGACTGTTAATTGACTTCTAAAATCTTAATAAGTTTTTTTTCTTTTCTCTGAGAGCTTCCATTTCATCATTATTGTCTTGCAGTTTGGTCCTCTCCAGTTATCCAGTTTATGCAAACTCTGGATTCTTTGTCCAGCTACACTTTCTCAGTTATGCTCCCATTTACTCTGTGCCTTACAGGCTAAGGATGAAAACAGTTGCAACATTAAACAGGAAATTAAATTGGTAACTGTTTTATTTGAGTACTTATTCTTGGGAAATATCCTCTGAAGTAAATTGATTCAAAATAGTAAGGACAATGTCTGGTGTTTCTACTGTCTGACAGTTAACAGAATATTTTGCCAAGTATTATCTAGGTAAAGATTTCACTTTTAATTTAAGTGAACAGGTAGTTTATATCTTTTTCAGACCTGTCTGCTTGTTGCAGGTTGGTTGTAATGGGTTAGCAAACAGTTCTAAAACTGAGTTCCTTGATGCTGATGGACAGATTCACTGGGAGCAGGGGGAGACAAGAAGGGGATGAGATCTCATCCCCATTACTACCATTAGGTGCCGTATCTGTTCTCATAACATGAAGGGGGAATAGGTTGCAGCCCTCTCTTCTCATCATGATTGTTTTCTTCAGTCCTGATTTGTGCTTGCAATATCAAAAAGAGAAATCAAGCCTATACTTCTGCATTTCCCCTCTCTACCCCCACCCTTCAGGCTCCCCCAGCAGGCACAAGAACCTCCTCTACCAGCCCCAGCTCAGCTTTCCCCCTGCTGGTGTAGCAGATTTACCTCCCACACGAGCAGCCAACTTTGGCTTCCCCTCCAGCTTTGTTGGCATTTAGGGTAGAGACAGGTAGAACATATTGAAATAAACTTTTGGCTCAGTTTAATGGTAATGTCACACTACAGCCCCTGAATCATATGGCCTAATAGCAGCATCAGATGGAAGACATTCTTTCCATTATGCATTTTTTCTTTTTTTTTCATATCTAGAAATAAATGAAGCTTTATGTTGGAGTGAGTTTTTCCTTCATAAGAAGGCTTGTCTGCAGCTAAGGACTCACTGCATAAATACTTCTTGCTTGCTTAAAATAAAGACAGTGCCTTGAAAACAATTTATGTGGAATTTCCTTCCTAGCTTAACTGACAACTTAGCATAGTAGTGTTTGGTTGCTAGAGCACATGCTTCTCTAGGAGACAGGACAAGCTTCCAACTGTGCATGCAGAAAGCTTTTGAATTTGAATTACAATTAATTCACGTAAAGCATGAAATAAAAATGTCATGTTTGGAGGAGGGGTATTGTTGTTTATGCAGTTTTGCTAGAAGACTCACAGAACAAATGATTGGCTTGTACTACAGTGCAGTATTAGAACAAGAAGTGATTGCATCATTAGCTGACAAGTCATGAGTGGCCTGGATGCTTTTGTTTGTTCCCATGTAAAACCACTTTGAAGATTAAGGTCTGTCTACTATGTCTCTCATCCTTTTTAACATCATATTCTGGTAGCTGTTACAACTTTACTTGGCCTGTGATAATTCACTGAGCTATCAACTGCAAATAGTTGTTCATCCTAAGTAGGTCAGGCATATGTAAGAGCAAAAAGTTCAGATCATGAGGGAGAATATTCTGTGACCTGAGTTTTTGAGTAAATTAATATTTTACTTCTGTTCATAAAGGGATTACGGTCAGAACTATATCGATTGGTCTGTGTCTGTGTGCACGTGCTCTTGATTGCTTGACAACCAGGCTCTGCTTTGATTTTTGGATTGACAAAGGTAATGATGCTGGAAGGCTCACAGACAGGAGAACAAGTGGCCCCCAAAGGACTTTGCTGCTACTAACCAAAAGCAGAAACAGCAACGCATCCAAACATGCATGGCTTCCACTAGGTGTAAACACTAGTTGACAGGGCAAGGTTTAAGTCTACTGGTGGATTTTCTCATTAAAATGTTAGTTTGAGCTGAAAAAGTTTTTTTTTATTCGAAATTGTAACCTCTAAAAGAACCTGGTTGATTTCTGAGAAGATTTTTGTGATAACACAGTTATTTCTGGAATATTTAATCACTTCTTGACATGAAATGTTTTGATTTATTTTCATTGTAAACCATGCTGAGGAGTGAAATATCACATTTCCGGAATGTTTTTTCTAAAACATCCTGGAAAAAAAAAAGCTTTTAAAAACTCACTTTATTATGAATTGAAGGACAGATTTTATACCATTGTTTAGAGAAGCAGCCCAAGAGAAGCAGTAGTATGTAAGAACTCGTATGGTCGTATTACATGACATCTTGAGGTCCTGCCCATCCTGTGTGACAGTATATGAGGGCAGGGCTTCTTTTCCACTCCTGTGTTCTTCACTCTTACTGGAACAGTCTTAAGGAGCTGCTGTAAAATACTGTGATCTGACCCAGAGTACTGTAACATTATACAAAGCATTGGGTACTTCAATGTAAAAAAAAAAAAAAAAAAGCAACCAAAAGAACTGGGCAGCAAAAGGGAGAATTCTGTCAAACTTGAACAAGAAAGGGAAGCTTTAAGACTTCAGGTGTGTTATGTATAAATGACTTTAAGAAGATTCACATCCATCTGCCTGGGGGTTGAAGTTCCTAGACGAAAGAGATGAGGTGCAGGCATTAGAGAAAATGAGCAGCTGAGCCCTTCATAAGATGTGAATGAAGCAAAAGACCTGACTTAACATCTTTAAAGATGGAAAAGAATAGTAGCTTTAATAAAAAAGAAGTGCAATACGAGTTGCTATTTGCATATCAGTTAATTGATATATAAGTAGTGTTCAGGCTTTGCCTCTGCCACATACTTGTTTGATTGGTATGACTGAACTGTCCTAACTTATAAAATATAGCACTGTTATCCCGTATTCTGATAGGCTTTTCCATTGACTATGCCATAGAATCATATATACAGGAATTGCCCAAGGGTCTTCCCCTGCTCACTGCAACAGCACATTGAAAATAATGTTTAGTTTTGCTTTTTACCTCCATTTTAAAAATTCTATTTGAGGCTTTTATTTTCACTGACATATGTAATTTAAAATCCCCCAGATTCCAAACTGGTAGGAGTTTAAAGCTTTTAGACTCTTAAGGAACATGAAAACAAGCACTTTTTGTATTAATATGATAGTAGTAGTGAAAAATACCCAGAGATCATGTACACTTTCATGTGAGCCACTTGTCACTCTTCCTCTCTTTGGGTTAAATGATCTCTGTATTTTGTTAGGTTAGGGGGGGGGTTTGATCACCTATTCCTTTGGGTCATCTGCAAGGATACTGCATTGTGAATCTGTTTGCTCCTGCATGGACCAAAAACATTTGTAAAAGCTGAATTTAACAAGAGGGAGGTGGGGAAAATGTTGTTTGTTTGTTTGTTTGTTTTCTCCTGGCAAAGAAATGTGTGAAGCTAATCTTCAGAGTTTTCACAGGAAGGAAAATTGGTGTATCCTTTCTAGGTTCATCCTTGAGATGTCCTTTTAAAAGGAGCGGATGTTCTAAAATCCATTGATGCTGCTGGCAGCTGAAAACTTAATAAAAGAAGATTTATTGATTTTTAATTGAATGAAATGCATTGTCCCACACACAAGATGTTATTTGAACTTGTAGCAGCTAGGACAATAAATAATGGCAGTGATGCATAATGACACATTAATAAATTTATGGTAGCACCTACTCCTTGCTAGGGCCTTACCACAGTCTCAAGTGACAATCAGATTCTCTGAAGACCTTGCAGTATAAGAATAGGGATATAAATTATCTACTAAAGAGAGTATGCCATCCTCTAAAATAAAATCCAGAAAACTAGTTTTTAGTGGCTTACAGGCATATTTGTATGTGCTGGTAGTGCATCTTTGGTAGTTTTTGGAGGCAAGGCATTTAAGCTTTCATTATGAGGAAAAGAACAAGATATGAGAAAAGAAAGATATGAGCAATAAATGGAGATATAACAAACTGGCCATAATAAAGCCTGTTCAAACTAGTCATTCCATATATCTGTATTTCACCTCAGACTTTGCTTCTGGCATTCAACATCAGTTAGAAAAAGTCTTTGGTCGCATTAATCTTTCAAACCTTTTAGATGTTTGGGCAAGTTGAGGAATGGGAAGGAAATCTTCAAAAGCTTGGGTGAAAGCAGTACTGTAAGAGTTTCTGTTAAATCTGTTGCCTTTGATTCTTAATTTATCCGTGAGCTTTTCCTTTAATAGAGAAAATTTCTACAGAGGAAGGTTTCTGTGACAGCAGTAGTCAGCTCGGCTGAAGGCTCAGACTACGGGGGACAAGGAAGATTCCAGATAGGAAGTACTGGGGGATTTTGGCAATTTTCTTAGAACAAGAAAGCCGTTTTTTCTAATTTAACAAAGTTGTCTGCAAGTGTCTTAATTTGACTTTTCATACAGTATAATATTAAACATGTGCTATTCTAAGCATGATTTAAAATCATCAAACTAGGGAAAAATGAGCTGAAAACGTGGATTTATAATAATGGCATACAGATCATGGAATCTGTAAGAGGCAAGGAATATGTGCTTTCAAGAGGAGCAGCAGTGAAAATATTGGGTGAGGATTAAAATATATCTTTCTGATCTTCTGTTATGTTACCTGAATAAGTTCATATCCCTTTGAGGGAAAGTGCTGTAATTCCAGTAAATACTGTGTAATCTTTGGGTAATGTCTTAGTGATTTCTTTATCCTAAAACCTGTTGATACTCTTAATGAAAAGAGAGAAAGGACAGGGATTTTCTTCTGTTGGTAAAAGACCCACGTGAGAGCAGGGCCCCACATGCCACCTTGGCACAGGACGGAAGTGGTTCATGCCCTGAGGGTTTTCAGCTGGAGGCTTCACTGACACATCCTTCTGCAAGGCCAAGTTCTGCTAGCTGAAAAGATCCCTGACTCCAGCAGTTTGTTTTCTTTCCCTGACAGGTTTTTCCTTTCTTTCAAGGTGGTCCCTGGCCTGCCTGGGATGTGTGAGGCAATAGGAGTGTATTTTGTTAATGGGACCAAGCTGGTGGCGCTTGGCTAATGACCAGTCACCCACAGAATTTGTGCTGGCAGACCCAGGGGAAGAGCAGGGTGCTTGAGGCACCTTCTGGGAGAAGGCAGGGATGAGTGACTGAGGGGCAGTGACCTCCTACCCTAGCCACAGAGCAGAAGTGACACCCAGGTCCAGAGGCTGAGGCGGTCTCTCCAGTGCAGCTCCCTGCCCAGAGGCTCACAGCGAGGAGGTGTGTATGGGCTTCTTTCACACTCCATGGGGGTTGGGGGGGGATGGTTGAGGGTGGTCTGAGCACAGGATGAGGGTGATAGAATGAGAATGGCCCCTGTGCCCTTGGGGAGCTTGCTCTCACTCTTAAGGTTAAAGTTTTGCATTCGTGTGCTTTCTGATAAACAACCTTGAAACTAATTACAGTTAAATGTTATTGACTCTTTTTTTTAAATTTTTTTTTTCAGGTTATTGCATGATTGTCCTGACCTTTTCTCTCTGTACTGGCTCATAATATTATGACATGGCAGACCTGCCTGCAGCCAGCCTGGTTTCTAGAATTACTTGCCAAAGTTTTTCTAGTGGTTTATCCTCTCTGTACATCACTAAATGCTCTGCTTTTGCATCCAAAGATATCTTAGAGTCTTTGCAATCTTATGTTAACCTTTATTTGAGGAGGGGGATGTAAAAGTAGTGCTTTTAATGTTAGTATTTTTAGTAACAGTTAAACGGTCTTTTAAGAAAGCTTCCAAATTCACCACAATTATATGTACAGCTTTTGGCCATCTCTTCTACCATGCCCTGCTCTTCAGAATTGGCCTGTGACTTTGCTTCTCTGTCCTTGATTTTTTTTCCTCTCCTTTTTTTCTAATGGCAGTTGTTCCCAGTTTTTCTGTGCCAGACAGTTGAGAAGAATCATCTTCTGCGGCACTATACTGCTTGTCATCTCTTTCCAATCCTGAGTTTTAATGAACAGTTAAGTTCCTTGCCTTTGTGCCTCTACCTCTGCGGTTTTGCTGCTGTGCTGGAGCTTTCCCTATGTGAGCAAGGGGAGTACCTGGCAGAAAGACAGGAGTTCTGTCTTTACTGCCTAAATAATTCCCTCTGACTGCATTTATCCAGCCCTCTCTTTCTCATTCTTTCTTTATCCTCCTAAGAAAACTAAAGAGAAATGTTACATCCCTAGGCCCCTTTATACTCATTTGTGTATCTGTATTATAACAGCAGTTCTTAGCACTTGCATAATCTTGCTCCTCTGAATAATCACTGTAATCATTTATGCATCTGTTTTATAACAGGAATGGGTCAGATTCTGAGATGGAGCAGAGCAGTTCTGGCTCTGCACTGCATTTGCTGGTTCATCTACCACTCATCATCACTCTTCAGTGCTTATTGTGCATTGTGTTTTATGTCTCAAAACACCAGGAGCCAAAGTCTTGAGGACTAACTTTTGTTCCTTTGATTTTTGTGGAGTGGTTTTCACACAAAATGTTGCCTGGCTTTGGGAAGGGGCAGCAGAGTAAGGGTGACACAGCTGGGTTCAAGTTTATTCTCTCTTTAATCATGTTAGGCAAGGTGAGCAGGTGGTGTTTATACTCATAGTGAGGAAAGCTGAAATTACCTTCTGAGCCATCCATGGGTCATGGGATGCCTGCTCGCCTCTTCATACTTGCTGCACTGCAGATAAGCCTGTGAGGCTTAAAGACCCTCTTTCCTAATCTGAGAGTTGATAAACTACTGATATAGGGAGCATTTCCTCACAGGTTTCTATATTAAGGAACCATTTGGATGCTAGCTGCAGCAAGCAGAGATTCTTCGGAGGCAGTGTGAGCAATGTCTGTGTTAAAGAGGTCAAAGAGCTGCATCATCTGTAGTCGTTACTACAGCGCTGTGTGGGGAGTGCTGTGCCAAAGCTGGCACCCTGGAGGAGCATCTCTGGGTGGAGCTCTCTTCCTCCTCCATCACTCTTTTCTTTTCTCAGTGTTGACCTAGTTTATTAATGTTAATTTTATTAGTGCATCTGCTTCATTTTTGTGATTATTAAATGCTTTTGGGGCTCCATAATTTGATTATTTTAGTGCCTTTCTTGATATAATTGAAGCTCGAATGAATGTAGCCTGAAAACATACTTTATTTTAACTTGATAAATCTTGTACAGCTAAACCAATTTGTGATCATGCTTTTTTTCTTTTTGCAACCTTGTGCTTATGTAATTTGTTTAGTGGTGAAATATTTTTTTCTTTTTTTACCCAGAGCGCCTGAAACTGTGGCATGGCTCTCTACTAGGTCTCTTTCTGTCTGAGAGTTTTAAACAGTTTATGTTTAGGGTCTTATATAACATATCCCATCTCTGTAATATGAGGTTAACAATCCAATTAGACATCCATTGAACGATCCCATCCATTCATTTGCCTCAATGCCTCCTCCTGTGCTAGCTTCCTTTATAGTATCTTTTTATGTCTGTCCTTTCACATTACAGCTAGTTCATTTCATCTCAGGTGCTATGATAATTTCCTCGTTCCCTGTTAGTGCCACAACTTTCATAGCCTTCCATTTTTGCTGCCTATTTTTTTCCTCTTTATCTTTCATTGCTACTGTGAACCAGAATTTGTTTCCTATGGTACCAGGGGAAGGTTTCCAGTGCCAGAAAAGAGAGCTTCATAAAAAAATAATTGGAACTCCTGATGTACTTCCTGGGTGGCTCATCTTGATACCTTGCTCAGCTTGCTTGTTCTGAGAAGCATAGCAAGATCTTTCTGTTCAGCCTTACTTGAGTCATATATGCTCACTGAGTGAGTGGGTGGGGAAGCAAGAGAATTAATGCATCACTTACCTCCTTTGGGGTATTGGCAATGTGCAGGCAGTGCTCATGTCTTCTCAAGAAGATAGCTTTGACATCTACTTTTTGTAAACAGTAGGGAAATGAAATGGAGGTTGGGTTGGTGAGTGCTTCCCCAAGGAGGTCCTGGGGTCTTCCCAGAACCCAGAAGCCACAGAGGATCAAGACCTCCTGGGTTAAAAGGCCTGAAACTGATGCTGACTCACCATGAAGCAATGGAGAAGTTCTTTCAACCTTTGAGCAAAGTCTTGCTGTAGATTTAGTCCTAAAAATGTAATGTTTTATTTTCCTAAGCCTGTACACGTTTCAGCATCTCTAGTAATGGCTTTCTGGTAGTTTAACTGTCTTGTTTGGGGAATATAGCATACCTCTTCATAGATCGTTGGAACAATTGTATTGCAGTTAGAAAGGATTTAAATCACAGTTCAGCTGCGTGCCTGTTTTGATATCCTCAATGGTAGTTTGCAGAGTTTTATAGACCTGTGACTTGGCAGAGTAATGCAGATTACTCTAGAATATGCCATAGACCTTCTTCCATTGGGAAACTGAGAAAACCTGACACTTGGTTAGACAAGAATAGGCAGTAGGAGTGAAGGATGTGAAGAACTGTCAAGCACGTTCTGATGCCCTGGAGAGTTTCTGTTACTACTTTGGATCGAGTGCAATGTACCTGGCTGTGCAAGGTACAAGGTTATAGTGTCCAGTCATCTGTGCTGTAGCATTTGTCTTTTTCATTTTCTGTGTAATCAAAAGTCACAAACTTTACTGTGTTTGTTTTCTTTCCTCAGTGTGAATTCAAGCACTAGAGTAGTAACAGTTTGTTATGGCGCAAAAAGGACTTGAAACGTTGCCAGATATTTTCTGTAATTAAAAATTGAATTGGAAATACCCAACACCTTTCCTGTTTGTTGTACAGATTCCTCTCAATTTTCTGATAAATATCAGGGTTGTGACAAATAAGGAGCATGGGGAGTCAGTGGCTCAGGGGATTAGTAATTGGGTTCAGAGCCTTTCACCTTCAGGTCACGAGTCTGTATCTGGCCCAGCTTGGTAGTGACCAAAAATCACTGTTTGGTTGCTGCTTAGTGACTGATGTGAAATGTACTTGTATTTGCAGGCTGCGTATATCACCAGTCCCCTGGGAACATTTGGCACTGAATGATACCCTTCATGTTTTCCTCAGGGAGGCCAAAACCAAATCAAGGTTTTTCTTGTAGAAATACCACCCTGAAACCAGAATGATGCTGGAAACTGTCATCATACCTGTCTCTGCAACATGCAGGGAGTCTTGGCAAAGGGAGTTTATCAGCCAGGTACCTTTTATTAATGCTACTGCTATATTTAAAATATTCTCAGAAACAATCTCTGATGCAGAACAATTAGAAAACAGCAAGATTTACCAGATAGAGAACTTTCTTCATGTCCTTAGTTATTGTGGTACTATGCTCTAAAACTTAAGGGAAAAAAATTAGAAGCTAGTATCACTCTAAGCTAATATTAAAGTAGTATAATGTACATGTGGGTAGGATATACAGATGTCTAATGCTCAAACATTTTAAAGTTGTCTGGACTGGTGTTTTTAATTTTAAAACATGGCTACTGAAATGTCAGTTTGAATGAATCCATGTTAGTTCCCTCCTGAAATACTTTCTGGAAGTCTTTGTGAAATTAAGTGATTGCACTTCCAGGACAAGGAAAGATGCTTCTTTTTCAGTTTAAGGAAACATTTGGTATACGTGCTTCTAGCATTCCCTGCGTGGTATGTGTGCTGAGTTGCACATATGAAACAAGTAGGGTAAGATGTTATTTTTGATCACACCAAGAAAGGAATTCTTTCCAATAAATTAAGCAGTTTATGTGGTAGTTTCTGTACAGTGGTTTCTCTTCGTGGCAGAGAAATTTTAGACATCTGGTGGAGATGATAGGCTGCCTGAAGTGTAATGGAGCATTCTATCTGTGTTGGTAAAGTAGATGGTTGTAGTGTCCTACAGAGATGCTACTTGTACTTTCATGTTTTGCAACAAGATTTGTAAAACAGTAAGAGTGAGTCACACAAGAAAAGTGGTGACTGAATACAGGCATGTTACACGGATCAGGATTTCCAAGATAGGTGACTTTTTGCTTGGCAATAATTGAACCCTCAAATTCCAGTAGAGAGGGGTAGACTTGTTGAGCTTCCTTTGTGTTCCATAACAATGGTATTTAGTATTTGTGGGTTTGTGTAGAGTGAAAAACAGACAGAAAAGGCTACTCTGGGTTGTAGGTTTGTGAAAATAACAGGCAGGTTGCACCTACTGCAATGCTCACATAGATTTTTAGATCCTAACAAATGGGATTGAAATTTTCCTGTGTATGTGGAAAGAGGAGAGAAAATATCTCCTAATTATCTCCTGAAATAAAGAATAAAAATATTTGAATGATGAGGGTAAAGAAGTGTGGGTTTTTTTCTCCATAATGTTAATAATAATGCCATATTGCAGTGTAATTTCTCTTCTGACAGTTAAAAACTTATTAAGCTGCTATCATAGTAAATAGGATATTAACATTGAAAATGAATGTCACCAGCATCATTGAAAATTCTTTCAATTCCCTTAATATCTCTTAAATGCTCAGTATAATGTACCAATCTGTCTCAGTTTGGCATCTGAGAAATTATATGTTCTTAAAAAAAAAATCAGAAAACTCTTTTTGTCACTACATTGTGCATTTCCCAAGAACAGAGAATTTGAACATTTAAATGTAGTAGTTAGAGGTCTGTCCACCCAATAATTTATTTGACATTGCTGCATTTGGAATCAATTTTCTTCTTTCCGTTTCCCCAATTTTCTGGCTGAAGTTGACTCCCATTTAGAAATAATATGCCTAACTATGTAGCTTGGTTTTCAAAAAGCAAATTTGCTGGTTTTTTGATTCTTTGAATGGGGTTGTAAGCAGTTAAAACTACTATCAGAATGGGATCCAGAAATTCTTATGCTCTTGATGAAGATGATAGTCATATTTAGTAACAGAGGGATCAAAGATAATCTTGGATGCAGCTATTCAATTTGCATGCTTGGAAATCAAGAGTAATTCTCCTGAAATTTATGGATTTTAATCCTGAGCAGAAGCAGACCCAAAGCAACAAGCTGAATGTAAATCATTGAATGCTTAACTTTTTTGTTTGTCTTGTTTCTGAAATACTTATTTTAGGTTTTTTTCCAACATTTCCATGCAGACAAATCATCAAAGCTACAGAGATAAGCAAAGATGTTGTTTGTATAAACCTTTCCGATCTTAAAACCCTAAGTAAAAAGGTTTTTTTTGTTGTTGATTTTTTCGTGGAGGGTTTTTTTGTTGTGGTCTTTTTTTGGTTTGGTTTGGTTTGGTTTTTTGTTTGTTTATTTGTTTTTCTTGAATTGCTGATTGTGGCTATGTTTTGTCAGTGTTGAAGCTTCTTATCAGGATATGTCAATGGTGTGGGACAAATGCAGAATGGCAAAAGAATAAAGCAGAAGGTAATGCTGCAAAAGTGACATTTTCTTTGTACTATACTGACCTTTTTTGAAATGCTCTATCTTTAAAGGACACAAACACTACTTTGATTTGTAGCTCATCTAAGGGATAGCATCTTCTGTGTCCTCTGTCTCCTCTCAACTTATTAGATAATTTTTAGCTTTTACACTAGAGTGAGTATAGGTGAACTTTCACAGGAGTGAAAAACATTATTCATGAAATAGCACAAAAAATGTAGCCGTCTTGTAGGGAAAGAGTCAGGAAGTCTTGGATCTGTGAGTGACTTTTTATGTGAGTCTGTCTAGGTCATTTAGGGCAAGTTGTCCTGAGGTATTTGAGTGTTGTGATACTCTCTAATGGGAGTTGGTTCCCTGGAGCTGCAGGTGCTATTTTACTCCTGTAGAGGGAGGAAAGTTTGCTTCCTAGGCACTTTGAGTAAGCAGAGGATGATGGAGTACCAGGAGATAAACAGTCCTTTGTGGACTGTGAAGTAGCACATAGAAAAGGCCTGACCACCCTTGTGGAGCATGTGTTATATCACTTTATGACTCAATTCTTCATCTGAAAACTGGGATTAAGAATACTTCTTTCCTCTCCTCTGTTTAGGCTGTAACCTCCTTGGAGTGCTTAGAGTTTGTTTATAGAGTGCTTGGGAAGATGGGTCTGCAGTCCCATATGGGACATCTCTTTCAACCAGGCCATTGCCCTAACAAAGACAATCAGAGCCACCTGCAGTGTCTGGATTTTCTTGAACAGTTTTAGCAAAGCATATGTGATATTTACTTTATGTGATCTGAGTGCTGGAGCAGCACGAAATACAATGTCTGGGCTCCCTTGAGAGCCATTTAACATTTTTTTGAGGGTTACCTTAAGCAACTAACTTGCACTGCCATACATGTGTGCTTAAAGTCCCTTTTCTTGGGAAAACATTCCAGTGACAGGCCTTTGGAAAAAGCAAGAGGCTGTTGTTTCAGCCACTGCATAGAAGTGCTGTCTATGATGTGATCTGGAGTAGCCTCATAGCTCTGTGTGTTGCTCTTTGCTCCCTTCTCTGTTTGCCAGGTGTGTGATTTAGCCAGCTCCACTATTTTCAAAACCTCAGTTGAGTACAGAAGATTCTGTGGAACTGCTAGTTCCTTATTTCGAAACCTATAAAGCTGAGTGTGTATTTAATACTAAATTTCATATAGCTCCTACATTGTTCATTTTTAATATATGTCAAATGTTTCAGAATTTGCACACTAATGCAGCTTGGTATCAAAAACTTTTCTTTTGAATTTTTAGTTTTTGGAGGAAACTAGTCAACTGAAGCTTACAAGCCTGGGTCAGGCAGCTGCTTCCAGCTCCTTACTGTGATTTCACCCTGTCTAGAAGCAATGCTAGTTGTAGTCAAAGACATCACTATTTGACATGATGTCAATTTAAAAAAGATGCTTAAAAATGTTAGGTGTGGGTTAGTTTTCTTTGGTTCTGCTTCTAAACCATATCTTAAGACTGCCACAAGAGTTAAACATTACTTTTTAAACATCTGAAAGCTGTAGATCCTCATGTCAGAATCTGAGAGAAAAAACCAAATTAGCTAGATGTGGAAAGACTTGGTGAAACTAAGTGAGCTGGTAGCATGGAAAGACATTTTCTTTTTTTTTCTGGATTACAGATTTGAAAAAACTTAGTCCTTACCCTGCTGAAGTGTTTCTAGATCTAGGATCTATTCATCCTAGATCCTTTGCTTCTTAAAACAAAGCTCAATACCCAGAATAAAAGTTGTGAAGGAGTAAAACCTGAGCTGCGTACATGAAACTGTGTGTACATGCTTCAAAATGTGTTTTAGTGTGAGTCCTGCATTCAAAATTGTCATTCTGGGCTCTTTTAGTAAAAAAGGGGAAGGAATATGTTGTTAGGAGGATTTAACAATCAGACTTCTTTTAGCTTCCTGGGAAAAAGAAGGTGATGAGTAAAACAGAGTTTGGGACTGACACTGTGCTCTTCACTCCTATTTTTTTAATTTTTGTAAACATGTCTTTGTCTTTTTGTATCCCAGAACTCCAGAGTGTAACAATGAGACCAAGTGGTAGGTGCAAATTTTGGTTTACCAGATGGTGTGTTTTATAAAGCATTACCATAGGCAAAATAAGTTACCTTTGTACTAGCAAAGAACTGGAGTTGCAAAGGAACTCCCAGAATGAAGAGAGCCCACATACAGTATTGATGTATCGTAACTAAATTCAGGAAATAATGAAAAAAGAAACTGAGTTCTAATGGCGATACTTAATTTTTAAAAGTTTTGTGTTAATAAAATAATCGGAACATGTAAAGCAAGCTGTTATCCCACAAACTCTTCCTGAATGTGAATCGCAGAGTGATACAACTCAGTTTTTCCTAGCTGCTGTTCTGTCAGCTTCTTGAGGAATGGTAAATGAGCAGAAAAGAATGGTGAAGGAATTAGCACTTCAGGGTCTCCTTTCATTCGTCAAAGAGATGTATTTTCAAGCTTAATATAGTTTCATACATGCTGCCATCAGCAAAATCATTACTTTAAGAGATTTCCAAAATTAGTAGGGAATTAAGGGAGTCATGCTCTGAAACTCCAAAGACAATCATAAAAGACGTTAAAGATTTTCTTTGATTTCCCATTTGTTTTCAATAGTTCCTTCAGTAAAGCTGTAAATTGTTGACTATAACCAGAACAAGGCATAGTTTTCTGGAGCAGTATTCCATTAGTTAGAACACTTGCCAGAACAAACCTTCAACTTTAGGAATGTGGGAGAAATCTTGTTCTAACACCAAAAAATGAAGTGGAGTTGTCAGATAGAACTGAGTTTGTTTTATTATCTCACTTATTTACAGTTCTGCTTCTTCCTATTTCAGGATTTCTATGTTTACCAGCAAGCACAAATTATTCTCTTTATTGATCCTTGTATTTTTATCTCTCCTGATTTCTACATGATTTGATGAAGTAGCAGCTCCAACCAGCTTATTTTTCAGAGTGGGTTATCATGCTTTTGGGGTGTTTCCTTGATGAGCTCAAGCTGTGCAGATTTCATGGTGGGCATGTCTTCAGCCACACTGCTGGGATATTAATACGTGATGCCACATTTGTGGAGAAAAAACTCCACCAGTAAACAATAATCAGGACCTCTTTTTCCTTGGACATATTAAAAGCCCAATTGTATGACTGAGTAACCTGTTCTAGTTTACTGTGGTTTGAGCAGGAAGGATTTGACTAGACAATCTCCAGAGGTCTCTTCCCACTGCAGCCGTTCTGTGAAGGAGATGATATCGAGTAGTAGAAGGTATCTAATACTTTTCACTCAGGAATATCTGAAATAAGAATGGATCCCCAAGTATTACATGTGTGGTGTGGTCTGTCTTCTCTCAGAGGTGCTTTTTATGACTTATTTGAACTCTGACTTTTTCTGCACTCCGAGTTGGTCAAATTGCATTGTCTTAGTTTCAGGCTTGGAAATGAGTTGACTGGAAGATGTTTGACCACCAACCTCAGTTGTGCAAGGTATATTTCTGGAGACAAAGATGGGTGATACTAGCAGGAAAAAAGCTGATAATATCAGGGAGGAAAAAAAAGGACAAGAAAAATGAAGGATGACATATCTCTACCATCCTTGAAAGAAGGAGCTGGGTGGAGTGTTGACCCACACTGTGGTAATGAACTTGCAACAACTACTAAGGGTTAAAATTTTAATAGGGATAAAGGATAGTTGTTCAAAGTAACCAATCAATTGAGCACAGTTTTATTTACATAAGTAAAAATGACAGTCATAAGTTACAACAAATAGACTAAATACTGAGGACTAGCAGTTCTTTTGCTCCAAAATTATAGTTTCTGGTGCCAGGAAGATGTTTCTTCGTTATGTACTGAGGAATACTTAGGCAGACCTGTTGTAGATACTCGTACATAGATGTCAGAGGGGGTGCAAGCAAATATGGACCTTCAGATGTGACAGGTCTCGTCGTTTCCATCCAGTCAACAAGTAATTTAATCAGCACTTTGTCAGGGCTAGAAATTCAGCATTTTGGCAATGTCAATTAAGGTGGCATGAAAATGCTTTGGATACATTGATCTCTACTCTTAGAGAAGGCAACACAGCATGGCTGTTTGGTGGGAGGGAAAGAACTGTTATATCTTGATGCTAATTGGTTAATTCTTTTTTTTCCCCTTATCTTCCTATTCCATAGCTGACCATACCTTAGTATTCAGTATTGGTTTTTAGTTACATGCTTATGATTATGCATAATTACTAAAACAGTTTCTGATTGATTCTGAAATCAGTATTTCTCATCAGGCAGTTTGCTTCAGACATCACCGATGGATCAGCTGTACTGTTTCTCAGTCAATGCCCAAAATTTAAAGAGCTGTTTCTCTTGAATTTTTAATTGGTTTTTTCCACCCCGGTGTTATATAATGCTAATTAAGGCTATTTTTAGTAATTATGTTCCAAAAATGGAACAGATTGCATGAAGAGGGACTAGACTATTTGGGAATTTAAACCCTTTTTAGAAGTTCAAAAGCAAAATGGTATCAGGGAAGTCGGATTGTAAAATAAATTATTGGCTGTGCTCTTGGTGCTGAAGAGCAGTTTTGTGGAGTAAGGCTAAGAGGTAAAATGTATATTAAAAGAATATATGCTTTTGTATTTTTTCCTATTGAAGAAAGCCTTTGTGTTCTCAACAAAGGATTTTATTTTGCAGGCTACACTTTTTAACAGTCTCTTGTTCTCTGCTGCTTGAAGTTTCAGATTATCTTAAGAACTGGTCATCTTTGAAATCTGACCTGGCTAACCTTTTTCTGTAAAATTCAATAGTACTAACCAGTCAAAAAAAAAGAGATGCTTTGAAAATTTGACACTGTTTTTTGACAGTATTGGTGTTGTATGATAGTTTTATAGGATGCTGGAATAGCAAAATTTTTTCTGGAATCCTACCAAGATAGCATTTTTTCCATTTTTCATGTAAATATTAGCCAAAGTTTGTATAATAAATTAGATACATTACAGTTGTAGGGGCAAAAAAAAAAAAAAGCTCTGAGGGTTTCAGAAAGATTTCAATCCTCCACTTAGACATTTTTTTATGAAGAAAAATTGTCGTGTATATTCTTATTAAATACATTTTCACTTTCATGTATTTTGCTGAACATGCTCAAATTGTTGGATGACTGAATATATGAATGACCACTGATCCTGGATGCTGTTCAGCTGGTGCTTTTATTACATGGTAAATATGCTTCAAACCCATAATTGTAGTTGTGAGTAACAGGTTAACAAAAAGACCAAAATTTACTGAAATTTGCAAGTGGGGCACATCGGTTCTAGTCTCTGTATTATGTGCACAGCTACTGTCAAGAAAGGAGCACAGACACTTTAAGTGCATATTAATTAAGTGATATTTAATTAAGACAAAACACATAATTATACTTTTCTGTGTAGCACAGTTCCTTCCCAGATGAATCAGAATTTGATGTGATGGTCTCCTTAGGTGTTTGCTGAATGCTTGTTCTCCTCCTGTGTTCTTTATTCATGCTGTTTCAGAAGCATAACTGCATGCAGTTAAACATTCACACATGATGCAAGAATGTTACACCATAATAAAAGGTTTTGCTCACAGATATTCCCAGTTAAATGAAGGAAGGACAAATCTGATGATTGCTTACCTTCAATGCCTTTTGTGGTTTTTTCCCTGTAAGTATATTCTTAAGCAGAACAAAATACGTTTGAAAATCTGGGAGGTCTTGATAGGTGTCATGTTACATCATCAGAAAGAAGTAAGTTAACTATTCATCCCTAATTTCATCATTGTACCTGGTTGTCAAAGAGTAGGGGGATCAAGCAAAAGGAGGAATGTTAATGCACAGTTATCTAATGTTTGTGCATGTGCAGCTAACAGTCACCACCACTCTCCAGACAACAGTTTGGGTTTAGGTGAGTTAGATCCTGAGAGAGAAAATGCAAGAGTCACCAGAAGGGTAGGTGACACAATTTCGTGGTGGAAGGATGTTCAGGGTGTAGAACCTTATTTGTGTAGGAAGATTTTTCTATGTGCGAGGGAGTTGTAGTGGTAAAAGAACTTTTCAGCTGTGCGTGGCTAAGATAGAAAATTTAATCTTGTTGAAGAGCTATAGGCTGAGAGAAGCTTCTGTGGTGTCTGCAATCATAGCAGATGTTGGGCGTCTTTGATGTTGGTCCTGTGTGTTGTAGGAACATATGCCCCTGCAGCACTGAGGGAGAAATGCTGGCACTACTCTCTTGCTTTGTAGTAGCCTCAATTAATACTTTGAAGGCCTGGGGCAAGGGCTGATGTTTAGTGGTTTTTTAGACCACCAGGAGATGAGTATTCTCTCTCCTTCCTTGGCATTATTCTTCAGGCTGCTCCTTTCAGCTGTTGTACTGTGCTGTTGTTTTCTAAGGTATCTCTCCTAAGCCTTGCCCTCAAGTGGTAGTTGTGTTTCATCAGCATGCTTAGTTCTTATCAGCCTTTTGGGCTGAAAAAGCTTTTTCTTTATAACTCAAAAAATATTAGTTCAGAAAAATAGTGTCCGTGTGGTATGTACACATCTCTCTCTCTCTCTGTAAATATGTAAATATGCATTGTTGTGTATATGTGATCACCCTGTCAACTCCACTAAGCATAGCAGAGATCTTATTTGACTTTTTTATGGTAAAAAGGATCAAATTTTGGAAAAGCCATGTCTCTGGGTAGTGGTTTGTTTGGTCATTGTTGTTCTGATTAACATCCCTTAAATTCAAAAATACTGATTCCAGATTCAGCATTGTAATGTCGATATACATTGCTCCTAACTATAGAAATGCATTTGTTAATATGGCATGAATTAATCATAGAATGTGCTGAGTTGGAAGGGATCTGTCAGGATCATTGAGTCCAACTCCTGGCCCTGCACAGGTCCATCGCCAAGGGTCACACTGTATGCCTGAGAATGTTGTCCAAACACTTCTTGAGCTCTGTCAGGCTTGGTGCTATGACCACTTCCCTGGGGAGCCTGTTAAGAACCTTTTCTGGGTTAGGAACCTTTTCCTGATACCCAGCTTAAACCTCCTCTGACTCAGCTGCCTGCCATTCCCTTTGGTCCTGAGAGTGAAGAGAGCGGTACTTGCCCCTCTGCTTCCACTCATGAGAATGTTGAAGACCACAGTGATGTCTCCCCTCAGTCTCCTCTTCTCCAGGCTGAACAGAGCAAGTGACCTCAGGCACTCCTTGTACGGCTTCCCCTCAAGACCTGTCACCATCTTCGTTGCCCTGCTTTGGACACTCTCTAATAGCTTAATATCTTTCTTATATTACAGTGCCCAAAACTGCCACAATATTCAAGGTGAGGTTGTACCAGTTCAGAGCAGAACAGGACAATCCCCTCCTTTGACCTGCTGGCAATGTTTTGCCTGATGCCCCCCAGGACACAGTTGGCCCTCCTGGCTGCCAGGACACTGCTCACTCATATTCAACTTGTCATCAACGAGGACCCCCAGGTCCCTTTCCATGGGGCTGCTTTCCAGAGTCATGTCCCCAGTCTGTACATACAGCCAGGGTTGCCCTGTCCCAAGTGCAGAGTCCAGAACTTTCCCTTGTTAAACTTCGTGTGGTTGGTGATTGCCCATCTCTCTAATTCGTCAAGGTGTCTCTGCAGGGCCTCTCTGCCCTCAAGGCAGTTGACAACTCCTCCAAATTTAGTGTGGTCGGGAAACTTAGTATTCCTGTGAGTCCTAGGTCCAGGTTGTTAATGAAGATGTTGGAGAGAGCTGGGCCTAAGATGGAGCCCTGAGGAACCCTAGTATTATTAACAGTAATACTTTAGTAAGTGTCCTAAGATGTGGCAGAGAACAACCTGATTTTTGTGCAGGTGCCCTTAGAAATGCAAGTGGCAACCACTAAGACCCATCTGCTTAACTGTGACTGTTTACACCATAAAAAGAAATTCACTCTTGTAATTATATTCAGAATTATAGAAAGCTGTTGCTGCTGTAGATTATTTGATCCCTCTGGGGAAACTTCCACGAAACATAACAGCCTACATTTTTACTTTGTTAATTATAAAGCTGTGAACAGGAAAATGCAAGACAATCTCTACTATTCTTAGTGTAATAGTATCTTCCTAAAATATTACTGCCTTTATGAGTCTCAGTGGAGGGTCTTTCTTTGTATGGAAAAAACCCCACACCATCCTATTGTATAAATGAGGAAATACATTCCACAAGTATGAAGCAAATAATCGACACACATTTATCATGGTTTCTTATAAGTCTGCGCACTTAGGTTATCTGCAGGTTTACTCATGATTTTTTCTCCATCTACCCCATCCAAAACAGATGTTGTTTATTCTTTTGAAACATTAGCTTGTGTGTATTTTGCGAGAAAGGATAGATTAAAAATATTCTCTTCTTTTGTGTTGATATGGAGGAGCAGTTGAGAGTCACGTAGAGTAATGCTTTGCTTTTGGCTGCTATTGAGATCTTTCATAAAGATGAACATTTTTTTATTGCCCTCCTATCAGAATGTTTTTCTACGTTCCTAAATAGTGAAGATGTTACATACAGACCATTTTATTGCTTAAAGGATCTTTTCTTAGAGATGAAGATCTTAATATATCAGACAGGATCAATGGAAAGGACTAATCACTTTGTCTTGTCCATCTGGAATCCCAGACAGCTGCATATCCTTGAACAGGTCCAACAGTGTTTGTACCTTATTTGTGGAAATCAACTTTCTGTTTCTTCACATTGCCACATTATCTTCATATCACTTGTGCATTGTGGTTGCTGTGATCCAGAGTAGCGGCTAGTGTGGATGTACCTTCCCAACTCATGTTCAGAAGACAAGAATTGCTCTGTGAGGCTTATGGTTTTCAATGAGAATATAAAATGCAGTCTTTTTCAAGGTTTTGACTTTTTTTGGCTTATTCACTGTTACTTAAAAACGAAAAAAAGAAGAAAAGGAAGGAAAAAAAACGAAAAGGAAGACAAGGTGTCCTAGTCAATTCAGCTTATTGACCTGTATCACTCCATTGGAGGAGATACTCAAAACCTGGTTGGACCCAACTCTGGGCAACCAGCTCTAGGTGGCCATGCTTGAAGCAGGACCATTCAACTAAGTGGTCTTAAGACGTGCTTCAGAGAATTCTTTCCTTTGGTGCTTTGATATTTCTTATTCCACTGCGATCAGTTCTGCTGTAGTATGTGATAAGTAAATCATTATGGCCCTACTTCTGCAAGGTCTCTGCAGTTACCCTTCTCAGAGCATCATCAGTTTCATTGATGTGCAGTTGCTGGGCGCTTGTAGTTGCAGGACTGAAGCTGAGCTAATGCCCCAAAGTAAACATTTGCTGAATTTTGAAACCATCAGGCATATGAAACCATAGCCACTGTGATGTGCAGCTGCTTTTTATTGTGTCTGTGCTCCCCCAAAAGCACAGCTGTTGGAAGACACTTTATTGAACAGTAAAATCAAATCTCACAAAATTAGAACCAAGATAGCTCTGGGTGCAAAGTGTTTACTGTTGGCTTCACAAGTACCCCCCAGCACCATTTTCCTCTGAATTCATCAGCAAACCCTGGTTGTCACTCAGCTGAGCTTTAAGGTTAGAAGGCCAAAGAAAACTTCTTACAAAATAAAAATTGATTAGTAATGATTTTGTGTATATAACTTGAGGATGTGCCATAGTAACTCAGTCCTCTGAAGCTTGTAAGTGCTTTCTGGATGGTCACTGAGCACCAGATGGATTTGGCTGCTGTTGTTGAAATAATCAGACCTGGCTTTTTTTTGACAAGCACCATTTAACAACCTGAGTGATGGCCTTGTGCCTTTATTTCACCAGTGAAACCTATGCTTATGCTGCCTTAAGAGACCACTGTAAGCTTTTGGGATACTTTTAAATCTTTACTGATCATTTTCACCTGTCTTACTTTTTTTTATTACATCAAATTTATAGAAGTGTTAAAGCAAATGTATCAACTATGACAAATACGTAGAAGAGCTCCAAAGTGACATTGAGGACCCAGGTATATGTTTCTTGGCTCAGTCAAAGAGTATAAGACTTGATAATATCAGCAGTCTTCCTGCAATGTAATACTCCTTTGGCTCTAATCACATCCTGGTACTGTGTTCCTTTTTGTCACATGTGGGCAAGCAAAGTAACTTTACAATGCACATGAAACACGGAATTTGTACTTTTTCTTTTGAGTGGTGGCTGGGAGGAGTGGGAGATGTTTTGCATATAGTCTCTTGGAAGTTTTGTCTAAATTTTACTCTGGTAGTCTTTTGTTTTTTCTAGGAGTCTTTGTGGTCAGATAATACAGGGCAGTTTAAGAGCAGAGAACATTACACCTTCATAATTATTTGTGGGGTTGCTTGAAGTGCAGTTGTGCCAATTCACCTTCCTTTCTTACTCGAACTATGTGTATTCAAAGGGAGAAGAGATCAACACTGCGATTCCCCTATCATAACATGTCTGTGTGACTGTAAATTTTGAGGTCAAGAATTTGTGAGGATCAGTACACAATTGTGATCCTGTGATAATAACTGGCAGGTTTGCCAATTTAAGCTGGTCTAATGAAGCTGACGTAGTGATTAGTTTATGTTGAGATTAGTAGTAGGAGCAGAAGATTGGAGAATAGCTTACCAGGGTTTGGGTCACTGGAAGAGGCTGGTGTGTTCTATACCTTGGCAGATGAGTAAATCCTCAAGACATGTTGGCCACAGACTAGCTGTAGCAGAGCTGGCTGGTTTACCTCAGCAAGAAAGAAGTGGGGTAAATTGTCCTTTCTGGAGCTTCCTCTTGACCCAGGTAGACCAGAATTGACAGCTGAATTTGCTTGTTCAAGAAGTGGCCTGTGTACCTTTAGCCTTTGTGTGCCGCGTACACAGCCTTGCAGCTTCTCTGTCAGCAAAGAAGGGACAGCAAAGGGCTATTTCATTCATCTGAAAAGATTGTCTGAACGTATTGTAAAATTTTGACTAAAGCTAAAACAAGGTATGAGCAATATGACTAGCAATTTTACCGAGTTCAGCTTTCCCTCTGTGCTGTGATTAGGTTAATGCCAGCTGTGCCTAACTGTGTCATGGCGGGATCCCCTGTTGAGAAGTTTGAGAGTGACAAAGCACAGATGCTAGTCCAAACTTTCTTTCATTTCCTCTTGCTAGGAAAGGGATTGGCACTGGCCTGTTTCTGCTCTTCTTTTTTTGCTCTATGTGCTTACAAACTTTGATTTTTTTTTTAAATTTCTATAAGGGTGAAGTTTTCCAAAGGCAGCCACAGGACTTCTAATAAATATTACAGCTTGGCAGGAATCCTCCTGCTTTGTCTGACCTGACTTTCTGGGGTTTTTTTTATGAATCTGAAATAAGGTGAATTTCATCTGATCTGAAGTACAGGATGGTGTCTAATAGCTCAAACGGTTGTGCAGTCAATATATGTTTATGTGTAAAACTGTGGAAACACAATCTTTCTGATTCTTCTCCTACTTATGCTGCAGGAAGCTAGGAACAGCAGTGGTGAAGCCCAGGATATATTTTTGTGTGTATGTGCATAGAAATTGGAATAAATAAGAACTGGACTGAGTGTGGGTTTTTGGGGTTTTTTTTGCCATTTGGCTAATGACAGCTTAGATCTCATCTGGTCTGAATTGGCACAGCTTCACTGGTGTTGGAGGAGCTTTTATACTAATTCACACCAGCTGAGCTTGTTATGCAGTCAAGTCTGTGCAAATATGGGGTGGTGATTTTTTCCCTTTTTTACCTCTCCTTCTGCTTTCCATCTTGTGCTCTTGTGCTTGGTGATCTTTTGTTCTGCCCCTCATGCAAGTTCCAGGTCTGACCAATTGACTGCACATAAACTGCAAGCCTGTTCCAGAGTAGATCTTTTTACATGAATCTATAAGACTGCTAATTTTCATTCTAGGTTGCATAGATGTGTAGAGGATTTATTTTAAATCCAAAAAGAGGATTTGCACTTTTCTATAGCTTTTTTTTTACCTATGAAAAACACATATTAATTTTAATAGCTGAATACATTTCTGGATGGGCAAACTGTATTTATTTAATTTGATTTTTGAGGACTCAGAATGAATACGTACCGAAATCTGCTACTGCTGGTGATTCTTTCTTGGAGTTTGGTGGAAGAGCTTCTGTTTCTATTGTGACAACATAAAGTAGGAAGGATTTACATTCTTTCATTGAAGCATCACTATGCCTTAGAGCGTATCCCATTTTACCTGACTTGAGGGAATTACATACATTTTATAGAAAGGAAGCTTATGCTAACATATATGCAAATATATACTGGCATATGTGCAAATTTCTTGTGGTAATTATGTAAAGAAACCTCAATTAATCTGGTTGTATTTTAATGGCTGATAATATTTTATGGCATTGTTCAGGAAAGCAGACCATCATGATGAAAACAGTACTCAGAAGCTAAAAACCTCTTATAATGATGTGCAAGTGGTACACAATACATCCTAGACATTGACAAGTAAAATGAAATTGTGATCATTCTGTTGAGTTTATAATATTTTAGTACCCAATCATGCCTGTGCAACTGTGTAATGATTTCATAGGATTTTGTGGTTTGCGTTCTTAGAGGTATGCATATTTTGATAGTATGCTAATGAGAAAGAGATGATGAAAAGTAGGTTAGCAACTTCTGTGCTTCAGATGAGGAGTGCTCCATCTCACTGTTCTATCTCACAGTCAGTAGAGAAACATCCAGGGAAACCCTAGAGAAACATCCAGGGAAACCCTACAGTAGACAAATGTGATAACCAAATATTGTGTATCGTTCTTTCTAGCCAGGAATGCTTAGTAATTCACTGATAAGGTAAAGCTTGATGATGCTTATTGTCCCTTATTAGACAAGAAGCTTTTTAATATATGTTTGATCTTGAGGTATACAGTAAGGAAGTTTATAGTCTCGGTGTCTCCTGATAAAATGGACTATTTAAGAATTTTAAATGCATATCCTGGATTCTTACTTGTTTTCAGTTTGTCATAACAAATTCCTCACAAACAGTATGAGTAGAAACTGTATAATGAAGATTCTGCTAACACCACATTGCTGTGTAGAATTTAATACGTTTGGAAGTTCAAAAGCTTCACAAAGTTGGAGCGCAGTACAGAAACTTCTGTTGAAGTGTATTTTCATGATTCAGACATCAGTTCTAGAAATGAATAATTCTTAACTGTGTTGTTCACTTAGTTAATGATTTGGTTTCTCTGAAGAAGTGACTAGTATGCTTCAAATTTCATGATTTCTAAGACAAGGTTAATTGTAGCACTTCCCTAGGGTTTGATGTTTGCAAGAAGACATGAAGAACTGTGCTATAAAAGTGCTTCATAAACATTAGTCTCTCATCTGTGCCTGGTTCCTGTCCTCCACTCTGCACTGCTGCATCACTGCTGAAAAATTATTATCTTTTATTGTTTAATTCCCTTTGGGTTTGAGATGAGCCAGATGGTGAGGTTGCCTTCTAGGGAATTTTCTGTTTTGCATTGTCAATTTTCCAATCCCTTACTAGTAATGGAGGAGTTTCAGCATGTAATCCCCTTTGGTCTAGGGGATTTTATGTACCTGTGTGTTGATTTGATAATTCCTGCTATTTTTTATATTAACTTCAATCCAAACTCTCTGCATGGTACAGAAGTGACTAGCTTCCAAGTAATAAATACAGAGTTAAACATGGTATTGCTAATTAGTATTTGGGTACCTTTGCAGGATTTTTTTCTTTCTTCTCACAGACTGTAATAACAATAGAAATGTCAAGGAAATTTAACCACAAAAAGCATGCATTGCTTAGTCTTTTTTTTTTTTTTTTTTTTTTTTTTTTTTGGTAAACCATCTTCCCAAGATCTCTATTTTCTTTTTTAGTTTTTTAGTTTATGTTAGGACATGTCCTTTATACTTATATTTTGGTAGCAGAAATCTAGCTCTTGTCAGTGATGTGAGAATTACAGAACTAAAACACTAATGAAATTGTAGCGTCAAAGTCAAGGCAATTGTTGCTGAACAACTGAGAGGATCTGGAGTTTTTGTTTGTTTTCATCAGGATCTATTTTATGTGAGTGATTTATGTCAGGATTACGATAGGAAGTATTGTATTCTTGGCAAAATTTTCTGCTTTCCAAAATGTTAAAGTAAATCTAAATGATTATTTCTGAAGAACTAAAGAAAGAAGGCAAAAAATACTGTTTAACATTATTTGTAGGGACTGCATAGATTTTATAGGATGTGAAGCTCAGCAGTTCACCATGTTAGCTAATCCTATGCAAAATTTAGTGTCATGTGTAATTGGACATCTGGTGTTTTTAGTAACTTGTGGGAACCTCTCACGTTTTTATTTCCTTGACTGTAAGGATTGCACTGCAATATTCTTAAAGGGTTGTCTGAGTACATGTGTGGAGTTTTGTTTTCATTAGAAAAAAAAAAAGACCATATTGGGTAACGGGTTGCAAGACTAAGAGTTCTTTGAGTGTATTGTAGATTAATAGACAGTTTGCATAAACTGTATGGCAGGAATTTGTTAGATCTCACAATCCCCAGAAGCCCAGAAATGGGCACCCAAAATCAGACAGTTTTTCTTAAAGGAGATTTTGCAGCCCTTCTCTTTCTCATCTGTGAGATGGTGTCATAATCCCAATAGCTGTGTTAAATACTAACTAGTTTGTCCACTTTGCTTTGAATCATAGAATCATAGAATCAGCAAATGGTGAAGTACTCCTTAAATGACAAGTGACACTTCTGATTGTGATTTCATGAAGGAGATAAGTCAAAGATTCTACTTAAAATGTTGCCATATAAAAACTAAAATTGCATGCTTAACCATTCACTACAGAAAGAATTGACAGAGAGTTTACATGTAAATGACCTCAGCTACTAACATGTTAGTTTAAAATCTAATCTATTGAGAAAGAATACCACACTGCCATGTTTTACCTCCATTTTTTGGCAATGTTATACAGCTTTCCAGACTCCATTTATTTTTTAAGCCCTCTGAAATCCTATGTAATAAATATATATGAAGTTTTCTGTTGAGGTTAGTGTTTTGGGCTTTCTCCTAGCTGAAAATTTCTCCTTAGGAAAGATCAAGAGTGATTTTCGTATAAGAATTACAAGCACACACACACACAAAACCATGATCACAGAATCCTGCAGGTCTGAGGGGACCTCCTGAGCCCTGTTCAGTCATGTTTTAAATCCCACCCAAAAGAGCCTGTACCTATCGATGACTCCAGTAAAGTGAGCTGTCCCATCATGTCTGTAATTCTGGTGAGGTCGTGGCTCTGCACTACTCTTAGACTTTTATTTTATTTAGACATTTTTAATTTCTCCTGTTTGCTTCCCGTACTCTGTGCATTATGTTCAATCTTGCTTTCAGGAGAGAGGCAAAGTATTCCTAGAGCTGGTCATGCCACCTTTTAAAATAACTGTAGGTTTCCATAGCTTTTAATATTAGCAAGATCCCTTGCCCACCAGAGGGAAGGGTTCCAAGCATATGGTGGTAGAGTACAGAGCAAGTAATAGGATTTGGGCTGATTTAATCTTTGTCCACAGCTATGCTGATATAGCTCATATTTGCAAATGCTGTTATTCAGTAAGTTCAGTGGGTATATATAGACAAACTGATTATGTGTTCAGATACTACAAGATGCACAAATGTGCACCAATTGTTGAAAAGTGGCCCCTCTGTGTTTTCATTTTGTTGTTTTTCTTTTTCCGTTTCCTGAGAGAGGGAGAAAGTGAGGAAAGGAGTCAAATTAAGGTGACTTTGTGCTGGAAAACCTGATGTTATTTGATGTAAATATAGAATCATAGAATCAGCTGGGTTGGAAGGGACCTCCGAGATCATCAAGTCCAACCCTTGATCCACTACCGCTGTGGTTACTAGACCATGGCACTAAGTGCCACATCCAGTCTCTTTTTAAAAATCTGCAGGGACGGAGAATCCACTAATTCCGTGGGCAGCCCATTCCAATGTCTGATCACCCTCTCTGAAAAGAAATTCTTTCTAATATCTAACCTAAACCTCCCCTGGCACAACTTGAAACCGTGCCCTCTTGTTTTGCTGATGGTTACCTGGGAAAAGAGACCAACCCCCACCTGGCTACAACCTCCTTTCAGGTAGTTGTAGAGAGTGATGAGGTCTCCCCTGAGCCTCCTCTTCTCCAGGTTGAACAGCCCCAGCTCCCTCAGCCTCTCCTCATAGGACTTGTGCTCGAGTCCCTTCACCAGCCTTGTTGCTCTTTTCTGGACCTGCTCCAGGACCTCAATATCCTTCCTGAACTGAGGGGCCCAGAACTGGACACAGTACTCGAGGTCTGGCCTCACCAGCGCTGAGTCCAGGGGAAGAATCACTTCCTTGGACCTGTTGGCCACACTGTTCCTGATCCAGGCCAGGATGCCACTGGCCTTGTTGGCCACCTGGTCACACTGCTGGCTCGTGTTCATTTTCCTGTCAATCCAAACTCCCAGGTCCCTTTCTGCCTGGCTGCTCTCCAGCCACTCTGTGCCCAGCCTGTAGCGCTGCAGGGGGTTGTTGTGGCCAAAGTGGAGGACCCGGCACTTGGCCTTGTTGAACCTTATCCCGTTGGAATCAGCCCAACTCTCCAACCTATCCAGGTCCCTCTGCAGAGCCCTCCTGCCTTCCACCTGATCGACACTCTCCTCCAGCTTAGTGTCATCTGCAAATTTGCTGATGATGGACTCAATCCCCTCATCCAGATCATCAATAAAGATATTAAACAGAACTGGGCCCAACACTGATCCCTGGGGGACACCACTAGTGACCGGCTGCCAACTGGATGCAGCACCGTTCACCACCACTCTCTGGGCTCAGCCCTCCAACCAGTTCCTAACCCAGCACAGAGTGCCCCTGTCCAAGCCATGGGCTACCAGCTTTTTCAGGAGTGTACTGTGGGAGATGGTGTCAAAGGCTTTGCTGAAGTCCAGGTAGACACATCCACAGCCTTCCCCTCATCCACCAGGCGGGTCACCTGATCGTAAAAGGAGATCAGGTTGGTCAGACAGGACCTGCCCTTCCTAAACCTGTGCTGGCTGGGTGTGATCCCTTGTCCATCCTGTAGGTGCTGTGTGATTGCACTGAGGATGATCTGCTCCATAACCTTGCCAGGCACTGAGGTCAGGCTGACAGGCCTGTAGTTTCCTGGATCCTCCTTCCGGCCCTTTTTGTGGATTGGCGTGACATTCGCCAACTTCCAATCATCTAGGACCTTCCCAGTGAGCCAGGACTGTTGATAGATGATGGAGAGCGGCTTGGCAAGCTCTTCTACCAACTCCCTCATCACCCTAGGATGGATCCCATCTGGTCCCATTGACTTGTGGGGATCCAAGCAGCTCAGTAGGTCACTAACTGCTTCCTTCTGGATTACAGGGGGGCTGTTCAGATTCTTGTCTCTTTCCACAAGCTCCAGAAGCCAGCTGTCCTCAGGACAACCTGTCTTACTGTTGAAAACTGAGACAAAGAAAGTCAACCTTTTACTCATCTTTGATAACTATATTCCTGCCCATATCCAGTAAAGAACGGAAGTTTTCCTTGAACCTCCTTTTGCTACTGATGTATCTATAGAAGGACTTTTTGTTATCCTTCACAGAAGTGGAGAGATTCAGTTCAAGTTGTGCCTTTGTCCCTCTAATTTTCTCTCTGCATGACCTAACTATATTCCTAAACTCTTCCTGAGTAGCCAGCCCTTTTTTCCATAATCGGTAGGCTCTCTTCTTTAACCTAATTTCTTTCAAAATCTCCCTGTTCAGCCAGACTGGTCATCTTCCCCATCTGCTCGCCTTTTGACACACTGGGACAGGCTGCTCCTGTGCTTTCAAAACTTGCTTCTTGAAGTACGTCCATCCCTCCTGGACCCCTTTGTTTTCAAGGGCTGTTTCCCAGAGTACACTCTGAACCAATCTTCTGAATAGGCTGAAATCTACCCTCTGGAAGTCCAACGCAGAGGTTTTATTGACAGCCCTCCTTGCATCCCTGAGTATTGAAAACTCTATTATTTCATGATCACTGGTGTCCCAGACGTCCACCAACCACCGCATCTCCCACCAGCCCCTCTCTGTTTGTGAACAGGAGGTCTAGCGGGGCTCCATCCGTGGTAGGCTCATTTACCAGCTGGAGCAGGAAATTATCCTCTATACACTCTAGGAATCTCCTAGACTGCCTCTTCTCCGCTGTGTGGAGTTCCCAGCAGACATCCGGCAGGTTAAAGTCACCCACGAGAACAAGGGCTGGCGATTTTGAGACATCTGCCAGCTGCTTGTAGAACAGTTCATCACCCTCATCATCCTGATTGGGTGGTCTGTAACAGAATCCCACCAGGATGTCAGCCTTCTTGGCCTTCCCCCTGATTCTGATCCACAGGCACTCAACCTTATTGTTACTGACTTCAACTTCTACAGAGTCAAGAGACTCTCTAACATATAGAGAGCTACCCCTCCACCTCTCCTACCTTGCCTGTCCCTTCTGAAGATCCTGTAGCCACTCATGGTAGCACTCCAGTCATGCGAGTCATCCCACCACATTTCCATGGTGGAATATGGTAGTTGAGATAAAAACTTAGGAAACCTGCATTAAAGTAAAATGCAAAGTGAAAAAAGAACAAAACCACCTTGCATTTTCTTTCTACATTAAAAAAGAAAAAATTATAAAAATGAGACTGTGTGTATCTGGAAAGGGATTAAGAAACTCCAGATGGCTGTTAAAAAAAAAAAAATTAAAATGGGGGTGGAGAAAGTCAAGAAGAAACAGTTTCTATTGACTTGTTATTTCTTTTTTGGAAAGGTCATTGAAAATTTACACAGTGACAAAATAACAACCCAATTAGTATCTGTCCTGTAAAACTAAATGTTAATTTATTTCAGATTCTCCTCTATTGACAAGTGGGACTGATATTCAAGATGGACTTCTCTACATGAGTACAGGGCAAAAATACCAGACCAGTTATGAGTTTCTATAGCAATTGCTGTCAATTTTCAAACTGTAAAGAAACAAGATATTTTTAAAAACTATCTGTAGGTTTATTTTGTAGGAAGATTCTTTTTTAATTATATTTCTGATAGCTATAAAAGACACAATTTCATAATGAGAATAAATCTTAAAAGCACAGCAGCCCCATTATTTAGCACTTTAAAAAATTCCCAGTGGAAAGTAGTATTTCATTAATTGTCATTACATAGGAATTATAGAATTAGGAGGTCTAACATTTCTTTTATCATTCATTTCTTTAGGTGTCAGCAGCTCTACCTTTCCAAAATTAAGTTCAGTGCATAGCAAGAGATTCATTACTAACTATGAAAAAGGAATATTAGTTAGACAAATAAAAATTTTTTTTGAGAAGAGAATCTCTTTAATAGGGTGTTTAAATTGCAGTTCTTCAACTGAGCAAGACAAATTATTTTTCTGAATATATTCACTGCTCTGGAAAGAAAAGCAAATGAATAGTCTCTGATAATTCATTTAAGTATTTTAGCATTAAATTAAAATGCAATATAATCAAAGCAGTATCCTTTCATTTAGGTTGTATGTTTATCAGAATATTTCCATTCATATAGTCCATGAGGAAGATACAAAACTCACTGAGTGAGGGTTGGATCTTTCCCGTTGAGGAAACACAGACACACTTGAGCACATCTCTCTTTCCCCAACAAGGCCAGTGGTCTGTCTTCTGTGCCTCTGCCCTGTGCATGGAACGAGGTGACTTTTGGTGAGTAAGGAACTTTGCCATATTTTACGGAGGTCTGTGTATTTTGGTTTTTTTCCTGTTGTCTTCAGTGGGCATCAGATTATATAGTGCTCTAGTTTTGAGTCAACTTCTAGTCAAGTCTAATTACGTCTTTAGCCCACCTTATTTGCAGGTTTGACTGCTCATTGAAGGAGACTGTTGTTTTGGGAGAGGAAGAAAAAGGCATACAAGATATGTCTGTGTTCAGTAAATAGTACTCCCTTTCTCAGAGGTTGGGCCTGTGATAGAGCACTACTTAGGTGAAGGGGGTCAGACACCTTCATCCAAAGGGGTTTGTTTATCTCTGTCTTCCTCCAAAAACCTGCAGTTAGTGCAGGCTCTCTGGTACCGTGAGTTTGCTGTCAGCTGAACTCATCCAGTGCTCACTGTGAGATGGGCATGGCTGAGTCAGGCTCTCTGCAATTCAGTCCAGGGCTGTAGGCATCCCTCAGCACCTTCCCAGGACACAGGAGGCTCACTCTCTTTAAACCTTTGTGCCGTGTCCTAGCAAGACAGAAAGAGAAACCTTCATCCTGGGAGGAACCCCTGTTGGATGGAGGAGCACTAGGAAGATTTAGGAAGCAAAGGACATAGCTAAGTTTACTTCTTCTGCTGTGAAGGACCACTATGCAATTCAGTTTCCAGGTTGATCATTCATCTGTGGATGAATTTGAACTGTGAGGTGTAGGGTTCCACTCATACAAGTGTCTGCCTCACTAAGGCAGTAGTTGGAAAGCAGGAAATGGCTGCCTTTAATGACAGCAGGCAAGAACAGTCTGTGCACTTGAATACTGCTCTGCCTTCTCTTCCTTCCTGACCAAAAAAGTTGAGTGTAGCAGCATCTCTGAACTCAAACTTTTTGCATGTGGCCGCTCACTGTGAGCTCTTTGTTGTCCCAGTGCCTGACTTGAGACCATGGGGTCTGATTTGCAGAAGTGTTGAGTGCTCACAGCTGTAGCTGTAGTAATAGGGAGTTGTTCTTTGAACATATTAAACCCCATGTCATGCTTGGTGCTCAGCAACAACAGGCCCCAAGTATTTCAGATTTGGAGCAAAATTAGTAGCTGCTTTTGATCTTAAGTCTCTGTGCCCAAGTTCCAGCTGCAATACAGGAGGTAGTAATACTTCCTCAAATCACAAAGACATGCAGAAGAAGAAGAAGAAAAAAAAGTCTTTAATATTTTGCAAGCATTAACATATTATGGAATTGAATACTTCACTGTGAAGCTCATAAAAGAAAGAATGTGTCTTCAGAGCTCTGCTTGAATATTGCTCAGTGCAAAAGGCACTTGGGGTACATGTTCAGCAATGCAACGAATGCAAGCAGGGATCATTAACCATTGTCTCTTCTGTGTGCTGAACAGAACAAAGTTTCATGGAAAGATTAATACTTGTTTGTCTCATTGAAGACAGCATCATAATGTATTGCTAAGATGAAAGCATCTTAGTGTTCCTCAGGCAATCTTAATTCTAGCATTTCAGAATGTCTGAATGTGTCATTGAAACGCCAGCTTTTGTGTTAAGGCTCACTTTTGTGGCCCATTTTCTGGTTGTTTAAAATTGAAAACTGAAAAATGGAAGTATTCTGTTGTATATCATCACATTCTTATGAGTCATCTGTGCAATGCAATTACAAGTTTTTTAGAGTAATTCTGTCTGTATATACCTCTATTACATATACAAAATATTAGATATAATTGAGAATTTATATGAACATAGTGGGAGAAATATGGGGATTTTTTCAAGCAGCTGTGGATGATTGTGTGCTTTATGTGGCAGTCTTTACCTTTTTGGAATCTTTTCTAAGGAAAATCTGTCCTCCTTCAAAGGTAGATAAAGCTGTTCTGTTTTGTGCTGTTGGTCTCTGTGTAGTGGTGTGAACTGCTATATACAGTATATATACCTAGGCAGAGAGTAGTTATTGGACTATCCTGCAGCCCATCCTTTTGCAGTGAACGTTCCCTTCATTTCTGGCTGTTAGTGGTCTATTTCTACTCTAAAGCTGTACCTCCAGCAATACATGGAGAGATTGTCTGTGGGATACTGATGTGTATATGTGTGTATATCACCAGCTGGACATCCTCAGTGTATCAGTAACTGAATGTAACACCTGGTGTAAGAGAACACACAATCTGTGTAGTGGAGAGGTTGGCCGTTGTAGGTGTGCTGTAGATGTTCTTCGTACCAGCAGAACCAACTTCTTGCTGCAGGACTTGTGCTGTAGGGTTGTTGTAGTCATGCCGTTTTGCTAGAAAGAACTGCAGAGCATAATCTGCTTCATTTGTGTATTTTATTGCTTGTGTATCTATTTTCATCATCTTTTACGTGCCTTGTCAGCTGCATGGCAAGAGTGAGCAAGAAGCTTCTGCAAAATGTACAGCTAAGGTGCTTCAGCAAATTATTTCAAGGACTTCAAGCAAAACCTTTCCCTGTGTGTTTTCCTAAGCTTTTCTTATGTAGTTTAGATGGGACTTCACAATATTACATTTCTTCCAACTCAACAGTGGTAGTACTGCATTGTGTGAAACTCAATCAAGCACTTCATACCAAATTGTAATACAATTTATGTCACTTCTTAAGGAATGGTTGTATTTCAGAAAAATAATTATTAACTTAAATGTTCTACTCATAAGTAAAAAGAGCATGGAGGCCTGTCTGTATTAGGTATGATGGTCCTGTACTATTACAGATGAATAAGATGACTTGAAATAAAATACATATAAATTTTTTTAAGAAGTGGAGGGAAATAAGGACGAGAGTACTCGAAACATAATTTCCATTGTATTTGTGTCATATGAGTTCCAAAATCATGAAAAAAATTGCTAGAAATGAGGAAACTAATTAAAAAAAATCAGAGAAAGAAATCCTAAAGAGATTAGCATGAGGTGATTGCTCTGAGATGAAAGAATTTTGTTATCTTCCTTGTAATTATACAGTGATGTTTGTTTCATGATAAAACTTGAAGTTGAAATGGATGCATAGGGTCAAATTCATCTAATCTGATTTACATGTCTAAAAGTAAGTGTTTGTCTGTACATTTCTTATTATAGTGTGAACAATTATTTGTGATATTTTCTCCACATTTACAGTAGAACTGGAGGATCTGTTTTAGACCAGATTCTTAACGATGTGTAGCAGTGAAGTAGCCAACAGTATCCTCCAGAATTATGCTTCTCAGTATTTTCTTGCAGAAGCCTCCCCAAATTCAAGAATACATTAACAGCCATCAAGTTGTAAAAGAACAGGTTTGACTTCAAAACATGAATGGAGTAGGAGTGAGAACTCTTTTGCCTAAAGTAAAACCCTTCAGTTCCTGTCCCAGAAGAGTTCTAGACATAACAGTACCACTGAGCAGGTGTAGGATTAGGCACAACTCAAGTTCTTTCCTTGGTGATGCAGTTCAAAGGGTTGTGGCCACACAGAAGTCAAGCAGTGCACTACAAGCTAAAGAAACTGATTTGTAAGTTCAGGTTTTTCTCATCTTAGTGTTCCTCGGAACATGAGCATGAGAGTGGAAATGGAGGAGATTTTAGGCCCAGACAGAAGAGCAGGTCAAGGCTCACTATGTCTTTTCCTGAGGCACAGAACTGAGTCTCTTGAGGTGTCTGTTAGTGCTACAGCTATATAATTCCCGTTTTATGCATGCCTTGTGTACAAAATGTACCAGCAGACTACATTTTTGTAGTTGAGCATCTGTAGCTGTGTTATAGATGCAGACAAAGGTATTTGCTGGTGTCTAGGTAGACAAATTCCACCTGGAATCACTATATTTAGGAGCAATAAGAGAAATGTGAGAGGGTTACTTTGTGACATTATCTGCAGATTCTGTTTGGTAGTGTCTAAAAATATATATTTAAATCTTATCCATATCTTTAATAGCATAAGACCTATTGGTGGAAAAGATTTTGTCCAGGAACGTGCAATGGTTTAATTTTTTCAGATGGGAGATCAATACGTAGGCATGGGTTGTGAAGACAGTCATGCTTTGAAGAGCCCTTCCTGAGCAAAAGTAAGAAATGTCCTTTGAGTTATTGTAGCACAGAGCTGATGGAGTAGTTCCTCTAGTAGGAAGAGAGGAAAATTGAGGGTAATGCTTATGAAAAAATTTTTCCAGTCCATGCTATATGAGAATACATTTAGGTTGTGATTTTTTAAAAATAAATAAATTGTATGTACCTGGGACCTTGTCAGAACTGTTACAAAACACTGTAGTGGGATTCTATTGGAGTTCATAGCATATATATGCTGCACTTCACTATGAAATCTTCTTATAGCTTTACCATCAGAATGCTGAAGAGCTATTGACAGAGAGATTTTGAAATTCAATGCTTTACATTTATTATGTGTCTTACCTAAACCATACTAGGAAAGGAAGGACTATTATCCCAACCCCAGTTATAAGGCAAGTGATGCCTACATGATCATAAGGCTTTTCATGACTTTCTTCCCTAGAATGAGCTTGTGGCAGAAGAGTTAAATAATAAATTTTATCTGTCTATTATTTTTATATATTGTAGAACCAAGGAACTCCAGTCATAAGCCCAAGGCTTCTTTATAGTAGGTGCTGTAGAAACACAAAATGTGGTGTCAGTCCCTGCCTGTAGAAGTTGAATTTATTGTGCAGTGTCAGGCTTTCAGATTAACTGTGAGAGCATGCTGCTATCAACGTGTTTTTTAACCTTTTGATATATTTACAGGTGTTCTGGCTGTTCTGATTCTTGAACAGGAATATCAAACAGATGCTAAGAGCATCCTGTGCTACGATAGATAAACTGCTGCCTCTGTATCTTTCGAGGATGTCTTAATCTCTTGAAGACTGTATCACGTTGTGATGATCTTTGTGTTCTTGAGCCTTGCTCTGTCAGTTGTTCTGGAGGGAAAGATAGTTTTGTAAGACACTAAACAGTCAACTTTGGTGAAATTTTGCCAGGAAAGTTGCATCTGGGGGCAATAAATATATATGAAGTGAATTTGTCCAGCTGTACTTATACCTCTGAAAAAATGAGATTCATAATTGAATTCCTGTGTTATACTGTGGATGTAGTCTTTCTGCCAAGTAGCAGCCCCTCATGTATTTCTTTATAGCTGTTATTTTTTTCAAATCTACATGGCTCCAGTTTCTAGGGAGATTTAACAGTATTAAAAGATTTTAAAAGACTCAAAACCTCAAAATCCAACTTTGCCTGAATGAACAAAACATTAAGAGAGGAATTGGAGTTTGCTTTTACATACACAGAACAAAAAGAGCAATACTGGAGCCTGCAGGCAGAGCCAGGGTTAATAGACCCAAGGAGTCAATTAATTTTTTGCTCTGACATAAATTAGGACAGCAAATTGCACTGTCATATGTGGAGATTGTCCAGTCTTGAGACAGGGATAAAGGAAAAGACCTTGAAAACTAAACAAGCCATTGTAACAGCTATGTAGACTGAAGTACAGAGAAAAGGAAGACCATATACCATAAAAGTGTTTATAGTTAATGACTGATGTCTTGTATTGCTCTTGGGAGTTAAGTGGATACTTTATCTTACATAATTTGAAAGGTTGAATGGTAAATGGTATTGCTGTGTATGGTTATGAACTCTGAAAAAGTATCCAAGAGTTTAAGTAAGATTCTGTTTAATGGTGGTTTTGTCACTGATTTTGTTGTGTTTGAATATTTAGGAAGGCTTGTGGGAATGGGCAAGATGGCCTCAGGCAAAGGTAGAAAGATGGAAAGGAGCGAAGAAGGAGGACTGAGAAATTCATAGCTTCAGAAGCAGAAAGATAAAAAGAATTGGAAACTAAAAGTATCAGTTTGAGGTGGGAAAAAATAGGGGAAGTTCTTCCATGCTATTGTTTTGGTTCACTCTTTCCTCTTCTTGCTGATCTAGTTTTCCTGTCCTCTTCTGCTCTGGTCATCCATTTCCCCTATCAGAAATGTTTTCCTCCCAGCTGTTTGGCCTGGTGAAATACTGGTAAAATGGTAGAATGAATGTTAATTATATAGTGGAAGAAGGTAGAATCCAGTGGCTGGCTTCCCTGGGTAGAAATTTTTTAAACAGGCTATTCCTTTAGTATGTAGGCAGTTCTTTTGGTTATAGAACAAAAATAAACATAGTTATTAAAAACTTATTCAAAACCTTTAAAATTCTTTTGCTTAGTTTTCAAATGGAGAGAACAGAACAGATCAGTCTGACCCAGGAGATACAGCTGTAGTCTCAAAGTGACGATTATTGTTAGAAAATTATTCCACATAGGAGATTTAGAAAGATAAGTTCTCTTTCCACAGAATTGGCATAATTGAATGTTTACTTCTTTACTTGAGTTCTTGAGGAGTGGCTTTCTTAATATGCATAGTCTGAAAGCCAAGTCCTCATTTTAGGATGTAATTTAAACTGAATTGCGCACAGGAGCCTGAATGCATCAATTTAACAGAGTTACAAGAGAAGAATATGACAGTTTTGAATTTTGCTTTCAATGAGGAGAGGAGATCAGAAGAAACTCTGATAAGCTTTTTGGCCTCAGTTGCTTAACACCCCAGCCATCTGACTTTGCACTTTCAGAAGCTCCTCTCTATTAGACTGATGCCTTAATATTACTTTTTTTTAATGTAAAACCTTTGACTCCCAACAATACAGGAGTTATGAAGTAGAAAATAATTTTAAATGGCTTATTTTTAGAATGAGTAAACATGGTTTGCCTCATTGCTGTGGCACTCATGTAGAATGCACATTCCTAGTCTCTAGCAATAAGTAAATATTTATTTTGCAGAAGCTGTTTTTCAAAGCCTTGTTCATAAGCTGTCCATTAATCACATAGAGCTCGAATGTGGGCATAGGTATTTGTTGCCAGAATTTCTGATGTTTTGTGTCAAGTCACATGTTCATTATATCTATAATTTACTTTCTATGCAGTTTAAAGCTCTGATTTGTTTTGTAAAACACGATGTGTAGTCTATGTGTCCTTGAGAATCTGTTCACCCCTCTTCCCACCATTTTAGTTCCAGGATTTTCTCCATTAACAGTCATAGTTTGGACTGAAAGAAGGAGATCAAATTCAGGTCTTTGCTTCTGGAACTCATCCCAGACTTCAGCTACTCACACTTTGGGTATAATAATTTTTGTGCATTTTATGAAGAACACCTTGTGTGCAGGCTGTTGTGTGCTCCTGACTTTGCCTCAATCCAAGATCAAAATTTAATTTCTTTCACTTTGCGGTAACTGCTGAGTATAACAATTCGAAGACCCAATTTAGGCTCTATTGAAAGAAAGATTTCTTTATTGGCAGTTTTACAGAAGTAGCAAAGACTCTTAAATAAAAGCCAGTATAGATATTAAAATAAGTGTGACTGGAATGTAAACCAAAAGGGCTTTGTCAACCTGTTCCTAATACTACGTTGCAAAATATGTCTTAAAATTGTCGTACAGGGCAGAATGTCTTGCCTCACACTCCTTGAGAAGTGTTTCTGTGGGTGTTTCTGAGGATTCTGGGTGATATAATCCATAGATTCTGGCAGGTCATTATATATGCCTTAGTGAATAATTGGGAAGATTCCAATCCTGACTGATCAAATTTAACTTGCATTTATTGTTTCTTTTTGGAGAACAGCTGAATTGGTCTACATTTACATGTAAACTGATTCACCTAGGCTCGAAGCTTAAGACCAGGACAAATAGATATGACTTACCAAGGAAGATGAGGACTCTTGAGCTCCTCTGTGACACATGGCTGTGATGATGCAACCCTTCTGAGGTCAGATTTGGTCTGTCTCAGCCCCTACTGTAGGAAACCTCTCAAACCAATTCATTCTTTCTTATTCCATCTTTGGCTACCTGATAAGCAAAGCTTCCAGCCATTTTCTTCTGGTGGGTTGTCAGATTTTTCACCTGTGGCAGCAGGAGCCTGGAAGTGTACAAACCTTTGAGGGCCAGTTGGGGAAAACTCGTATGTAAGGAGGGCTTTATCTGTTCGACTGTGTTATTTCAAGCAGTCATTCTATGATTGCCCCACCAGATTCCTGGAATCTGCTGCTTTGGCCAGGTCTCATCAGAACATCAGCCTGGTTTTGCCACATTTAAAGCTATTCTGTGTTCATTCCTTCTGTCATGTTGACTCACATTCACTTGACTTCTTTGCATAATACTTGCCAAAATTCAGTGCATTTAAACATGTATTTGTGCTGGGAAAAGCTTTGGGTTGCTCTCTCATTCAGCAGGATGATTACCTACATGTTTAATTTCTAAGCCACCTGGTCATTTCCAGTCAAGAATATGTTTACAAGCATGCTTTAGTCTTGTTGAGCCCCCTAAGCATTCTTCAGATGCTTTAAGTCAATGTTACATTAACTTGGAGCTTTACGAATAGCAAGTTGGAGAAGAGGTCAGAGGCAAAATAACTGAAGATTCGTAGTGCAGTGGAGATGTGCTAATACTGATTTGAGGAGGAATTTTAATAATCTGAATTTTCCTTTTCTTTTTTTTCCCTCCCTCTGTCTGAGTAGAGGGAATTCTTCACTGACACAGCTTTCACTGCGGACACTTGAGAAGTTTGTGGTCTGAGGGCTGATAACTGTACAAGGATCATCCAAAAGACAAGTTTGGTGACTAGGTGTTTATTCATAGCTCAGATGACAATGCTCAGAGCTGCTAGCAGATAGAATTTTTTGTCTGGTACAAAGTGCAAAGACCTGTGATGTATGCCAGTCCTTCTTAAAAAAAAAAAAAGAAATTACCAATATAAAATCAAAACATTCATTGCAGAATTAAAGTACGTAACAGATCAATTAGGTATATATTGTGAGGGGAAAAAAGCATTACAATGAAAACCATTCTTATATCAAAGTATTAAAAAAGCACAAGTCTTAAGTGTAAAGCTCTGCTAATCAGAATATTGTTCTGCTTATATTCTGTCACATTCTTTTTTTCCCCTGTCTGATCTACCAGTAATAATACAGTATGATTACCAGTAATTACCAGTAATTATGTGGGGAAGGAGGAGCATCGCCCCCATCATGTATACTTAAATGAACATCAGTGAATTAATTAACACTGATGCTTAATCTGGCATCTTTAGGTTTCAGGTTTAGCGCTTCTGTTGAAATTAAGCAGTGACCATTCAGAACCCTCATGGATATTGCTACAGGTGCTCTACTTTACCTCTGGAGAAGGGGATGGATTGTGTTAATCAGCCTACAGAAACACCCATATTATGTGAAAGTCTGGCACTTCTGAAGTTAATAATTTTGTCACTGAGGCAGGAGCCGATGATCTAGGAAAGGCAAGCTGGAAATTTGAGGAAGCAACAAGATTGCAATGAATTATCTTCCCTTTTTCATAACCATAAAAATGTAATTACTGTAATATACAGTATATGGAGAGAAATAGTACTTTCAGCATGGAAAAGAAACAGTTTATGGTTTACACTTAAAATCAAAACTCAAAATCCTGCCCAAACACAAATTTCAATACATTCTGTGACGTCACTATTTCTTCTCTAAAAATAACTCAATCAACAGTGGCAATCTTTGCAGTTCTTCATGTAATAGCTCAAAGTCTATTGGTTGATATAAGCATATTGTTTGGAGCAGCTCTGCCATGAGGTACCTTTTGGGTTCACACCTGGTCCTCTGTTTCTTAGGACTTCCACAATTCAGTTGACAAACTGTCTGCTTTCAAAGGTCAGAAAGTGCAAAATCTTGCTTTATGAGCACACAAGAAGGGACAAGGCAAAATACCTAGACTCTTCTGTGTAGTACTCTTAAAAAGTTAACTAGATTCCTGTGGCATTGCAATACTGCTGAGGCTGCAGGTGAGACTCAGAGAGGTTCTGCTGAGGATCTGTTTTTCCAGAAAAATAGGCAGGTTCAAGTGAATTAATAGAACTGAAGTGATGAGTGTGTCTCTTTTCTCAAGCTTGTTATGCCTGCCTCTGTTTAAACAGGACTTGGGCTTGTTTAGTCTCAACATTGAACATGACAGCATACATAAGGATGTCAGCAGTGCCCAAATAACAGGAACTGTCTCCTTTCTGATAGCAGAGGCAGGGGTCAGAAAGGAGACTTCTGCTTCCAGCATCCTTCATGATGGTGGCGAAGCTGCCAAGCTCAAGGTTTCAAAAAAATTAGCTTAAATTAATACTGGGCAGGGAGGGACTGGTGTAGCCCTGGTCTAGATGCACAGCTGCAAGATGACTCAGGAACACACTGCCAGTGCTGATGGTGAGGAGTCAGTTCTGTCACACATGCACACATCCTTTCAGCATAAGTGTATTTATTTAGGCATTTGTTTAAGTTTTTAAAAGCTCTGAGCCTTTGCCAGGGCTTCTGGGCTCCCAGCTTATTTCAAAATCAGTAGGATGATGGCTAAACATAGAGTTAGTTCCTGGTGTTGAAAAAATCCCTGTTTAACAACTCAGTGCTCCTGCACTGTAAATGAAGGAAGGTATGAATATTTACTTTCCTGAAAGAAGTGTTGCATCATTAATATCTGTACAGTTCTTCTTTATTAAATATGCTCATCTTTTCATATTTGGTGCTGCATAAAAGAGAATTGTGTATGTGAGAGCAGTGGCTTTTCCCAGGAGCAGCAGCTCAGAAGTTCCCTGGTTGGAGGTGTAATGCTAATGCGACAGTGCCTCACATCCCATTGCTCTGTTTCTTCCAGAAACCTCAAAAGAGGCAATTATGATCCTTTGAAATGCTGGTAATGATGTTAGTGCTGCATAGGCTTGACTTGGTCTGTCAGACCAAGGAAAATATTCTGAACAGGGAATTCATGTGTCTCTTTTTAAACACAACTCAGTCAAGTGTGGAAATGCTCAGCTCTAATGATAGTAAACGGAAGTGGTGTATAGCATTTTGTAGCATTTCTCAAGCCTGGCTGAAACTTTGGATACAAACCGCCATGGCTGTGGCTTTGCTTTATTACAACTTTTCGTTCTTGGACATAGTGATGTACTCAATCTTGCTGCAGTTTTGATGGAAGTAGAATCTGTCCTGTAGCCTTAGATATTTCATTTGGCAGTTGTAGGATTTTCTGTCTTGTCACTTCCCCTTTTTTTTTTCCTCTTAGGTGAACATTTTATCAGTAATTTTCCATGTTGTGAACTTAAGCTCTTGAATTTTTTATCTTGTTTATTTGTGTATTGCAGCTGGTGCTCAGGATAAAATTGGCTGGGCATTTGGCTTGGGTTTGGAGAGGCTGGCCATGATCCTGTATGATATCCCTGACATCCGACTGTTCTGGAGTGAAGATGAACGCTTCTTGAAACAATTTATTGGGCCTCACATTTGGCAAAAAATAAAGTTCCAGGTAAAATAACAAATATATGATAATAATTTATTGTCAGTTAGAAGTATGTGTATCCCTAGAGAATATCACATAATTGAAAGTCTGTGCCATTAACTGATTAGGTTTTAAAGCAACAGCTTTACAGCTATCACGGTTCTCTGATACACTCCCATAAAATCCAGCTTTTGATGGTAACATTTTTTTCAACCAGATAATATTATAAGTTCCTGCTGATACCCATTGAACATCCCTGGTATGAGTAATGCTTAAGCACATATTTAACTTCTAAATATATCCAGAATAAGGATTGATTAAGACCTATGTCTGATTTGGTTATGTTCTTGAATTGTGTCTCAAGAATTCTGTGTCATTATAAATATGTGTCTGATGAAGAGCATTCAAAGATCATAACACATTTGCAGTTTTTTCCCATTGTTTTCACTATACATTCATTGAAGTCAATGTGAGTTTGCAATGTTAAACTTTGGTAAAATGCTTTGTGAACGTGTCTGGCCATTTTCAAGATGTCAACTCTTTTCTCCAGGCGACTGGTGGGGAGAGTGCAGGCTTAGCTTGTATTTGTTTTGTAACTCCTCTACTGAGGTGATTTTGTAGTTAACAACTTCATCTTACTTTTCTGTACTTACAAAGCAATCAGGCATAACTGTATTGAGTGGAATTGCTACTTTCATAATACTCTTCAGCATCAGCATGGGAAGGTTCAAGTCAGGTGTCATCAGCTGGTCTTTGGGAGAGTTGAGCTGATGTAGCTTTGTAGATGCTTGGTGAAGTCTGAAGTGCTAAAGCAGCAAAATACTTTTTGCTGCTGCCTTTTACCATTTTACTTGCTTTCTTTGTAAACAGCTTGATTATGTTTTTTTTAAGAACTGAAAATATAAAAGGGGAAATCAACAGTGTAGCACTTAGGTGATGTTTGACGAGTCTCTACATTGAATCAATAGCAGCATCCTTTTTTTAATTCATGGCAATTCCCACACATCTTCTCTAGTATAGTCAAAATAGTGTTTGAGATAGGTTTGGTGAGTGGATTTTGGTTTTTTTGGTTGCAGTTTTCTGATTTGGGTAAGAGTTTGGGATTTTTTTTTGATTGGTTGGTTTTGGTTGGGTTTTTTTTTTATTTTCTTTGGTGATAGCTGGCATTAGGGTATTCAGCTTGTAGTTTATTATCACTTACAGAAAGAAGACAGTTTTTTGCCACTGTTCCTAAACATAGATCTGCTTGTAGGTTTCCTTAACCTCTTACAGAATGTTTGTTCTTTTCAATAAAGAATGTTCAAATCTCCTTTTCAGGTCGTGTTTTTCTCACTGGTGTTGCTCCTGAGGTTGTGGCTTGATTTATAGATTGCAATCTGATCTCTGAGAGGGAGTTGCATGTCTAATTTCTCTAAGTTGCATATAATCTTCATGTTCAGCTTCAGATAAGTCAGGTGTAGTGAGTCAATCTGAAGATGCCAGCGGCACAGCTTACTGTGGATAGGCTCAGAGGAAAGGACATGTTTTCTAGGAAGCTAAAAGGCAAATTTTTTTATTAATTGATGCTGTTTGGTAGCATTAGCTGAGCAGGAGTCACCAGGAGTAGGTGGGTTTGTATAGTTTTTCTGGGTATCTATGTCATCGATAGAAGAGTGGTGACAAGGTCTTCGTGGGTCTTTGAGCATTTCTTGTTGCTGAACAGTGTTGGTTTCAGCTGCCATTGGCTCAGCTTGGAAAAAGGAGAAAAGTTCTACAACCCAGAACTGATGTTGTAGGGACTCATGAAGTTGAGGCTTGCTAGCTGAAACACATTTTGAAGTAATAACATGAACCAGGAGGTATGGTGCAATAGGTGGGGAACTTCAAGGAAGAGAAATTGTCAGCTGCCAGTGTGCTCTAACTTGAACCAAAGGGAAAGACTAGAGTAATATTACCAGCCATTACCTACTGCTTTATCACATTAGTGTGTTGGCAGCTGTTGTATCCCAAGAAATAGGACAATGAAAAGTATACAGACTGGGAGAATGAGGGGTATGTGAGTGGGGCAGCAGAGATGGAAAAATGAATTATTTTCAATATTTTCCTTCTCTCTTCTAAAGAAAAGGGTATGGCCAGTGTTTTAGAAACAGATTTTTGCTCTGGTATCAACAACTTCTTATGGAATTTTTATTTTTTAAAAAAATTATTTTTTCTTTTATTTTTATTCTTTTTCCCCCCCCCTTTCCCTTTTAATACATACATGCACACACCTGACTTGGATGTTTCATTTTCAGTTTTGGTAGTAATTCTCTGTAATTCTTAGCATACATTTTTCAATGCTATATCTGAATATAAGGAACTAGAGGCAAGCTTGGGTTTTTGTTTAAAAGGAAATCTGTGTCCAGCTTTCATCTGGTATCTTACTCTGAGCTTTTTCAAGCTCAATACTGTACATACTTCTGGTACATACTGGCATTGTTTTTTAAAGGGTTAATAACCCTTCAAATGAAAATATAATTAAATACTCTGTGGTGCTACCGTAAGATCTCAAGTTTTTTCTTCTGCTCTATGTTATTTTTCAGGTATGCTGTAAAACCAAGTTAGCAGATCTTCTGCACCTGTCTACTTTCTAAAGAGTCATAATTAATTAATCACATGGTTTATTCATATCATATTTGAAAGAAAACTTTTAGCCTGTCTACCAGCGTTGATGTTGTAAGAAATCTCAATGGATATTTGAAAAGTGTCAGATTTTCTGCATGCAAAACCATGCAGTACTTTTCAGCCTCATTAAGCTGAATGAAGACAGACCAGGTACTTTGAGAGCCTTTCATGACACAAATTTAATCCTGTAGCCTCAGAAGGTCTGGATAAATGTCCATCCTTATGTGCTTAACCAAGATAGACCTCTCAACCTTTGGGTACTGTCTCCACCCTTTCTTATAATATGAATATGATCCACCAACATAAATACTTTTCTTTCTGTTCACTAAAACATTCTTCAAACACATGAAGTCCACACTGCATAGCAGTAACCTTTAGCTGGGCTAAATATACTCGCTCAAAACCTGAATTTAATTGGAGTATTTTCTTGGGACTTAAAAGTACGTATTTTGTGTCCTTTAACAGCCTGAATGTGTCAGGCTTTTCCCTGTGTCATCAGTTGCTCAGTATATGTATGCAGGCTTCAGTAGGTCAAAAAGCTGCTGGGAAAAGCTGACAGTGCTTGTACCAATGTGGCCACTCAGCACAGTGGTCTTAGAGGGCTTCTCCCCACAGATCAGATTATTGCATGGATTTGGATTAGCAAATTGCTCTAGCTGTAATCTGACACAAGTCACAGCAGTGTGGGGGATCAGAGGCTGGTAACTTGCCTTCAATCACTTGTGTAGGGCTTCTGCTCAGGCTGTGAAATGAAAGGCTGAGGATGGACAGGGCAGGAAGGACTAAGAACCTGCAAGGCATAATCTAATAAAACAAATGGCTTGGTTCCAATCTAAGTACACTGTGCTACATCCATGTTTGTCAGGGCTCTGAGCATTGTCCCATGTAACCACTTTCCGGTTCATCCTGAGCCAGCATTCTTACAAAAAATAGATGTGTCCGTGGGTTGACAACTCCCAAGAAAAAGTACAGAAATGAAATGCTATTTAGAGAAGGGAGGCACCCATAGTTCAGATGGACTGTGGAGTGCCCAGAGGTGTTGATTAAGATGAACGGTCTCTGGTGGCAGGATGGTTCCTGGAACCTCCATCATTTTGCTGCCATACTAAGCAAGCAGCACGTCATGTCAGTTGTGTTCTCTCCTCACAAAGTCACTTCCATTTGATGCTGTCTGTGGCTGCTGTTGTTTTAAAGTTACTTATTTATATTGCAGATGAGCCTTGTGGTCTGGCCTGAGGTCAAGCAGAGTCACGTTTATGGCTGTTGTGAGAGAAGCAGTGGTACGGAGGGAGTCTGGATCAGATTCCTAGCAAAACTACAGACTCCCCCTGTAAGATTATGGGAGTTGCTGTTGTCTTCTTTTTCTCATTTGTGCAATATCTGCAGTGAGCTTAGCACCACCTGCTTTTTACTCCCCCTCCCCCCTTCATTATCTTCAGGGGATGCTCCTTCCTTATATCTGCTGGCACATTTTGTCTCTCCAAACTCAGTTCCTTCATACTCAAAATAATAGACTTTCTAACCAGGATCATTCTGATGGTGTCAGAATAACTAAAGCTTCTGGAGCAGCTCTGCTGGGAGACCTGAGGGGCTAGTAATTTTTGGCAGTGGAGTGAGGAAAATTTACAAACAACTTGAATTGACACTGCTCACCTTCTGTGCAGCTGCAGCCAGAATGGTGTATGTGGCCCTAATCTAGGAGAGTCTCTCTGCTTTGAAAAGTGAACAGTCAAGGTTAGCAGAGATGAGAAAAATCAGACATCAGAAAGATGTAGTTGTGTGGAAAGAAGCAATTCATTATACCAGAAAGGAAGTCAAAGCGGGCTCCTCTTTCTCCTGTGCATGATAGCAAAGGCTGGGCATTCCTTGCTCCTTGCTCAGTGTGCCATAGGAATTAAAGTCCTATTCTAATGACAAAGGATTTATCCAGTAGCCCAGTTTGCACAATTTGCTGTATACGTGAGCCCTCTTATTCACACAGTTAGACAGTCCAGCTTTTCTACCTTGCTGTGCACTTTTCAGTTCTCTGAGACAGTCATCATCCCTGTGCATCTTTCCTGTGCACATGCTTAATTATTGCTGGGAGACATAGAGCTGGTCCTGAAATTTTAGAAGATGCTGAAAATAAAATGGACCGTCAGATCCAAGGGGAAACTTTTGCAAATTAAACCATCTTAGTGTATATCCTTTATTCCATGCTTGTGAGAAGGAGAGCATCTGATGTCTATGCCATCCATTTCAACCAGTTTGATCTTATTATGTTCACTGCACAGGGTGGGTCTGTCTGATTCATCATTAGTATGCTACTCCATATAATTTATATTTATCTCCTTATACTGTGATTAGCTTTATTTCCCAATAAAAAGTAAATAGATTCACTGGTTGCTACATTTTCAGATATTTTTCATCAAGATTAGGTAACTCAATGCTAAAATGGTTATTCATTTGTTATGTTTACTTTGTAATAGTGCATCTATTAAAGGCAAATACACAACCATTAGTATGTAAATTTAACTTGGATATCTGAACAAACGAGGTATAACCTGAACTGTGATTTATTGTCTAATTAGTTTTACCCTAATTGAAGATATATAATGTGTGTGTATCCATGTGGAGGTACAACAGAGTGTAGATAGATGATGGTGTAGTGTAAACATTTTATTAGTATGACTTTGTGAAGGTTGAAATTCTAAGAGTGACTTACGTAGATCATCTTAAATGAATGTCAATAAAACCTTACAGAGCTGTATATCATCTCAGGTTTTTTATGCTCTACAGAACATCATGAAACTCTCTTTTTAGTGTTGGATATGCATGGAAAGCAAGCAAAAGCACCTTCTTCATTGCAGAGATGCTGCAAAGCTGCACAATTGGATTAAAAATCACTTGATCATCTTCTCATCAGGATGTTCTATCTTGTGTCATTTGTAGATAGTGCTGGTATTGAAGCTCTGGGAACATGAGCCCTCTGGCCCCAGTCAGGCAAAGTACTGAAGCACATGCTGAGCTTTAAACTTGCAAGTAGTCCTATTTAAATCAATGGGATAGTTCCTGTGCTCCATCAAATATAACTTAAATGCCTAAATAGTTTCAGGTCAGAGATCTCCATACTTTCTGGGATCCAGCTGAGAGTGATCAGCACCTTGCAGGGCTGAAGCAGTAGAAACTTTCAAAATGACTGTTATAAGCAAAGAAGAGTTTAATCTGACAAAACCACAAACTTTGGTTGCAACATCTTCGTTCTAAGCCAGTTTTATTGATCAACACTTGGGTAAAGAAAGTCAACAAGCAAACATCTAGAGAGTAAACAGACCTGAAGTTCCCATTCTCAACTAAAGAAAATTGGCTGAAAACACAGTAAGGAAATAAGAAAATAGGGGTTCGGAATGTGGAGACAGGGTGGACAGACACGAGACTAAATACAAGGAAAAACAAACCACTGATATAAGACAAAGTGAGAGGAAGGTAGAAGAGAAAAGTGCTGTACTTTGGGCATTGGGGCAATATGAAAAATTCTGGTTTAAAGTTAAGTTTAAGCCAGTTGTGGGGGGTGGGGTGAAAAGGGGGGAAAGACAGGAAAGGAGAGTAGATTTGAGAAAAAAAAACCTACTGGGACTGATCCAGAAGTCTTTTTCTAGGTAATCAGAAAATCTTCCTGAGTTTTGTACTGTACACATCTACTATTGAATGATCAAAAAGTGTGAGTGACCACAAAAACTATGACCTCAAGCCATCAAAGCAATTTTGTACTTTAAAGTATTATCATCAGTTTCGAGATGAGAGTGGGGGACTTCAAATTTTGGTTCTGGATTTGAGAAACATTTGGTGTGTCAGAACCCAGGCCCATGAGTAAGGCTGCACTGAGATGGTATTCACAGAATCACAGAATATCCTGAGCTGGAAGGGACCTACATGAATCGTCAAAGTCCAACTCCTGGCCCTGCACAGGACCACCCCATGAGTCACACCATGTTCCTGAGAGCATATTACTCTCAGTAAAAACAACTACTGAGAAGGGATGCAGTTTCTGACAAACTAGCTGCTGCCCTTTGAGCTAATACGAGTGATGCAGGTTTTCTTGTATACCCTGTTTCCATCCCTCCACCCACCCTCTACAATCTAATTTCACTGATAGCCTCCCATTGAATCTGAACAAATCAGCAATAGTTTAATTCCTTTCTACTTGTACTTTTCTAAGTAAATAAAACGAATAAATAAAAAAAAGTCAATAACCCTTTGTGCTTAGTTTAGTTAGTGATATTTATCTTATGTACTATCTCTATCTGTTGTCTGCTGTAGTACCAAAGGGTAAATCCATGGCATACATTTAGCAGCCACCTTGGTAATAGTCAGATGTACAGAGAAGCCTATGGTGTTTGTTAGCAAATGCTGCAGTCTTCTTCTCTTTCACCTATGTTCCTTGAAAATACAGAAAGTATTTCTATGTTGTTTTCACAGTCTTAGAATATTTGAAAGCTCTCTTGTTCATCTCTGTTAACTTATCCCAATAGTAGATTTGGTCTAGGTGGTGGTGACTTCAAGCAAAATAACTGGTTTGAGCTGTTCTTTCTGGATGTTAGGAGCTTTCTGCTTCATTTTCTGCTTTGTTTCTGCTCTGTGCCAACTGTCCCAGTTGGAATTTGTTTAGAGTGAGTGGAGTATATGTGTATATGTAAATATATGTACAAAGAGCAAAAATATTTCATCCTTACTTTCAGTTGTCTATGCTAACACACACTTTAGTCAGCAGAAGAATTTTTATGACAAGGCAAGTAATTCTAAAACCTAGATGTAATTATGTATTTCCTCAAATTTTCCATTATGTGGGACGTCCAGGGCTTTACTAACAAACCAAGCAAATACCATGGAGGTTTTTGAAAGCTAGCGATATGAAATACCAGTGTGTCCACCTGGAAGATGTCCTCTCTTTTGACTGCAAGTCCAGAGACAGCAGTTGAAACTTTTCTTTGTTTGAAGAATTTTTGTGGTTTTGTGACTGCTCTCTACCAGTTGTTCCCATAGCCTTGGTTCTCACAGTATCAGGATGAGAAGCATAATTTTTTTTCTTTCCCATGTGTAGTGGTTTGAACCTTGTTTTCCCCCAGAGGCTGAAAAGTGGTAACCCCCAGGGGTGGAAACCCCTGGAAGTTTTGAAGTTCTGTCCAATGAGTGCTCCTGCAGAAATGTAAACATATCACAAGCACCGGAAGAGAAGAGTTGTAGTTGGGTTGGAAGAAGAAGCAGCCATGTTGTAGGAGCTCACGAGGAAAGGGGCCCGGAGCCCCTCGGGGCCTCTGGGGCCCCCCAGCCCCAGTTGGGGGCTACAGAGACTTGGAACAGTGTTAAGCTGGACTATGTGTCTGTAGCTGTGAACTGGGAGATGTTTTCCATCTTGAGTGAGCAGAGACAAAGCAGAAGCGGTGGCAGCGTCCAGAGGTTATGGCTAAGAGCCAGGACAGATAAGAACTGAACCGGAGGAAGCAGCAGAAGCTAGCAGCAGAGCTACGGAGTTCTGGGGGTAAGAACTGTACCAGACCCCCCAAACTCCTTTGAGACCTCCTGGAAGGAGGAAGATGATGGACTCTTGCTTGAAAGAGCCTTGAAGTGCAGCATGCACTGCAGAGAGGAGCTGAGAAGCTCAAAGGCGTCCTGAAGCTGGACCGGGATGGAGAAGGAATGCGGGGGGGTTGACCTTGGCCCCCCTCGCTGCTGCTGCTAAGCTAGCAGCCTTGAGACAGAGCACGGAGCTCTGCAAAGGGGAATTTGAATCCCCTGAGGAAGGGACTTTCACGAAGATGCCCCTGCTGGCAGCCCACAGGTGAGGCCTTCACTTGGACTGAAGGAGAGCCTAGGAGCTTGGAGACCCCCTTGTGTGTATTGAACAGAGATCCAGCTACAACAATCCAGTTACTGCTGCATGCATGAGATGAGGCGACCTGCTGCCTTAGAAGGGATTCCTGCTTTGGGACTGGAAGGGGTCTGTCCTTCTTTCCCTCCTGGACTTTTATTTGGAGGGGAGAAGAGATCTGATCCATTGTAAATACTATATGTCATGGTAGAGATAGTTGTGATTTTGTGTATAATGTGTTATAGTATTTATTTGTACAGTCATTGTAATATATTCTCTTTCCCCCATTCTGAGTCTGGTGTGTTTTGTCTGGAAAAAACCCATCTCACATTAGGTTGAGATGTGGGAGGGGGGATGGAGCTAGGGAATTGGATTTTGGGCTATCTCAAACTATGACACCATGTACCCATGTTCCCATATACTGTTTTGCTTTGGTGTTCAAGAGCTACCACAGAAGCTGCTTTTGTGGCTACACTGTGAGGTGACTCAGGGAACCCTTTTTCCTCTACAGTTCCTAAAAGCCATATCAGTGCCCTGATCCACTTCTCAGTGCTGCTTCATGCCCTCAGCACAATTGAAGAGACAGCACTTTTGTTTTTGGAGACAGTATAAAGGTTGAGGGGTGAATATGGAGAGAATGTGGTATACCCAGGTGTGTCATCAATATGAGTGAAGGACATTTCCAGCAATTGAGAGCAGACCACTAGAGACTTCCTTCCAATTTGTAAAGAAAAAGAAGCTACTGTAGCCTTGACTGCGTTTTGAGCTCACTTCAACATGATGTAGATGAATTTCCAGTTATGAATGCTGCTGCACTGTACAGTTCCTGTCAGTAGAATCATTTTACTGCTGATGTCTTCTTTTTTTGTAGGCAAAAGCCAATGCAACCCAGTCAAAGTACACCTGATACTATCTAAATGATTACTTAGCAAAAACTGCAATAAGCTTCAAAAAGCATATATTACTGTGGTTTGCTCTGATCTCTAACCCTCATATATTTGCAATTTGACTGGTTGAGGCTCTTGAGAACAAATAGCTCAGAAATGAGTAATTCCGTTGCTGAATATATCAACCAATCTTTGTTGCATCCCATATGTTGAAGTATAATGGTGATACATAGTGCTTAAATAAGCCATGGAGCAATATCAAGCAGTGATAAATATGCTGAAACCCACATTAAATTAGTATTAGGTGAAGGAGTAAACCTGGAAATCTAAAATAACGATAGATTTTGTATTGGTTATGTGAAGCTAGAACCAGCTGCTGGTGGTTTTGACAGGAATCCACAGATGTTCAGAGCTTTCAGTCATATTGTCTACAAAAGTATGTAGCTGGTAAGGGGGGTAACCCTTACACACTTGCCAATATTTTTTCAATCTTGGTTTAATTACACTGTGAATAACAGAATTCTGATTAAGAGGATGGCACAACAACAATTTTGACTTTAGCCTTTAGCCTTGACCTGAGAACTGACTCAATTTTCCCTACTCAGTATTTCTGTTTTCCCTGCTGTTTACAGTTGTAGTTGTCTTATACCTCCTGCCTCGGCATGTCTTCTCCAAACTACCCTAGGGTGGAAAGTTCTTCAGGACAGGAGTTACTGTTCTGTGCTCCATCTGCCTACTGGGACCCTGGTTTCTGGCTGGCAGTTCTAGGTAATTATCACAGTCTGAATATCCGCATGCCTTTAGCAGGGTTTAATACATCTTTGTGAGTATATGTTACGCATTTGATGTAAGAATAAACTTCTGTTTAAGACGTGCCTAAGCACACACTATGGAAGTATATGTCTTCAAAGGTGCAGGTATGTGTTGGTATGCACACACAACCACAGAAATACAAAGGGGAAAAACAAGCAAACAAAAGAGATGTCAAACCCGGTAGGAAACAAGCTCTAATTCTTTTTTCCAGTGTTGGATAAAAAGATAGGGTTTGTCATACATGGTTTACTTGTTAGCTCTTTTAACGTTTGTGCCGATGTTCTACACGCAAAAGATATACCTTTCAAAGAGCTTTTGATAAAGTGATCTTTAAAATCATGCCTAAACCCCTACAGTCATCTTCTGCAGTATGATTAGATATTGCAGCTCAGCTGTGGAGTGTCCCTGGGAAATGAGGGCTGGGGAGAACAATCTATGTGTGTGTGTATGCGTGAACAGGAGCACCTTTTGAAGTACATGTGTTAATAAAAACCCCCTGATTTTCAGCTACCACTTCTCTGATCAGAATATGAATTAGGCTACAGAGAATAGCCAAATGACAGAAGGCACAGTTGGGGAGAACCGTATTATTCTTATCATACCCGTCCTCAATTTCCGTCATCTTGTTAGTGTGAGAGACACATGAACCATAGCAATGACAGCCTAAAACAAAATGTGACAAGTAAGTAGTGCTTTGGGGTGCATATGCTGCAGAGGATTTGGTTTTGCAATCTTACAAAAATTAATCATGGGGAAAAAAACCCTCTTTTGAGGATTGCTTGTATCCTCCTGCTCCTGCACATGTGTTAAATCCAATTTGCATAATTGTTCCCTCACGTAACCTGTTCTCTTAAATCAGCAATAGTGAACCCATTTTCTGATTCTTGTAAAATAAGGAAAGGCATTAAAGAAATACCTGTTCTGCACCAGGATTCTGCTTGTAGAGATTTAAATGTTCTTTATGTTTTGTCATTACATACTGAAAAGCTTAGTGTACCTTTTGTGCTATTTGTGCTTGGTCTGTTCTCAGCTAATGGCTTCTTTGTAGTTTTCTGTTTCTAAGTGTTGTTACTCTTTAACAAGAGTATATAGCTTTAGGAAGTCTCAGGGTCGGTCTGAGAGGAAAAATTGAAGGCTTTTCTCCCTCTTCTGAGTATTGGACAAGTAAGGAGAATCTTTTATTTCTGTTTCTCTCTAGCTTACCTACTGTTCTTTAAAGTTAGATATTGGTTTTAGCTTGTTACACTACCTTGGTGTTTTATTATTGATTTTGAACTTTTGTATGAATTCAGTATTTAAGTGGGGAAAAAAGTGAAGTTGGCTACTCTGGAAACTAAAATGCTGGATTTTGCCCAGAGTCATAGAATCATAGAATCTTTAAGGTTGGAAAAGACCTCTAAGATCATCAAGATCACCATTATCTTAGCACCACCATGTTCACCACTAGGCCATGTCCCCAAATGCCACATTCACGCACCTTTTGAACACTTCCAGGGATAGTGCTGGCAGTGATTCCACCACATCCCTGGGCAGCTTTTTCCAATGCCACTTGGGCCGTTTTCCAAAGTCAAGAAGGAAACAGAGCTATTTCACTGGCAACGGAAATCATAAGAATATTTCAAAAGCACTAGTAACCTGCTCAGGTAAATTGCTATACATGGCAATTGTGATCTTTTAATTTCCTTGAAGCATAGATTTTTAGATGCAGTATTTACAGTAGTATTTCCCAGATAGTACAGATTAGCTCATGAGTTTAGAAGTGTAGAAAAATTAGGACATACCTTTGTAGCATAATAGTGTCCAGAGCATTATATCTGAAGTTATATCTGCCCATATATCACTGCTGTTGTTTTGGAAATCTCTATGCTTTTTAGGAAGGAGAGAGAAAAAAAGAAGTACAGCTTGTTAACTGGGAAGAAGGACTTTTTCAGGCATTGCATGTGCCTGCAAGATTTGTGATGCCAGCTTATTTTGGTGTAAGTCATATTCAAGTGTTCTAGAGTTTCTGCAATTTAAACAATAACTCTCTGGAATGGTGAATATAATGAGCAGAATAGGAAATACAATCAACAGTGCTTTATATGAGGTTTTTCATCTAAGCTGAAATAAAATATTGGGTGCACTTTGTTTCCATTGTTATGCTATGTATTTGGAAGAAATACATCTTCATATTGCTGCAGTCTCTTTCCAAATACTTGCCTTCTTTATTTAGATATAACTCTTTTATATGAATTGTTGATGGGTGCCGTATTTTACCCCATTGAGCTATTTATCTCAGTGTTATTATTAAGCATAACGAAAAAAACCCATGCAAACCAAACCACTTGAAAGGAGGGAACCTGACTTCTGAGCATGGCAAACACTGAATGCCTGCAGCAACCAATGCTTTCTGCAGGAGTTGCAGATGCTCAGCACTGCTGAAGAGGAAATTCTTAGTATCTACTGAGAAATTTGGTTTCTGCTGACTTACACCAGTTTATTACCTGTTCCTTGCAGACACGGTAGATACCTATTAGAGGGGTGTAGGACTGATGCATACAGTCTTTATTTGTTGATGGTTTGTTTTCTGACATCTGTGTCTTCTCTGCCCTTTTTGCCACTGCTACAAAAAAAGTAATAGAGTGATTTTGCCTGTGGGGTGGGATATTTTGGTAGGAAGGACTGACAGAATATAGACAACCTGTACAAAAGGCAGTCAAAAGTCTTAATTATTAGGTTTGGTGTGAGAATCCACTTTACCATTTTGGTGATTCCAACTTACTGGATTACTTCCCCAGGACATAGGCTTACTCATTTTCTATAGATGACACCACAACATAATAGGGATTGTCCCATCTGTTGCATTTTGTGTCACATCAGTTCTGTGGCAGCAATTGCTCAAATGGAAAAGAGATAACAGGAAAAGCATTTCCTGGTTTTTAGTTGTTCTGCAGTGATACATCTGTGATTGAAATGGGAGAAGATTAATTAGCACCGTGAAACCAACTAGCTCAGTAGGCCGTCAACTGGGAGGCTGGGAAAGAAGCATGAGAAAAAAGCCTATTTCTCCACAGTAGACATTGAACTGCTATAGGAAAATGTCAGGCTAATCTCTTCTTCACCCTGCTACTTTCAAAAGGGGGTTGTAAGAAGCTGAAATGGGTGAGTAGTAGAGAGACATCGCTTTTGGTGATTCTTCCTGTGAGTCCTATTCTGTTCTAGGGAAATGAGAAAATATTTTTACCATATTAAATACAGAGCGTGGAGTCCATCACTGGTATTTAGGAATAATTTGTATTTATCTTTTGGTGGTTTTTATAATCAGATCACAAGAGGCAAGGCATATCCAAAAGCCCAAGTGAATGGGTGTCTGGAAATCTCTCTGCTGTGTACACTGCAACATCCCTGCTATTAATAGGATTAGGTCAATCCTTTCTTTTTTTATGTCCTTCCTGATTTTTTTTCAATTCCTTACAAATCATATAAAAATAACCTTTTCAATGGCAATAGAAGTAATCCTTTCTGGAAAACTTCTCAAAAGGTATGCATTGTTTCTTAGGGTTTTAACCACAAGTCAGTTTAAAACACATATTTGCATTTAGAGAAGTGTATTGTGACTTTAAACTTGAAACATTTTTCATGACAAATTTAAACGAGCTTGATTTTAAAATAAAGTTGTTGCATTTTAAAATAATATTGTATGTAAGAATGCAGTGTCCCTTTTGCTGGGACCACAGAGGCTTAGTAACTAGCATTACTTTTGGATGAACATGTGTAAAGGCAAGCTTTCTACTCACTGAGTCTGCTGCAGTACCAGTCCTGCTGTCCATTCTTCCTGGTGCTTGGAGAAGGTGGAACAGCTTATGAAAGAAGTTTAATCCCTTCATTGACTGTTACCCATCTTGATTTTTTCAATGTCATAGTAGGTGTTGACTTTCCTTTGTCAAGCAGGCTCTTCTATAATAAGCTGTAACTTTCAGTGTGCAAGAAAGGTTGTACTTGTTCCTGTACATGTGTACGTGTGTGTGGATTTGTGACGAGACTTCGGAGGGCTTTCCTGATCAAAGGTGCTTGGTTAGCATTGGAAAAGGTGACTAAATGAGATAATGTGCAGAACTGCCTGGTGACTACTTAGGCAGAATATGAGCAACTAAACTCTTTCTTGTTGTGGACCTTGAGGGAACCTGGAATGTGGCTCAAGAGAGAAAATCTTATCTTCAACAAGACCCCGTAGGGTGTAGCTTATGTGGGAAGGGGACAGAGCTTACAAGGTGGCATACACTGCACAGCAGAGAGGAACCTGATCCACAGATTTGGCTAGGCAGCAGCTGTGTCATGTCACACTGAGTGCTGAGACTTAGCTAGAAAGTCAGGTCTGTGCCCCATAGCACCTCATTGCTCAACCTGGGTGTAGAGTCATAGAAGGGGTTAGGTTGGAAGGAACCACAGTGGGTCATTTGGTCCAACCTTCCTGGTCAAGCAGGGTCATTCTAAAACATATTGCATGGGATTGTATCTAGATTGTTCTTGAATATCTCCAGTGATGGAAATTCCAAAACCTGTTGCAGTGCATAGTCACTCCCACAGTAAAGAAGTTCTTCCTCATATTCAGGTGGAACTTCCTATGCATTGGTTTCTGCCTGTTTCCTCTTGTCTTATTGCTTGGCACCACCAAGAAGACCCTGGTTCCGTCCTCTTGAGGCCCCCTCCTTCAGATACTTCTATACATGGATGAGGTTCCCTCTCAATCGTCTCTTCTTGAGACTGAACAGGCCTAACTCTCTCAGCCTTTCCTTATAAGACAGATACTCCAGTCCCCAGATTATCTTTGTAGCCTGATGCTGGACCTGCTCTAGGAACTCCTTGTCTCTCTTGTACTAAGGAGCCCAGAACTGGACACAGCACTCCAGATGTGGCCTCATTAGGGCGGGGTAGAGGGGCAGGACCACCTATCTGCTAGCAATGTTCTTTCTAATGCACCCTAGGATACCACTGGCCTTCTTGTCCACAAGAACACACTGGGCCAGCTTGTTGTCCACCAGGACCCCCAGGTCCTTCTTCGCAGAGCTGCTTTCCAGCAGGTCAGTCCCCAGCCTGTCCTGGTACAAGGGGTTATTCTTACCCAGGTACAGGACCCTACATTTGCTTTTGTTGAATTTCAGAAGGTTCTTCTCTGCCCATCTCTTCCACCTATCATGGTCCCTCTGAAGGGCTGTACAGCACCCTGGAGTATTGACTGCTTGTCCCATCTTTGTGTCATCAGTGAACTTGCTGAGGTGAAATCTATTTCCTCAAGTAAGTCATTGATGGATAAGTTAAACAATACTGGGCCCAAGATTGAACCTTGAGGGACCCCATTAGTGACAGACCTCCAACTAGACTCTGTGCTACTAATTATGACCTTCTGGGATCCGCTCTTGAGCCAGTTCTCAATCCACCTCACTGTCCACTCATCCAGTTCGCAATCCCTGGGTTTGCCTATGAGGATGTCGTGAGAGACAGTATCAAAAGCCTTGCTAAATTTAAGATAGACAATATCCATTTCTCTCCCCTCATTCATCCTGGTAGTTGTTTCGTTGTAGATAGAAATCAGGTTGGTCAAACATGACTTAACTGTAGTGAAAGCATACTGACTAGTCCTGATGACCTTCTTGTCCTCCATACAGATACAGATTGCCTCCAGAGTGTGGTGCTCCGTCAGCTTTCCAGGGATCAATGTGAGGCTGACTGGCTGGTAGTTCCCTGGTTCCTCTTTCTTGCCCTTTTTGAAGGAAGCAAATGACATGAAGATGTCCAGTTTGTCTAGGTATTCTCTAACCCAGTCCTCCTTGACCAAGGGAAAGTCTTCCTTTCAAGATTCCTTTAACCTGGTCTCCTGGGTCAAAGATCTCTGAGGACGGGTCTTGTCAGTAAAGACTGAAGCAAAGAAGGCCTTCAGTAACTCTGCCTTCTCTGTGCCTCCCTATTACCAGGAAATAAATATTTCACCTTTGACAACAGTTTAATTTACCGTGTTTCTTGAAAACATTGTTTTCATTCTTATATTTTCTACAAGGTACTTCCTGGTTTTCCATAATTTCATGATCATTTTTCTTCAGTTTCATGATTGTTTTTCCTCATGGATGAAGGAGGTAAAGCCAAAGAGAGTTCTTTATCAAGATGAGGAACAGCAATGACTTGTAACCCAGTGCTGTTTTAATTGTGTAGGCTGCTCCTGCTGACAAACAGGTTGGTCTTTCTGCCAAACATATGATTTTCTTCAAGGTATTGATCTCTAGAGTAGAGTCTGACATCCCTCCCCCTTTTTCACCCTTATGAAGGGCTGTGAACTGCACTAGTTGAAGTGGAAACTGGGGTATTATTTGACTGATTTGACCTGTGGGTGTGTGTTGGCAAGTCCAGTCAGCTTCAGTGTCTGTAGGCAAATGCTTCTCGTGGCTAGTGGCAGCTTTTTCTTCAGTTCAGAAGAGCGGTGTCAGAACCAGGACTCCTATACACAGCTTAGAAATCAAACATTTATGTCAACCATGACAAGTTATAACCTTTAGTAATGGAAAGAAACCAAACTACTTAGAAAGTAAAAAGGGAGGAAAATGGGATGGCTGTGGGAATGTTTAGGCAATCCTTTCCTTTCCCCCAGCTGTGAAGCCCATAGAAGACTTGCGTAACACTGCTGCCAAACCTAAGAGAAGTTGTATCTAAGTTGATGTACACCCAGTTCTCTTCAGTAGTTCAACACCTTTATGCTGTCCTTCATACTTGTTTTAAGATGAAAAATCACTTAAAGAAAGGAGGTTTGGTAATATTGTCATTACCAGAATGCCATGAAAAAAGCAATTTTCTTAAAGAGAAAAGACCTGTTATGTTATGCCTGACCATCCAGCTCAAGAATGCTGTCTCCCATGATGGCAAACACCAAGTGCTAGATGAACAGTGAAGCAGGTATGAAAACAATGTTTTACTGATCCTGCTCTCCAAAAAGGGCTGATTATACTTCTGTGTTCATTTCCTGAGAAGCTCAGAGCGTCACTGGAAGCTAAAGTGTTTCTGCCATTCTCCACAGAAGGACAGAGCAGTGCATCAATCCCAGACTAGTCCATTTGCTTTGGTTTTAAGAGCTTAATCTCAGAACATATTTTTATACTTGCTTATCAGACTTTATGGAAGTTCTCTTTTGAAATTTCTCCACTTCCTTCTTTGAAGATGTGTGTGTGTTTACACATAAAAATGTATATATGTGTGTGTATACATGTATGAATATATAGAACTTACTATATATACTGAGAAAAAAATTCATTTGATGAAGGGAGGGTTAGAAAACTTATAATAGGGAAGGAACATTGTGACTGTGAATTTTAAGCCATGGCAGCCAAGAAATTCAAAATTATGTTCCCTGCAGCAACTGTAATTTGTCTATGCTGGTCATAAATACGGAAGTGTAAATCTAAAAGCTTACACACTAATACAGGAAACTTCATTATGTGCAAGGGGGATAAGTTACAGTTGTAAATTTGCAAATTTGAATTTCATGCCTGTTACGTGTTTAAATTTCCTATGATAACGCTGTATTAATGTAGTTTCACCATGGAATATATTAAGAAAGGCATATTACAGGACTGTAGCTTTCATTTTTATGTGAATATGATGTTGCATTAAAACTGTATTGTTTATGTAGATATTTCTCCAAAGCATGGGCAATGCAAGACTGTTAAAGCCTGACAGCCACAAGGCTGCTAAGTCTCATATTTTTCTGACTTAGACTGATGATGGCAGTAAAGCATGGCTGGCTTTTTAATAACTTGCCTGCTGTGGAGTTGCTAACCCAGTTTTTGGTACGTGTTGTCATTAACCTTGCATTTGCGTTGCCACTGTCAAAATACAACTTTTTCCTCTGCTGTGTTTGTCATTTGTTTGTTGTGTTCCCCCATCTGCAGCTGGCAGCAGGGAAGGAACTGAGTGAGAGTCCACTGCACAAAACTTCTCCTGTCCCCTCTCCATATTGCACTCATGGTTACTGCATCTGGGGAAAAGTGTGGGGTTTTTTCCTAATGCCAAATATTTATGGAAAAGGCTGGTGTTCATCCTATTTTTTGGGCTAAAGACACTTCATGGTCTTTTGCAGGCTATTTGCTGGCACTGCCTGTGCATTATCCCCTGCTGGTTTTCCTCCAGACTAGGGGATTCTGCCACATATTGTATTTTCTCTCCTGTGCAGCTGTGAGGTATCTGGATCCAACCTGGCTGATGCTCCTTTGCTGAGCGCAGATGAACAGAGACTGCTTTGTGGTGACCACTTGAACTTGATTCCTTCTGCCAAAGTGTCCAGAGTAGCGCCCTGATGTGGCAATGTACACAGAGCCGAGTATTTTTCCTATTTTGTGCTGACAAATGGGTTCTAGTGGATCTTGTTGCAACTTAAGACAGCTGTCCCCCAATGTCTCAAGCCGCTGCAATACATCCAGCATATACTAGCATAAACCACTGAGAGGGGCAATTTTCAGCTGGCCTGTGGCAGGCCATGAACTGCAGTGGTGGAGAAACAGGCATGTGGTTTTTTTATCAGCTGCTGCAGGGGCAGGAATCTCGAACAGAAAGGCAGAGCAGAGAGTAAGGGATAAGGAATGCTTTCAACTATCACAAACCCATATAGAGGAGTCACAGCCCTGTGTTTTCAGTGGTGCACTCCTTAGATACATTTAGGCATACACAAGGCTGGCTGGCAGAACAGAGTATATCGCTGGTGTCCAACTACTCATTTCTTTACTAAAATTAGCATCCTTAGAGGGAAAAGCTTGCACTTTTAGTAAGTACAAGGCTTATTTATTAACCAGAGAAGGAAGTGTGACTAATGTAAACATGTATCCTTGAGGATGGATCATCATAAGCAACTATTTTATAATTTTAAAAAATGATAGTAATTCGGCACTCCTAAATGCTTTCACCCTGAATGATTTAAAAATGTGATGTCATTATTTGCAATATTTCCTACAACATGGGCTCAATGGAGTCCTATGGATAGTGTAATTACTGGGAAGGCACTGTTCAATGCTGTTGAAAATGTCAAAGATAGTACACTGCAGTGTTTGAAATGGAAAGTAAATAGAACATTCAAAGTAGCACTGTGGTGGCAGAGCTCTGATAGAACCAAAAGGAGTGGTTCAGAGCCGTCTGTGCATTGGCAATGCTCTCTGCCACTCCTGGCCAGTGCCTTGCAGCAACACTCTGTTGCTGCTCTTTTCAGTTCCCCAAAAACCTAAGGGGGGTGGATGGTCAGGGAGTGGAAGGAGGAACAGCAGGGCTTCCAGGCTTGGATAGCGTGCTAGAATTTGGCCAACACACAAACTGGTGAACAGAGCCAAGTCGTGTCCTGTTAGCTTCTCCCAGCATTGTGCTGGAGAACTTCTAAGCCAGGAAGAGGATGTAGCTGGAAGTAGTGGCTGGAGTTGATAGCAGAGTAGAAGATTTAGTGAGAAGAAGACATTCTTCTCAAGGGGAGCCTTTTAAGTGTCTGTAAATTCATAAGGAAATGGTCCCCAGAGCTGGCATTTGCCTTGATCTTGGAAAAGGATTAATGGGCTTTAGACCAGTCTGTTGCTAAAGAGCAAGAGAGTTTAGAAAGGATCAAAGAATGGCCAAGGGATCAGTTAGACCACAGTGTGTGTTTACTGGAGTGCCTGGATACAAACTTAGGAGCTTCATTTTGACTTGCCAATTGGAGACTCTTTTTACTAGCCTGTTTGCACTTTAGGTGTAGCTAACAAACTATTATGTAGCTCATGTAGCTCTACAACAAACAGATCAATACATTTAGAACTAGGGATTTTATCCTTGTACTAACTTTAGCGTTGATATAATACTCACTGCAATGATATTGACTGCAGCCAGGTGGTGAACGGACAGTATAATATGGAATAATTGCCTTGCTTTTTACCATAAAAGATTTTTCTGCATTATAAGGCTCTGAGAAAAGGTTAGTACCTAATAATAGAAAAGTTTTGCTTATGTTATGTTTCAAGCATTTGTCCGTCTAGTCTTTGTAATACACACAAGCATACCTAGCCTAGTGACACCATGGATTGAGTCGAAGAAGCAGTTTTCCTATACAGTTGATAATCCACAAAAGCCAGACTCGACAATTTATTACATCTTTGAGCAACTTTGCTTGCATGGAATTTGATGACACCGATAATGTAAGTCAAACTGTGCCAATTACATTTGCAAGATCTGACCACATTGGGTCCTTCTGTACATCTCATTTTAAGTGGGAAAAAGAGTGCTATCTTCATGTGCCTGACATAATCCTGATTCTTTTAAAATCAATAGCAAATATTCACTATGACTTTTGGGTGCTCTATTCCTTTTGGGGGTTAGGGCATTACTGAATTACTTGACCATGTAATTATTTTTCTTTAGTGTCCTTATACCTGTGTGAGTGGAAGTAGGTACCAAGTCATGCTTAGGCTCATGAACCACATCTTCTGGTTGAATAATTAAATGTCTTGAAGCTGGGAGTTCAGTGAGTTTTGGATTAGTCCCCACAAGCTTTGAGGTGTGTTCCATAGGTTCCTGAAATAGAGCAGTGATAAATATAGTTGTAGATGGGGCTGAAGTGGGAATATAGGGGGCTACTGCAGGATTATAACTTTATTTATGCTAACACATGTACCAGCTTGTTGACTGAGGAGCATCTCCAGCATTTGCAGCTGTGACTTTTGTATAGCAGAGACAATTGTGCAGATATTGGGGTTTTTTTATAATTTGGTGTAGAGGATATGAAGTCATTTGACAACTTTATTCCTTTAACAAGTTGGATAATCATTTGTGATTCACAGTTTTATTCACTGGAGGGGTTATTAATTTAAAACTTGCACTCTGTTCCTTATCAGATATTTATTGACTCATTTACACTCTACAGAACATTATTTGAGTAAATCACCATGCTGTAAACTTGCCTCATTAACAGGTTTATTGCTTTAGCAGGTACTTGCTTAAGTTTCCACTGCTCCATCATAAAACATTCCCAGGCATGGAATACATTTTTGAGTGAGATAATATACTGTATAGACCAAAGTGTCCATATGGGATGTCAAATACATATAAGCGAAATTAAAAAAAAAAAAAAAAAAAGATGTTTCTTCTTGCAGACCCGAACAATCTTGTGCAAAAGTACTTTTTTCAACTGCAGGATATTAATGGAAGACAAAACTAAGACACTGTTTGACCTAGAGGTCATGAAAGGAGAGCATTACCATTTTCTATTCTTCCAAGGGAGAAACATTTCACTAAAGGTGAGATCTGAAACCCACTGAGTCCAAGGAATTTCCATCAAAACTGAAAAATTAATAATTACCTGATTTTGTTTCTCTTCCTGTTTTTGCAAAACACTGTCTTCCCACAAGATCAAGTCTTTATATCTGCAGCAAAGATGCCCTTAAAAACCTGTTGTGGTACTTGTGGAATGAATAATTATGCTAACAGCAATACCTTTCTTGTTGTAGATGTTTGGATGACTATACTAATGGGAAGTAGACTGATCCCTCTTTTTAAGGCAAAGCGTGTTTCTTTTTATAAACTTTAAATAACAAGGCACCTATTGATAAGACTTTCTTAGAAATTGGACAGTATAAATAATCAACATGTTGTGTCATATAAGAATCATATAAAATACATGTAAATTTTAAACATGAATGTGATAAGAATTTTTGACTCTGTAAAAAGTCTGAAAAATGCTTTTACAAGTTGCAATTCTACCCAGTAAATAATCACCCTAAAATGATCTCATCCTTTGAAACAGCTCTGACCAAAAGTGTATTCAGGCTTATAAATGCTGATTTTAGCAAACAAAACAAGTTTTTTCTTCTGAATGAATAAATCAAAGTGGTTATGAGGGGGTCTTTAAAAGATATTTCCTAGTATAAAATCTTGCATCTCAGTTGTTTATGAGGTCAGTTTGCACTCCAAAAAGCATTTCAGAAAGCCTCTAAAATGTGTACTCTGTGTGTTATACAAATTCAGAGCAATGGTAGGTATACTTACCAAGTCCAGCCACGTATAACAGTTTGTTTTTTAACTTTTTTTTTTAGCCATTTAGCAGATATCCACCTTTGATCAATGACATCTCCTTTTGGCTGCCTTCTGAGACATACTCTGAGAATGATTTCTATGATTTGGTTCGAACCGTTGGTGGAGACTTGATAGAAAAGGTTGTCCTAGTGGATGAATTTGCCCATCCAACGTAAGTAAAACTTTTAATACCTCTTTCCTGTGGTCAGAATATAAGTGATTCTTGGGGCGTCCTGTGCAGGGCCAGGAATTGGACTTGATGATCCTGATAGGTCCCTTCCAACTCACCATATTCTATGATTCTACGATTTTATGAATATTTTATTTCTGTATACCAAGAAATTCTTGATTCTTACAGTATTTGCATATTTCATTTTTTAGTTCCAAAACCTTTTCACAACAAAAGAATAATTATGCTTACTTAAAATTACCTGTGTTTCGGTTTTGTACTGGTACTGAGCTTCTGGTATTCAGACCATCCTAATATCTTGTGCTCAGTTAGTCACAGAAAGAGTGAACAACTGCCTTCCTCAATACGTCTGGCAGTGCATGACGCTCCTGCCCATAACATGTCTGATATTCTAGTCCTGCTCTTCGCTGATTGACTGGTTTTGTCTTGTTCTCTTCCGTTCTTCTTCTCGTCCCGATACACTAGTAGACCTTTACTATAGATGTCAGAGCCAATAATGGTTTGTTGCAGAATACTATTGTTGGTGTTCAACAGGGAGAAAAAAAAAAAAGACTTCATTCCTTTTTTTCTGATACTTATTTATACACTGTTGAACAATCTCTCAGGTTTCAAAACACCTTATGGATATAGCAGCACTGATATGACCATGGAGTGCACAGGGTACTTGTCTAACTAATACTAACAGTTGTGTCAAAAACTGACAAGTAACAGCTATTACATATGTGCTGTTTTTCAATTTGCTGTTTCCAAATAAAGAGATAGAAAAGCTACTAACTACCCAATTTTCTAAAATTGAGGTTTAAAATAATTTATCTTCTTTGAGACTTTTTTTTTGGTGCTGTAGAAAGGCAGATAATAAACCTAACTGCAGTGTTTTTTGAAGATGACAGAAAAATGCTTCATGTTGTGCTCCAAAAACTTATAGGTTTTTTTATTTTCTTCTTCATCCAGGCATTTGACCCTATTGTTCTATTGAATTTGATGTGTGATGCAGACCAGATGAACAGATTGTTCTATGCCTAGTTTTCATGGTGGTTCAGTGGATTTTTGGGGTTTTTTTGTTTTTTTCCTTTTTACCCTTTTTGTGTGGTGTTATATGTTTCTGCTGCGTGAAGAAAGCGAAATGCAAATGGAATGGTCATCTGAAAGCTTCGAGTCATTAATTTTTGCATGGTTCTCACGCTCACATAAATGGCGTGTGCAGCAGAGGAATATAGGTTAGGATAAGATAATAAGTACTATTAATTGTAAAGAACAACAAGACTATCCTTCAGGGAAATCCAAAAGTAAGTTTGTTGCATGTATGGATAACTTCATATTGTCACTTGGAGTGCACAATCGTATCAGCACAAGTACATAGACATTGAAAACTGATTACACAGATCCTGCTGAAAATGTATTTTATTATTTTCTATCATGATGATAGAATACAATCAACATTTTTAGTAAAAATTGGGATGTTCCATTTGTGGAACTAGCCTGTCCACTCATTCATGCTGAATGACATGACCTGACTTCTTGCTGCTTTTTGTCTACATGCTTCCCAGTGCTACCAAACAAGCAGTTATCTTTGTTGTTATATCATCTCTTAGGGGAAGATCCTACATTTAATGTAAGCAACGCTACTGAGGCTGAAGGTTTGGAGAAATCTCATTCCCTGCTCTCTGAAACAGAGGCAGTATTATTTTGTGATTACTCTTGCAGCTTACTGGAGAAATCCAGATACACTGTGAGGGCCTGCCAGCAGCACTGCATCAGTCATGGCTCAACTCATAGGTTATTCTTCTCTTCCTTACTTAGAATAGTGTGCCATACTAGTAGAGTGGTGAGATAGGGCCAGGATTCACTCCTCTGGACTTCTACTATGTGTGTTTTCTCCTTTGATACGCTTTGACACATCCGGAACATATATCAGGGATGACAGATGTTCCTCTGCAAAGAATGAACCTCTGATACCCTCTGTGACTTCTGCAAATAGATGAGAAAGATGACTGCTCACTGAGAATTATCACACAGATTTAGGACTAGTATTGTTCTCTAAAACCGTTAAGCCCTCACTCAGCAAACATCCAGATATGTTTTGACACTATAAGGAGGAAAAACTTCTCACCGTCATGTCTGAAGAATTTGGGATGTGACGCTAATGGATTATTGTTCAACTGCAACAGCAGTAAAATAAATCTTTCAAAATGCCCCATTAAAAATCAGTTATTCCGAGGAGATTATCTACCACATTAAAAACAGAATCATAAATAAAGAGTGTAACATAATGGTTACTTTACCCTTTCTCCTTAGAACAGGACGTGTGCAGATATGTAACTTTTGAGAACTGATGATGTAAGCCATATAAGTAATTTTGTCTGATCTCTAAAGGCTTTGGAAGACTAACTGTTTGAAAAGAGTTTTCTACTTAGTCTTAATTCTAAGATAATCGTCTTCTTATAGGAATGATACAGTGGCTTCTTTAATTCAGTGTTGCAGAAAAGCTTCTGGGCACAGAAATTAACATAAGAGATCCTCAGTGTTGCTATGGATCTGTGTACTACAGATCGAGATACTTTGTAACCATTGCATTGAATTTCTAGTGAATCAGGTGTGGACGATGGGAGAAGGGTACCTAGGATAGGAAAACCTGCAGTGCTGTTGTTTTGCATGTTAGTTACAAGCAGCTTAATAAGTTCATGCTTGTAGTTAATCACTTCTAGAATTTAAAATTAAGATTTTTTTTTTCATCCTTTAAAAATTCCAGTTTCATGAGGAATTAAGACATTTGGTAGTCTTACTTTCCTTCTTAAACTACCTTTCTTAGTTATAGGACTATAAAGATTGGAAACCAGAAAATGTTATACAAATAAAACTAATTTATAACACAGAAAGGGGTCTTTAAATTAAGATCTTTTATAGAGGCTGTTTGTGTGATATTGCTTAGTTGCCTTCTCTTTGGTTCAGAAACCTTTCAAGGTTTCACAGGGCTTCAGACTGATATCCATGCTCCAGTACATTGCAATTATGGTGTGTATTAGCAGTAAGAATGTATTCCTCTACAGGGAAAAAGAAAGGGGAGGGAAAAAAAGCATGAGACAAGTAATTGTTTTAACAAGGAAGAGATGCCTGAAATCAAGTAAATCAAAGAAAGTCTTGATTATCCACTTTGTAAGGTGATAATGTTGAGACAACTTTCAGGCACAGATAATTAAAAGATACAGCAGGAAGGAGTCTCATTGCTAAAAAGCACAAATTTAGGAGAATGCCAAGTTACTCTGACAAGGTAATTAAGAACCGTTCCAGCGTAAATGCATTTTAGGTAAACTTAACAAAAAAACCCGAACCAAAACCACAGCATTGAAGTAAACTGAGTAATGTGTAATTTGTGAAGAAGGCTTTCCAGAAAATAAACTTCCTTGTTTACTTTTGTCTGCAAAAATTTTATTTTCTTTTCCTTACAGTGGAAACTAGTTATAATGGATGCCAGGATAGTGGGACTAGATTGATCGTAAAATCTGTCAAGCAGAAAGTTATTTCATATTGCAGTCAAATGTTACTTTGAGGTGGAAAGATAAGCATTCCTTATTAGAAAATAATGTACCAGCAGTAGTTAGAACACACTGACATTTCTGTATGTAGCTCTATGGAATGTTGTCGTTCCTGGAAATTCCTGTTCACCAGTGCTACAGGTGGACCTCACAGAGCAAAGAGATCTATGTGCTCTGTTCCAAGCTGAGAACCAAGTTTTAGCAACTAGATTGAGGTAGATAGCTTTTGTGTAAAGTGGTTCTGAGTCAAAAATTAACCGTTGGGATTCTCAGCAGGAGTCCCCTGATCCACAAGAACTTCTTCCCTTTTCTTTCATCTCAGCAATTCCAAACAGATCTGCCTATCCCAAATGCTCTTTATGAATCACAAGTGTCAAACTAAAAGGAGAACATGGACTTCTCAGGTGTCTGCAATCCCCAGACATCTCCCCACATTACAGATGTGTGTCTGCACAAGGTATCACATGAAAGGATGGCCTGTTGGTCTCAGCTGTCAAACAGCAGCTGCTCGGGGGCTTTAGGTCTGCAGTTATACTGGGAAATCTGGGAATAGGGGATCCTTGAACAAGAGAGATGTGTCACCTGTGTGAAATATGGCTATTGCCTTCAGAACATACATCTGAGGGAGGGAGCAATTAGTACATGACACTGAACTGGTCAGAGGGTAATTCTGTCAGCTGTTGATACCTTACCATTGCCTGTAGCATAAATGGCCATTACAGACAGAATGTGGTTGGGAAAATATCACCCAATTTTTAGGACATTCTGGGAATCTAAATGTTGCTTCAAGCTTCTCCTGTTAATACAGTCCAAGTGTAACTTCATTCAAGATGAATAATGCAAAACATGACTGTAACACACCTGTTGTTCAGGTATATAAAGAATCACCTGGCATATATGAAAAAAAAGTGTGACTTTGCTGAAGTGCCAAGGAACTTGAGTAAAACTGTGGTGGTTTTGGCAAGAACAGGAGCAGGGCATCTGTAAGGTAGGCAGAATAGAGAAGTATTCCTTTCAGTGAGCAAAACATTTTCCACAGTCCATCTTGTGGATTTCAGCTATCTTACCTTGGTGTATTAGCTTCAAACAGACTTTCATACATTTGGTTGGTGGAACATACTTTTCTGTGCATGGTCTGTGAAATCAGTTCACTGTGACTTGCCTGAAGTTGTCCTATGCTGCATGAGCCATGTAACCAGACACTGAAAGGCAGTGGCTCTGTTTCTGCTACCTCACTGAATTATTTCCTTCAAATCCTTGGAGATCTTTAAGGACCTTTAAGCATTGCTGTGCAAATACATGACGAGTGAGGATTTGTAGCTGACATTTTTCCCTTTGGAACGTTTTAGTGAACAAACATTTGCAAAAACAAAGAGGGTGTTTTGGACTGTATTGTTACTAAAGGAAGAAAAGAAAGTGAGGGGTTTTTTCATCACTTTTTGCAATGGCTGTTTTATGCTCCATATCTTTAAGTTTGGGCCTTCTACTACTCAGCTGGTCTAAGCTGTCTAATCAATATCAGAAAGAAATCTCTTTTCAGTGGTCAAGACTTCTCCAATTTTGGAAAGGAAACAGGTTTCACAGGGAAAAAGAAAGGCTGACTGAATGGCAGTCAAAAAGTCAAAAGGTCTCTGACCCACTATGAATAAGCAAATCCAAACTGCTGCCATGCAAAGAATCCCAGGGAGGGCAGTGTCTTGCATTTTGGTACACACCTGGCCAAAGTAATAGAGGAAATACTGGCTAGTCACACATAGTAGAATATGTGGTAGAAGTGGCACAAGACATTGGTAACCCAAGTTGTCCCTGATGAAGAGGACAGAGAGAGCCAGGGGTGATACCTGTCCCCTACAACGCAGCACCACAAAGAGAATCCGGAAGTGCCAAGGCTGCTTATCTTTGCTTTGGGTGAGCCCTAAAAATGTTTTTTCCAGCTTAGCATGCCATGTCTCTCTTCTGTAAGGTACCTTCTGTAATCTCATTAGGTGTGATGGCCTCACATCCTCATTCTGAAAAAGTATTTTCTGCATTTTGCAGTTTGTTTTCCTACTGGTCTGAGACCTAATTTTTTAAAGTTTGATACTATAATATCTCTTTTGTTAGAAAGATAAGGGAAGGAAGGAGGAATATGGCTCCACATTTTCTTTTGCAAAAAAGATACATAGGTAGGCTGAAAAAGTTATACAAAACTGTAATCAAGATATGCACTGTGTCCTCAGTGGTACTTAAGAGGTAAATTTTTAATCAGAACAACTAAAAATACTCTGAAAAAGCAATGTGGAGACAGTAAGGGGGGAAAAATTGATTTGCTGCATTTTGACGGCTATGCTGTTAAAAATATAAGTGGGGAATAGGTAAGAAAGGATTTATTCTTGCCTTTGAGTCAATTACTTGCACACGTCTGGGGTGAGATGTGCACATTTGTCACAGTCTGTTAAATGAAGTGAAAGGAAATGCATTGGCTGCTGTGAAGAAGGAAGGTAGGTGCACTGTGGCACCATCTTTAGAGACTTTGGGAGTACTCAGATGACCTATGTCTCTTCCAAGCAGTAAAAGGAACAGATCTGACAGCAAAGAGTCAGATCCTGTTGACTGCTGTGTTGTGTCAATGCACGCCCCTAGCTCCTTGTTAGTATATAGAAAACACAGTGTAATAACGTAATTTCATTTTTATTGCCAGATTTTGAACTTTTCCTTATCTAGATGGAGATAAAATCAAATACTTTTAGGTCTGGTGTATTTATTAAAACTGGCTTGGTTTTGCCTTGCTTCTGGAACAGGTGAATTAAGCAGAATAATTCTTAAGTGCTTCTTTCTGCTAGTATTACGCAAATTAAAACAATCAGTTCAGTCCCTGAGCACTGTGTTTTTCTTCAGCCTGAGCACTTTACAATTTGCTGAGGGATTCTTTGAGATTACTTTTAACTACTGAACTGGCAAAGTCCCAGCAGCAGCTTCTCTGCAGAAAAAAACAACCCAGAAGCTGCTTTTGATAGTAGCTAGCAGAGGATCAGTTTTCAATTAATGAACTATGTTCTCCAGCTCTGGATTTTTTTCCCTCTCTTTTGGTCACATGAATGTAAGACTAATATTTTTGAAATAGATTAACTATTCATGGGAGGCTCTCTCAGAGGATACTCATTCACTTTTGAGCCTTTCTTCAGCTGTCACAGTAGAGCATAACTCTATAGTGGCTGGCTAAAGCACTACAGATGTACCCCCAGACCATCTTCTCTTTTCTCTTTCTTGTCCCAACCAGGATCAGTGCCACCTGTTTTCTCTTGAGAATAAGAACCTTTTCTGTCCTTCCTGCTACAGTCGTGCTGATTGCAAGGTCTTCCACATGTGTCATGGCAATGCCAAGCACAAATACAGGCTGGGCAGAGAATGGCAGCCCTGCAGAGAAGGATTTGGGATGTTGTTTGGTGAGAAGCTCCACATGATGCACCAGTGTGCGTTTGCAGCCCAGAAAGCCAACTGCACCCTGGGCCGCATGAAAAACAGCGTGGGCAGCAGGTCAAGGGAGCATTCTGCCCTTCTGCTCTGCTCTCATGAGTCTCCACCTGTAGTGCTGCTCCCCAGATCTGGGGTCCTGGAACTAGATCTTTAAGGTCCCTTCCAACCCAAACCATTCAGTGATGATTCTATGATTCTTTTACCTTGTGGGCATCAGCTTAGAAAACATACATGTAATGGAGTTTGCACTCCTGGTGTGTGCATGTCAGGCATTCCCCTGTGCCCTAGACCAACCCAATGGCCAGTGGTGTTTCACACAGAATCACAGAATCAACCAGGTTTGAAAAGATCTCTGAGATCATCGAGTCCAACCCTGTCAACTAGACCATGGCACTAAGTGCCTTATCCAGTCTCTTCTTAAATACCTCCAGGGACCGTGAATCCACCACCTCCCTGGGCAGACCATTTCAATGTCTGATCACTCTCTCTGTAAAGAATTTCTCTCTAATGTCTAACCTAAACCTCCCTGGGCACAGCTTAAGATTGTACCCTCTTGTCCTACTGCTGGTTTCCTGGGAGAAGAGACTGACCCCCCACCTCGCTCCAACCTCTTTTCATGTAGTTGTAGAAAGCGATAAGGTCTCCCTTGAGCCTCCTCTTTTCCAGGCTAAACAACCCCAGCTCCCTCAGCCTTTCCTCATAGGGCCTGTGCTCCAGTCCCTTCACCAGCCTCCTTGCCCTTCTTTGGACAGTCTTCAGCACCTCAGTGTCCTTCTTAAACTGAGGAGCCCAGAACTGGACATAATAGTCAAGGTGTGGCCTAACTAGTGCTGAGTACAGGGGCAGAATCACTGCCCTGATCCTGTTGACCACACTATTCCTGATACAGGCCAGGATGCCATTGGTGTTCTTGGCCACCTGGGCACACTGTGGCTCATGTTCAGCCTCCTGTTGATTAGAACCACCAGGTCCCTCTCCTCCTGGTTGCTCTCCAGCCACTCTGTCCCCAGCCTGTAGCACTGCAGGGTGTTGTTTTGGCCAAAGTGCAGGACCCAGCACTTGGTTTGCTTGATTCACAGTTGGAGTGGCCCCAACTACTCTTCAGGTTCTTCCTCTTCCCTGCCTTTTTTTCCTTTGAACAGCAGCTGTGTTGAAATAACAACTCCATTCTCATAGCAGATCCTACTTAGAGGTGGTCAGGGACTTTCTGGCCAAATTAATATAAACACTGGGCTGCTCAGAGGGAGATGCTTTATGGATTCTACTCGTGTCCCACCAGAGCCCAGATAATCTACCACCTGAGTTGGTGAGGTTTTCATCCCAACTACCTAGAGGTTTAAAGGAGCCTGGGCTTGCTCTCTATGTCAGTAACTACGAGATAACACTGCCATGCTGATTGCTACGTGGCTTCAACATGTCTTCACTTCCCACTTTCTAGCAGTCATGATGCTCTGCTGTCCCCAGCCAGGACTGAGACTGTCAGAGTTTAGCTTTCCCAGATATCCTGCACAGTAACAAGGATATTCATGAAGCCCCGTGTAGCCATCTGGTAGGTCTTATTTTTTTTCAGGAAACCAGACTGAAAAGCTTTTAATTCCTCCTTTTCCTCCCAAGCAAAAACATTCCAGGTTGTAATGAATATAGAGAATAATTGAGTAAATATGCACATGTATTTTTTTAAAAAAGACTTCTTCAAATATTTTAGAAATTTTGAATTTCAAACACCTCTGTTCCAGCTTCTTTATAGCACCTACTGGATGAAGTCGGATAGAAAAAATGAGCATGTTCTTCTATAGCACAAGCCAGAAAGTATTGTTTGATATGGAGGTAGACCTTTTCAGTGCTATGTTTATTATCTCTACATGTGCAGACTTGCGATCTGTCTGCATATCTTTGTTAGGCATCCTTTTCAAAAGTATTTAAGTGCCTGGCCTACAGTTTTTGAATTCCAGTGGGGATTCAGTTTTTTTTGGGTTGCTTTGAGAGTCTCCCAAATAGAAGTTCCCTGCCCAAATCAAAGAGTGTAATGAAAAACTGTGAGAGGAGTGACAAGTGGGACAGAGAAGTCTTTCCTGGAGAAAAAGCAAGCACTTGAACTGTTCTAAAAAAAAAAAAAAAAAAAAAAAAAAAATTTAAAAAATCTTGCCTTATACAAAATCAAGTGAGTTCTGTGACATGTCTTTTTACACAGCTTGTGATTGCCAGTTCAGACCCCTGATGCCAGTGTTTATTTGAAGACCATCTGGTTGAAAAAAAAAGAATAATCAACAGATGGGGAAAGACAGACTCCACCTTCTTTCCTGTCCTCGGTGTTCAGACAGGCACCATGCAAATAGCTGTTCTTAATGGGTTGCTATTGAAGTCTAAGAGTTCCTTCAAACCACTATATTCAAATCAGTTGTGGGGCAGACAATGTTCTGCTTTACTTTTCTTTGCTCTTCAGAGACTTCACCAAGAGAATTGCCTTTACTAACTGAAAATAATTTACTGTTAATGAACTTCAGTAGGAGTCCTGTTATTCTTCTTTGGTGGGAGCCTGGTGGCTAACACACAGGCTTGTGGGAGGGTTGGTATTCAGGAAAGGAAAAAGATAAAGTAACCACAGGTCCCATTAGAGGGTGGGGGGAAGCACAGCCCTGAAAGTGTGATGCATCACTAGTGATATTCCACAGGAAATGTAATCACCCTTCACAAGTAATGCGGAGAGACGAAAACTTAAGTACGTGAGCCACAGAGAAGACAAGTGTCAACTCCCTTATGTGTTCAGGCAGACGCGGAGGATAGACTTGCTCTATAGAAAAGGGATAGCTGGAGTCACAATGAATCATTTCTAAGAGGCTGCTCGGCTGAAGAGCTTAACCTTTCTTCATCATGTCAACCTGAAGTCAGCCATTCACCACCAGTTCTCAGATGCAGCCCAGAAATCTTTGCCACAATTCCCAGAGCACTTCACAGGAGGCATCACAGGAATTAGCAGGGTGATTTATTGACAAGCAGTGGGATGGTGAAAAATGGCTAAAGGAGTCAGCTACCACAGGATGCACAAGCGATAGCAATAGGCTTGTGAGTGCTTCTGAATTCAGAGAAATCCTAGTGAATTGCTAACCTTGTAGACCAGAGGTTGAGACTGCTTCTGTGCAGAACTGTTTTTCATAGTACGTAACTGTGAGCATATTAGAGTTTGAGAAACATTGCAATCAATGGCTGTGACTGTCAGAGAGAGAGTGAAAGCTTTTGTAATCACCTTTGTTAGAGGTGAATATTGTTCCTCTCTTTCTACTCACTGAAATAGTTTCTTCTGCCTATGGTGCCTTTGCTCTGACTCTGCCTGATGCTGCCTGGGATGCTGATTGCTCGGCTCTGCTTTCCACCTGGGGGTGGGATGCCATACTCTTCCTCTCTTTTCTTGATCTCTACTCCTGCCTCATCCATTCTCCCACAATAACACTGTAGCTGGCAGCTTCCTGAGCAGGCTAGGAAGTCAAGATGAACCAGTCCTGTCAAAACCTCCAGTGATGGATGCCTGTGCTGCAGACTAGGAATCCCTGCAAAGGAATATGGGTGGGGGACGGAAATGCGTTTTGGCTAGGTGTCAAATCTGTACCTGAAGCTAGTTTTTCTTTAATACAATAGATATATCCTTCATGTAACTTTTGTTCCACTCCTCCTAAATCAGTTTTTAAATGAACTTTAGTGTGACAGTATGGTGTGCTTGTTTTCTGTACTGTCCTAGCAGTTTGAAGAAGCAACATATCTGTAGTGGATCCTGAGTTTCTCTTGAATTCTTGACTAGAAATCTGCACGGGAAGGTAGAGATGGTTCTGTTTGCTTATATCTTACAAGAATCTTCCTAACCACAGACAGCAGCCACTGTACCAAGGCAGTCATACCACGCATTTCTTGGGATGATGAAGGATCTGGCTGTCCTTTGTGTGTTGAGAATTGCGTGTGTGTGTGCCGGCACATATTGCACTCACAAGGCTTTCTCAGAAGTGTATTGAGGGGGATAACGTGGTGGCCCAGCCCCTAATTCTTAGGCTAGATTCAGCCAAACGTACATTCTGTAAAGTGGCCAAGATGGGAGATAGGAGGAAAAAGTCTTTATATGCTTCCTAGTACTGCTACCTAGAAAAGTGATGGATTTGCACTAAATAATTAATCCTGCTTTTTATATTTTATGGATCCAGAATATATTTTTGTAGGGACAAAAACCCTATAGCTAGGAAGTATTTCTTAAACTGAGTGAAAGCATTAAGTAGCTCAAAGGTTGCTTATCTCCATACTGGAAAATGTCAACATTTAGGCTGAGGAGACAAGATTTTCTTTAATTTCAGAACAAATAAATGTCAGCGTTCCTGAAGCAGATCACACTGTGTTTCATTGTTTTTTGTGTTTGATGGATATTTTATTTTAACCTACCAGTTAATTTTAAATAAGTAATTTTAAAAAATTGTGACCAAGTTCTATCAAATGCTAAACATCCTCATCTCTGAGTAAATTGGATAGAAATTGATGGGACTGCACACCCAGTAAGATCTGTATATTATAGAGGTAGACCTGAACTGCAAAACTTGCATCTGGATGGTGACTGCTGCCGTACCAAATTCTTCCAGAATTCAGGTTTCTGCCCTGCTTCTCTCAAATGCTGCCTGGTAACATTAATATTAACACTAACACCATGCAACTGATCTATTATTTATCAGGCATCACACAGAAATGCAAGGGAAGGGTGCCTTTTAAAAATCAGTCTGAGGATGGAGAAAAGATTTATGTTTAGTATTTTCATGCCTATTAGTACACATGTGGGGCAGATGAATAGTAAGGAAATGAATGACTGTTCATTCTTTGTGAATGAACACCGGAAAGGAGATAAATGAAACTGATTTAATGTAATTCTTGTGGGTTTTTTTTATTACCTTGATATATGATGGTTTCAGGATTCTGAGCTGAGATATTGCCACTCTCATTCTGTGGACCAGAGAGACATAGGAGGCTGCAGTATTAAGTGGCATGTCTGACAAGCCATAATGGAAGTTTAACAGTCTAGGTGAGAACATTGCTTTCAGTTGTGTTGGGTAGATGAGGTGTGTATTGAACAAGTGAAAATCAACTGGGATGGTGCAGTGGATTCAAGTTTTTCTTGAAATAAATGGCTAGGCTCAGTTACACAAAGCCAAATGTTTTACTGTGAGTTATGTCACTTAGGCAGACATTTTTCTTAGTGTCTGCTAACGCAGTTAATACTGGGTTTGACTTTATAAAATGAGTCTTTATTTCTGGGCTTCTGAGTGTTAGCAACTTTCACTGAAATCACTGGGTACTGTGGGAGCTCCTTTTCATTGTAATTATGAATAAAAAGAACATCTACAAGAAAATAACATATATGCACATATTCTGTGATAACCAATTAGCCAAAGCTGTTGCAAGTTTGATGGGCAAGAGATAAAACCTGTGACTGGTCAGACTATCAAATGGAGGAAATACTGTGCTCAGTTCTGAAGAACACTTGTTTGTTGACCCCTGCTTTGTTTGCATAATGTACAGTCAACAGAGTGCAGCAGCACCACAGAGATGCTGCAATCATGGCTATTAGTTTTAATTGAAGAATTGTATACTTAACTCAAAGCTTACAGGTAATTTATTAAGGTGATTAAAGAATGTACTTGATGAGTAGGTCAGGCATACACTGAAGTAATGTCTTGCAAAACACAACAGTAGAAAGAAAAATACCATATCAAGGAAAATGTTATGTCTTTTAAACAGTATATTATAGATTGTAAATTAAAATGTCCCATGTGACCTATTATCCACGATAAATTACTATTCAAGTGTAGTGGTTTGTTCCAACACATTCCACCACTTGCAAATGGAGAGACCATTTTGGTTCTGGAAAATACAATTGCTAGAATAAGTAGACTTGAAAATAAAAATACACTATCAGCAAGCCACCTGAAAGTTATAGTGAAAAGACAATAATACATTTGGAGCACTTAACTGCACTTTGTTCACAATCAGGGTTGGCACAACATATTTCTCCTGAGTGTCATCCTAAAGAGCTCTTTTTGTTGAAAATACAATCTGAAATTCTCAATAATTTATTATTCTTTTTCCTCCTTATAATAGGGAATTTTCCACATTGGAGAAAGGGATAATATTAGTTGTTGAAAAAATGTTCTTCTTTGCATGACAGTGAAACTCCCTGCAGCTTTCAATGAAGCTGACAGTGTGACGAATGCAAAATTAGGACCTCAGAGCTCCATCCAAAGCCCACTGAAGTCAGTAGAAACCATCCCATTGGCTTATGTGGGGTTAGGATCAGGCCCTTTTTGGTTCCCTTGCTCGTTAGAAGCCAGTCTGTCTGCAGAGAGCACAGAGTAATTTTTCTTCTGGGAACCGGGACTTATTGCCAGTGAATTCAGTTCTCGATTAAGAAATACGATGACTGTTGTTAGAAATCCTCTTGTTATTCAGGAGGGACGTGCTGATATTTGCTCAGTAGAGTAAAGTGGTAGTTAATAATGAGATTTGCGTTACAGTTGCATTCCAAAGTCCTTCCAGTTTTCTGATGTTTTGGAACTACAGAAGGCACCTAGATGTCATAGCAATACACTTGCACTCTGCTTAGCCTCATTTTTATGCATTGTGTAAGCTGCTCACCTCTGACTGAAACATCAATCATCCCCAACTTTGTTAAGGACAAGTAAAAATATAGATTTATTATCAAATTTTCTCATACTGCAGCACCAGACCAATGAAGTATAGGACATGAAAGACCAACTAAGGCTGTAACTAAGAATGTGGGATTTTTTTCCACTAGATGTGACAATGTCAACTCTTGCAAGCGTGCAGCTAGGAAGGAAGGGAGGGCGGAGGAACTAACCATGGCTGACTTTGACTTTGCCAAGCTGAACTTTCACTTTGTATTGCAATCATGCCTGGTTTTTCTGGCTAGGAAATAGGTTCCTTGTTGTTTGGTTTGCTGTTTGCCATTGACACTCACTCGAGGATGCTGATAGGGCTATCAGGGTTTCCATTACTGAAGGATACAGGATGCTCCCTTTACAAAGAATCTTACTGCCTTTTGGAGACCCTGTCTTTAAAAGGAATATATTTGCTTTGGAAGAGGCTCTGTGAGTTTGCTTATATAGTTGACAAAGATGCAATCAAGGTGTACTGTTCTTGGCCTTTGTTCTTTTCTGCAGTTTGTTCCTGGATTGCAAAAAATATATCCCAAGATTAATAACTTTTACATGACATTAAGAGATGTAATGGCAGAATGGAAAATAAACTCTCAGATGACTAAACAGTGAAGACTGGTTTGCTTAAGCATTACTAAGGGCTGTAAGTGAACTGAGACTAGCTCAGTTGTTTAGAGCCTGGTGCTTATAATGATGAGGTAGTGGGTTCAATCCCTGTATGGGCCATTCACTTAGGAGCTGGACTTGATGGTCCTTGTGGGGTCCCTTCCAGCTCAGAATATTCTGTGATTTAGTGAGCTAAGTAAGATTACAAAAAGTTTACCTTAAATGCAGAAGTTTGACTTCTCTAATCAAGGCTGCTTGATAACAGCCCAAGCATGCCTTAAAGGATGCACATATACTTTCAGACGGAAAATCTGTCATGTATCTTATACCTGCTGTCACTGAGCGGTTCTGGTACCAGAACAGTCCTGAAAACCCAGGGAGTGCTGGAGTAATCCAAGGGGTGTCCCCCTAGCTGGGTGTCATGTAGCCAGCAGTAGCAAGACTAGGATGCTACGGAGGGTGGTATATGAAATCATTCCCTAAACTGTTGGGAAATGATATCTTCATTACAGAATGTTTCTCTAATCTCCATCTGTTAGTTACTGCTTATTACTGTAACTGTGCGGATTATTTGTATATGTATCCAATTGCAGTTTAATCCTCTTGGTTCTTGTCATCCCTATTATTTTGTGCCATTGAGTCCTAAAGGTTATCCACCTTTTCTTTTTAAAGTGTAAATTTGAAATGTGATTTGGTTCTGTTTGACTTTGTATTAGGAGGGCAAGTAAAAAATACTTCCTAATTAACTTCCACCATATCCTGTATATTTATTTAGTCCTATTGTCATCTGTCAGATAAACAGCCCTGATCTTGTCAGTCACTCGTAATTCAGTTGTCTTTCTTGACTAATAATTTTTGCTGTCTGACTGAAGGACCCTTTATGTTTTTAGATGTGGAGGTCAGAGGGAGCCTGTATTCATGATGTTGACTTTAATGCTGACTTTTATGCTATTATAATATTTAAAGTGTTTTGTTTTTCTTATTCCATTGGGAAGATTCCAGTTTTTGTTTACTGTGTTTTTGCTGAGCAAAATTCTTGATCTTTTGTGAGATGGTGTGACGGGCTTTCCTGCAGTGAACTCTGTATTATGTTGCTGGATTTTATTTCTATCTGTTTTTTGACAGTAAGTTTTGTGATCTGGTTATTTACACTATCTTTTTTTACCAGTGTTTCTGGTCTGTTCTTAGTCAAAGGCTTGACTAGATGTTGGGATCAAGAGATAGGATGAAAAGAAAAAGCCACCATTCATCTTGGGTAGTGTTGCCTCAAGTGGGATATTTTTTTTTCATTTGTTGTCAACAAAAAGTTTGGACTATACTTTAATTGCTCCATTGTGGGTTTTTTTTTTTCTTTCACGCTTTGATTCTGTGTGTAAGCATGTGGGTTTTTCCCTCTGATCATTTCAGTGATCTGTTGGCAAAGGCTGAAAAGCACTTTCTAAATTATATATGGAACTGGTAGCAAAACCATAATAAAATATGTTAATCTGACACTTTTTAAGAGAAATTCCTGCCACCTCCTTAAGACAACCTGAGACCTTTCATTCCAGTGCTCCCTGAGCTCAGCCTGGCTCCTCAATTGCAGTAGTGCCTACTCAGGCGCCTTTTCCCTGAAATTCTATTGAACTTCTGCTGAGGTGCAATGTTTTAACACCACAAAATAGCAAATAGTGATGATAACAGATCAGTAAAAATGTCCCTTAGCATACCAAAGCAGTTAACCTACTGGCCTGGGAGCGTTGGAGAGAGTTCAGTTCTTTGTGACCACCACAGATCAGCCTGAAGAGTCTGTCTCTCCATATTTTTCCAGTGGGGTTTCCAACAGCTGATCCTCCAGTGCTGCTTCCTAGGTTGCAGCTACAGGACTCATCAAGGAGCAGTCTCTGGCAAACACTTTTTTGTTAGGTTTGACTACAGTATCAACACAGCAGATGTTGTCAAAGTAAATAACCCCAGTAAATTGTCTGCAAAGCCCAACCTGTTCCACATGAGTTTGCCCCTTTATGAGTGTGGATCATATGAGTTCATAATTCCAAAGTCTCCCTGAAATTACAGTTCTGTTGCTTTTGCCAGTGAGTAGCACAAAGACCTGAGAGACCAAAGTTGCAAAGGTGACTAAATAATTCCTCATAATTTTAAGGTAATTATCCCTGTGAGCTAAATGCTGTTCTTTTAATAAGAGTTAGAAAATATGGTATTAATTCTGCTTCTGCTTTCTAGGGGGTTTCAGTTTCAGCCACACTGATGGTTGAGCTCCTACCTTCTAAAAATGTATTTTGAGCATGCAAAGAAGTTCATCTGAGCTGTGGCTAAATCTGAAATCTTCTGCTGGCTCTCTTCCTAGCAGTGCTGGGACAAGCCCGTTTTTGGGATGCTTCTTTGTGCTGTGTTTTAAAATGAGAGTGTATTCCCTCCTTACTGAGAATGTTTTTGTGGGGTTTAGGGTCTTCTTTCTCAGCACTGGCATTTGCCTTTTTGTCTGCCTAACCCCCTTCCGTCCCTCTCTCCCCAGTTTTCATTTTCAGTTTTTTTTGTTTATGTTGAACTTTTGCCTGCTCAGCTGCAGCACAGCTCAGTTTTGGCAGCCCGCCTTGTGGTGTACAATTCTACAACTTCTGCTGCTGAGCAGCATGTTGGAAATTGCTTTGAAATAAATCCATGTTGGACCAAAAACAGCATCTTTGTTGTTACCCCCTCAGAACAATTTGGTGCTATAATTGGAACTCTCATCTGAAATAAATAAACACAATGTCAGATCTATAGGTGGATCTGGATGCATAGTCAGTGAGATAGATCTACAACCCTGCCCTTGGAAGAGAGATGCATTTGCAAAGTGTGCATGTCAGTTCTGGTGCCTTGGGACAGGTTAGGGCTGGAGGGCAGCCCCAAATCCCCGCTGGGCCATCTTGAGATCCATCAGAGGAAATGTTTACTCTGTGCTGCTCTTGACATAAATTTGCCCTAAGTCTTGTGTTGCTTCCACTCTCATCTTTGGAAAACTGATATTCAGGGTCAAAAATAGGAGGCTGTGGCTCCACCATTCTACTGATGCTTTACCTGTCCTTGGATGGCATGTGGGAAGGGAAATGAGGCTGTGGGCTTTTATACTCCTTTTATGTGTAGGCTGATAGCTGCACACAGTCTAGGATTTCCATTTCAACGTGGATATGCAGGAAATTCAGAGAAAATTGACAGGAATAGTCAGAGCAAGAGAATGACTGAGAAAAACAATTCTGGTAGAGACAATTTGGTAGATAAGTATGAGAGAGATTTAGAAAATCGTGGGTGGGCTGGACAGGATGGGTAGAGAAAAATGGTTTCATGGCTTTTAGTACAGAAGGGAAGCGTGCCTTAAATGAAACTATTAGGAACCAGCTTCACAGCAAGCAGGAACCCTTTGCAGGAGGGTGACAAAGATGCCAAAAGTTAATCTGGGGAGACTGGAGTTAATACACAGAAATATACTGAGACATCAAAAACACATAGAAGCAACATGCATCTCAGGAATGGGGTGTGTTGAAAATGGAGTTGGAGCTCGGGAGAGTACTACAGGCTCACCCTAACACACATGCACATTGGCTTGGTTTTTAACTTAAGGTATCCGGTTCTCAAGGCTGTTTAACTGTGTGTCTGGGTGTGGTGTGATGGTGTGATCTTTTCTGTTGCAGATCTTTAGTCTGTTTCAAAACAGCCATTCATGTCTTCTATGGTGTAATTCCGTAACTTGAAATTGTTTTTCCCAGGGCTTTGCAGTCTGGGCATTTTTGCTGTGGGCTGCTGCCCTTTTCCCCCTGAATTCTCATATTGTTGTTTGATATTTAAAAAACAGATTTCCTGAAACCTGATTATGTTAAAATCTACTGCTGTAAAAGTTTAAATACACTTCATGCTCCTCTAATTGAGAAACGCTTAGGACACAGAGACTTAATATTGCTTTTTCAAGCCAAAAATATGGTTGCTGTTTGTCTGTCATGCCAGTAATGGTTCCAAGCGTCTTTGTAAATTCAGTCAAGACACAGTCTACTGCAAGCCAGGAAAGCAAGGGATGAGAAGGTACTGATGAGATGAAAGTGAGGTGGAGAAGACCTGCAGCACAGCTAATTTGCAATTAGCATCTCCCCACTGACCTGTTGTCTGCCTGTCCTGCAATTCTAAAGGAAACAGAAAGAATTTGGTTCGAAAGGATGCTAAAGATGTCTGTAGGAAGCTGTCAGGGCTATGTGTCTGTGGTGCCAGCAGAGGAGGAGCAGGTCGTGCCCTGTAAGCTTCTGCGGAAAGACTCATTTAGCACAGCTTGATGGGAATTGGGTAATAGCAGTATGTTTGGAGATTAGATGGAGGAGTAAATGATGGATGAACTGCATTGCCCAAAAAATACTGTATACAGCTGTCATGCCTGTGTTCTCAGGATCAATAGCTGTCGTAACAGTGAGTAGTTATCCCTACACTGTCCCCTTCTCCCCGACACTTAGCTCCCCATTGCACTCCTGTTGCTCAGTGATGTAGTAGCACCTATGAAAAAAAGATGAAGTGGTATAGATTGCATTTTAAACATAAGTGGAAATCCTTTTTGGTTTTGCTGTGTTTTGGGGGGGGTTGTTTTGTTTTTTTAAGAATCATTTTCCATTGCAGTTCCTTTCTAAACCTCCAAATGGACTTGTACATTTTTTGAGCATAATAAAATTAGTGAATTGGTGTTTTTTTTCCTCCTGCTTTATCTGACAAAATTCCTTCTTCTCCTTTTGTATCCCAGCATTTCTGAGGAACTGGGAATATTGGTACTGGCATTAGAGAAAAAACTCCAGGAAGAGGCTTACTGGCTTCTTCAAACATTGTGTAAACCCAAAGCTTTCAGAATTTATAAGATAAACCTTTTAGAATTGGTAAGAATTGGGTCACTTTTTGTATTGCCTCTTCTTGGTCTGAAAAAGGGGGACTTTGGGGACCATGTTGAATTGCTTCTTTTAGAAAGGTGCCCCAAGATCTGTGCCATACTGTTTTTCCCTGCAGTGATCTGCAGTTCTGTGTCTGTGAGCACAGGAGGGATGGAGACAAAGGCAGTTTCTCTGCTTGTGATTTCTGGACCTCTTCCCAGTGGGAACTGTGTTCCCCTAACTGTTGTCCGTGTGGTCACTCAGCTCCTTATTCCCTATGATTTCTCAAAAGCTACTGGTTTTCTGATAACTTTTCTTATACAGGCTCCAAAGATCTGCAACCACTCCATCCCACTAGAATTAACCCAAAGGAAGACCCTTAGTCTATGGCTTGGCTTTGCTTTGTGCTTCAATATGGACAGTATCTTCTTACTGTTTTACCCACCACTTCACAGATGAGTGTTCCACTGCTTGATGCTTTCAATCTGAAAGAAATCAGTTTCTGACATCACCTTAACCACAGTCTACATATGATGATGCTTATTAATAACTTCCAGTGTAGCACTATTGCATAGAAAACTAAAGAGCCACTTCTGATGCCCGGAAATTTTGGTGGACACTTGTGTGAGTAAAAGTTAGCCAGTCATAGAACTGAGAGAAAACATGGCTGAAGGAGTTTTTTCTGTGCAATTCCTCTAAAACTGTCTAGACAAAATAATTTTTTCAGGTAGAACTTATGCAGCAAAAAACCCCCAGATTTATATGCCATGAATTTAAATTGTATACTAAACTTCTGTATTACATTTTATATTAAATTTTGGACTCTTTAAAGTGATTATCTTTGAACATTGATACTTTTCTATAACTCAATTATTTTTGTACCTAATAAAATTCTAAAGAATTTGATATTATTTCTTAGTGCTTAAAACTGTATTGCCTAGTATTACCATTAAAGTAAGTTATTTAAACTATTCAAACCGTTTATGTGAGATTCTTCTCTTTGTACGCCTTCAAACCTTCATAAAATCCCCGTTTCCAGAAAATCTGTTGCTGCAAAAAGGCACATGCTTGTGCCCTTGCCTGATTCATTTTCCAACCTTTACCATGCCCTGAGGCTACAGACCTGTTCCTGATTTTGATTATGTTCTCCAACCTTCTGGTAAAAGCACAGTTGACATGATTTCAGACTGGGTTGCTCAAGGTTTTATCCAGTTTGCTCCTGGAAACCTGAGGATGGAGATCGTGCAGCCTCTCTGGGCAACCTGCCCCACTGTTTGACTGTCCTTATGGTGAAAATATCTTTCCAAAATATCTGATCTGAACCTCAGTTAATCTAATCCAGCCTCCATCTTCCTTGCATTCTCTATCACTACCCAGTTTATTTCTATATTAATTTATTTGCCTTTGGTGCTGATATCTGTGTGAAATTACCTGTGGAATTTTCTCTGTGGTCAACATTTTCAATCAGTCAGATGAGTCCATCATTACAGAGAGCATGATCTGGAGCTTTTGTGGCTAAAGACAACACTTCTGTGGTGTTTCAAAGCTATGGGACCAGGCATGGGAGAGCAGTGGCACTGCTGGCTAGCTTAGCACACTGAACTGGACCATTAGTGTTACCAGCACAGTGCAGCACCTTAAAAACTGGGAAGAACTGAATGGGAATTGAAATGCCCATTAGTTTAATGAGATGTAAATAAAATATTTGACCACAAGACTGTCTTTTCTTTGGTAGAGTTTGTTTCATTTGGACATGGGGTCATCTGTGTCCTGGTTTCACTATAGATGGAAGAGGTGGTGATGATGAAAATGAAACGGGAGCCCAGCTGCCTTAAAAATGAGGGCCAAAGGCACTTGTGTTTAATCACTTCTCCATAAGGCTGGAGTTTTATTCAAGGACTAGAAGGATGCAGGTGGATCGGGAAATCCATAACACAAATCCTCTACCATTCTGAACAGAGTGACAATAAACAGGGTGACAATACCAGTTTACTTCTGTGGAGGAAATGGCTTAGCATTTCAAATAATTTAATTGTCTTTAATTGTGAAATCAAAGTGTATCAATCAAGTGTGAAAAAGGGCTCAATAAATTTAATCATGAAACATTAAATTATGGCTAGATGGTAGGTTTGATTTTCTCTTCTATTTCTTTTGATGACACAGAGGAATCTATTGGTTATGATGCTCAGGTAATTACCTATTACAGTGATAATTTTAATGGCACATGATTTCTTATGTTTTCTACTTGAAAAATATGTTAACATGTAAGAAAAAAATAATTTTTGCTATTTTGTAGATTTTCATTAGCAACGTATTTTTAAATTCAATCAGGAGACAGTCTTGTAAAGCCGGTCACTTATATAGGATCCCATTTCTTGGTCATTTTAAGCACAGTTGAGAATGTACGTGCAACACCATTGTCTCTACTGTCATTTTATTTCAGCTTTTCTAAGTATGTCTGCATAAAAGTGTTTTAATGGGACAACTGGCTTGTGATGTTTTGTCTTCAGATTTTTCTTCCTCAAGGGAAGTCTGTTAGTCTTTTAAAATTACGTTACAACTTGCTCAATAACCAACTTGGGAGTTGGAAGAAATCTGGGAGGAACGCTAGAAGGAGAAGAGACCTTTTGAGTAGCAATTTACTAGCTGTTTGTGAAATGCTGAGTTAATATAAAACTATATTACTATTCTACCAGTGCTAATAATGTATAACATTATTCTTCTGTATTGCATTTTTAAAATAATGTACATGAACAAATCAGTCTTCGTAACGTCCTGTGAGAGAGATAACTATCAGCATTATTCTAATCCTCATAGTGTATTAAATGAGAATAACAACTGTTTCAAATGGAGAGCTCAACAAGAGGCAGAAATCGCACGTTTCCTTCTCAAAGTCCTGTAGCAGGTTGTGTTGATCATCCCATATGTCTTTCTCAAGCCAATTGTGACACTTTACCTTTGCAAAAATATCTCTTATCATTCTAACATTGCAAATTTCCTATTTTGCTAAAAATCATAGAGCAGCCTAGGTTGGGTCCAACATTTTGTGGGAAAGAGAGCCTAGATGAGGCTATCTAGCATGCTGTCCAATCACATCTTGGAAACCTACAGTGATGGGGCCTCTACCATGCCCCTGGTGAAGTTATTCCAGTAAATGCTTGCTCTCACTATAAAAAAATTTTTTTCCTATTGAGATGAATGATTTTGATAGAAGATCAAAGTGTACTTCAGAATGACCCATAAATTTTTATATAGTAGATTGCTACATAAAAGGAATGTATGTGTGTGTGAAGCCATCCGTATTACTATGTGAGGAAGGGAGACAAACCGTTGTGCTCTCTAGCGCAGAAGTCTCCAGCTTTTCTGGATTGCAGCTTGGATTTTGGTTGAGTTCTATCCTTTCAGGCTTCTAACAATACCAAACTCTATTACTGAATTCGAATCTCAAACCTAGGAAAAGCTATTGCATTTTTGTCAAGTTCTCAATTTTATTTAGCATCCCTCCACATGGTGGAATGGACGTTTGGTTATGTAGGCAGTGTAGTTTGGTTATGTAGGCATTTTAGCTAGCATAAGATGAAGATATACTCACTGCTCTACTAAGAACAGTGATTATTGAGTTAGTACTTTTATGGATATACTTTATTGACAAAGATCTTGATCTTGCAAGATATTCGAGTGAACTACTGCAGAAGCACTGTGCAAAATCCTTTAGTGGCATGGAGAACAAGGAAGCTTACAGTACCTTTAAAGTGATGACACGTTAATTGGTGGCTCACTCACAATGCTGAGGTTTCTCTGTTGCTCTTTTGTATTCTATGTCTGCCTAGATATGTTTCTGTGAACCGTGTAAACTCCATTATTTCATGCATAAAATCTTTGACTGAAAGGGCTCAAATAACTAAGGGCTATACTGCCTGTGCAGCAACCTATCAAACTATTGAAATATAGTATTTTCAATTATGTATCACCCTGTTTTAGTAAGTTTCTAACAAGCACACCTAACTTGTACAGGATGAATAAAATTCTCTTAAAAATTCTTTATGCATTTTTCTCTCTGTCTTGCTTACCCAGTGTGCCCCTACTCCACTACCAGCTCACACTTTTCTTTCTTATCTTGGCTTTCCCTTCCTCATTCTGACAGTGGATTTGTTTACTCAGGCTCTCCAGCTATCAAAAATTCCTTCTTATGGCTTTTTTCCCCTTACCACCTTTGAATAACACTTTATCTACAGATCTTACTTCAAAGCTCTTTTTCTCTTCAGTTGCAATGTTGCTTTTAATTGTAAATGGGTGGTATTTAATAAAGATTACTGCCAAATTAAAACGTAATCATTTTTTTTATCAATTCAGGGGCAAATTAGTGTCCCAGGTGTGATACTGTGATTACTGTTATTACTTTGAATGGGACTTTGTTTCTGTCTTTTATTTTTTTAAGAATAGGGCTGCAGTGAGTCATTTTAATGTTAATGCATTGCAGCTATGTCCAAATCAGACTACAAATTTGAAAACTGTTTTACTGCAGGACGTTCACTGCTGGGGATAGTCCGCAGTGCAGACTTCCTGGGATGGGACTGCTGGTTCTGTGTTCTACCTGCAAAACCTCTCTTTTTTCGGGAGATGGTGGCAGTAGATTTATTTCCCATGTTTCCTGTGCAATGATGTCTCCCTGTTACAGGAGAGAAGGAAAAAAGTCTATACACCTCATAGTCTTCTGCCGTGGTTTGTGCCTCTAGGACTTTTTTTGATGCTGCTGGTAGCATCAGTGTCTGTTGCCTGTATTTTTTTTTGACAGGTATTTCCCAGTTCATGGCCTAAGACAGATCATAGTTTCTCAGGCAGAAAGGCTCAGTCTTGACAACCTGTTTAAATCCGTAGTACTGTATGATTTTCAAAACCATCTTGCTGTGCCTCAGTTGCAGATTTCATGTATAGTTAATTAAAAAAAGGGCAGAAGTCAGAAGTCTTGGTGTTCCTTCACCTTCCACTTGCCTTGCTATTCTTTTCATTTATACTAGTATGCACTAAAACAAGCTTCTGCTCCCTGCTGCACATCCATGAGGCACTAGTGAGATTCTGACCTCGAAATTTCACTTTCCTTTGTTCTGTAGACAATGGTAGGCATTAGACTAAATCAAGGCATGTTCAAAGAAGGTTGTTTCTTTACTCTGAAAGTTTAATCTCCACTTTCATAGGAGATTTCCTACATGGCATGATTTGCCAGCCAGTTTTATCAACATATTTTTTTTCCTCCAGAGCTCTTTTACCATGGCCCTCCAAACTTAGCATGTGTTTTTTGAGAGTCTTGACAACTTTGAAATTCCAAGTGTGAAAGTACAGACTCAGTTTTCTAAAATCTTGGCTTGCTTTTTTCTGACTTGTGTTCCTTAAAAATAACTGAATATGAAGGTTCTATGTTCAGCCCTTTTTTTTCCCCTTGAGGTGCAAACATGTTTCTCAAGACTTAGGGGGAATATGCTGATAAAGATGTAATCAAAATTTGATTAATCCTGCCACATTCTTACCAATTCTGCAAAAGTAAAGATTATTATTACACAGCTGATTAACTTCCTTCAGCAAGTGTTAAATGCACTCCTTTCTTTGTTATTTCAAACTTCACCTCTCTTTCATTATGGCAAATTTAAACTTCCATTTAGAAATGATACCAATTAGTTTCAGGAGTTTCTTAATAAAAATTTCAGTAGACAATCTAGTAAGAATTATGCGCACTTTCCTTTGACAAACTATACAATACACTTTTCCTTTTATATCTGCTTCAACTTGGAAATGCCTCATCAGGTAATTTCAATCTGTTTTCTTTACCAAATCGCCAATTAAAAATTTTAAATAACATAGGATTTGGGAAAAAAAACCCAAACAACACAAAACCAGGACATGTGACAGTATCATTGGGTGTTATGTTTTGGTCTTACTGAAACTTGACTTTCCTACTTCCAAGCTGAGATTTATATATGCAGCACTTACTTGGCAGCTAGTGTCTGCAGGACTCTGAGGGGAGCTGCAGTGAAGCCTTTGCCAGGGGCTGCGGAGCCTCCTTCCCAGCTGCCAAGTCTGAGCCCCAAGGGGGTGAGGAGAAATACCTGAATGAAGCAGAGTTCTGCTAGTATAAAACTTGATATATGTGAAAGCAGTAGGCTCACACAGTACAAATCCATGCAGTGGCTCCAGTCCACAATCTTCTGCATGTGGTACTTTTACTCTCATGGGTAGTCCTTGGGGGTACCCCCAGGCGTTCTATTAAGCAGGTCTAAATGTCTATGCACAGTTATCACCTTTGTGTCCAGTCCTGCAAAAATTGTATGTATAGGCTGCATTCATGAGTAGTTTATTCATAGAGTTCAACATTCTTAAGTTTCCCTAATTTCAGAAATCTATAAATAAAGCAGCTCAAGGGTATGTAGCCAGTAATATCTGGATGCCTGCCTAGGCCTGCGTGGCAGAATGACCTCTACATGGTAAGCCTTATTACCATGCATTAGGTGATTTAGTGCATAGTTTTACAGGAAACATTTTAGGACATACAGACATATTCTAGCTGGAATTTCATTTCTGAATATGAGAAACTAATTTAGCTAAATTGCTTCATTCTTCAGAAGCACTTAATCTGATTTAGTCTGTACATGTAGTCTTCAGTAACAAGGGAAACTTATTAACCCAAAGATCTCTTTAAAAATTACATATTCCAGCTGGCTTGCAAGAAACACACCAATCAGTTGGTGAACTTGCACAGAAACATTCATTTTGAGATAACCAATTCAGATCCAATGCTGGCCGAAAGCTCTGTGGGGATGAAGAGGTGCAATTTTCTTTATCAGTGAAGAAGCACTCAAATTTTCAAACCATTTACCTGTTTTGAACCTGCACTATTAAAATTAGTGCTCAAAATGGAAATGCTTGTAGCTGCATCATGTGGATCTTGGCATGCAAATATGTGGTGGTCGGTTGAAGTAATAGGGGCAACTGAAGTTCAGAATTAACTTTCCCCACTGAATGGACACACTAGACCACTGATGGGTAAAGAAATAATCCATATGAGTAAGAGCATCAGAATGCCTCTCTATAAGGGCTTGGCTTTGAGAAGATAGTCTAGAAATATTAGTAAAAAGAGTAATCTAGGAAAAGTTTGCAGTGCTTCAAGAATCTGAAACATAAATGTCCAAGGAGAATAGACTTCCAAACACAGAACCTTGCTCAGGAAGATCATACGGTATAAAGAGAATTGCAGTTTCCAATTAAAGTGAATCAGGAAATAGTGACTGTAAAAATGACATTATAAGTTCCCTCTCAATGACTTACATACCAAATTTCCTCACTTTATACTCTAAAGGGAGAGACAATTTCTTACTTGCTTTTCTGCACAACCTGTGATCTAAAATCAAGATATATGCTTTCTTCCTCTTTTTGAGCATCACTATCAGCAAATGAATTCTACTCAGAACTTTACAAACACTTTTTTGACCGATGCATAAAAGTGGATGAAACTATAATTATAATGTTGTACGGCTGATTGGTGCTGCATTTGTAGCAGAAGTAACTTAGCTTTCTTGACCTAGTAAATAGATTTGATCAGCAGTTTTATATTACAGGGCGAGATGTTGCTTAGTGGTGGGAAAAACCATGCTTTTCTTGCTATAAAGAAATTATAAACAAGGGAGATTGGAAGCTTAAAGTGTTTAGTATTTTAAGTGTGACACTAGGGATATACAAGAATCAAATAACAAACGGTATGGCATTGTCAGCCCCTGGGAGGTTGCTCCATTATATTACCCATATGCAACTTCCCTGATAACACAGAGCCTCTGTCATCATGTCTGGTACACTTTCCTCTTTCTGTGGCCTATGTTAATAGGATGACTAATGGGAGAGAGCATAGCATAGGTTTCCCTATTTCTGCTGATTCTTGTCTGCTGGTGCAACTCAGAGCAGTATCCATGGTGCTCTAACATATGTTGGGAGGCTGCATCCAGGCACAGTGAGGCCATGACTGGATGGGTGCCCAGGTGGCCAAGGGCCAGTACTGGTCCCTCATCCCTCGACAGAGTGACTCAGAGTCACTTTGCAGTGACAGCAATTACAGCAGAGGACCTCTGTCTGTGGTACTGGAATCGAGGTGATTGTGTCGATACTTCTGTAAAACCGAGTGCGCACAGACCTCGGCTGGATACTGATGTAATTAACAAGCACTATGGCTTCTCTCCAAGTAGTTAGATCCTGAAATACTCTACCTCTTTTAACTGCTGCAAGGGAAGGTAAAGCTGAGGATTGTGAAAATCTAGAAAAACGAAGAAAGGTGACAGGTCCCAGTGGAGAGAGAGGCTTCTGCATGCTTGTGTCTCTGTGTATTAATTGGCTGTTTGTACACAAATGCAAGTTAAATGATGCATGCTTAAACATCCTCATGTCAGCCACAATTTATGGAATGTAATGCCTGTGTTATGAATTTTGAGGCTAGCAATGTAACATGGATATGAAGTCCAGTGCATTACCCCAGAATAAAGAGAGAAGGCAGCACAGTACGTACAAATTAGATGGTTAATGCAATTGAAAGTAAACACAAAATGTTTGTCTTAATTTTGGGTACAGGCATGGAAAAATACTACTGAAATGGAAAGTGGGTGATCAGAAATTATCTGGATCATCTATATAGGAAAAAGAGAAATTGCCTTTCTCATTTCACTGTGGTAGAAAAAAATTAACATTAGAGGGGCATATAGTTTGTTGTAATCCTAGAAGTAAACATCTGCCTGTCCACTGTGGGGTGTTTGTGTTTAAGAAACTTGTTTGCTGGAACTGATGCTTCTATAAAGAAATTTGTTTTGGTGCTGGCCTCAGAGTCACAAATCTGTTTTAAAACACTGCTATTCTTCATTATCTCTTTACTGAACTTGAATCTTAGTCCCACTCTAGCAGGAGTCCCAATACGTCCATAAAGATGCAACAGGACAGCTGTAATAAAAGACTGTTAAAAGTTATTTTGTATTTTCAGTTGTTACTATATGAAAATGAAGTAGACATAAGCTGATGGAAGCATTTAAAATCTAGTGCAAAAGTCTGCTCTATTCTAGAACAGTCATGTGAACAAATGTTGAATATCACTTCCAGCACAGAAGAGATGAAAATACCAATATGCCATTTGTAAACCTGCTTCCAAGATGATCTAAAGACTTTATTGTCTTACATGCAACCCCTTTTTACACTAATCTTGTAATAGCCAGATGATTTATGAAGAATATATCATTTGGCTTTTATGTTGTGAGCAACAGAAGAGTGATTGCTTCTAAAGTGTTGCTGTTTACTGAGATATTAATGGAGGGATAATCCATTTACATTTTTACAGCGGAAGTTTTGTAATGCTTTTGGGATTCATTTACTCTTTGCATTTGTGGAATAGCCTCTACTGAAATAAAGCTGAAGTAATTTGCTGTGGAGGAGTAAAGTAGTTTGTCAAAAAAGACTTTTTTTGAGGCGCCATACAAAATCCTGCTGTTAAAATAATAATTTGTTTTTTAAATACATTTTAAATATTTTTTCACAATCATCTTGTAAAGTGGACCAGAGTTGTAAATTCCACATGCTATATATTCAGTAAGGACTGTGCATACATTTTAACTATGTGTGTTTTGCAGATAGTGAGATTAATAAATATGGGTGATGTCAATTTGCATTAATCTTCTCAATAGCAGTAGTTTGGTTGTTCTGGCCTATTCTGTCAAAATTCTCTTCTAGGTGATAAGTGCTTTGATGTGCTCCTGCGTCTGCTCCTGCCATGCAGTCCTGCCAGGAAAAGCACCAACATTGCTATTACTCTGTGCTACAAGGGCAGTATAGAGTGCAGTTTTCATTTACTAATGAGTATTATGTTACTCTACTGTCTTGGCCTTGCAGGAACTAGACAATGATTATTTTGAACTGCAGACAGTGTCCTGCTTATATGTTTTCTGCTGCTTAGGTAACCTTTGCAGAAGAATTGGAGCATGGAACGAGGGAATAAAGATGGACTGACAATGCACATCTAGTCAGGCAGCTTATTGGTAGTTGGAGGTGTGGTACTTTGGGAAAAAAAAACATGCAACCAAAAATGTGGTACAGCTGACCAAGTGCTTGGATGCCTCAGCACTAATAAAGAAAGAATCTGGAGCAGGAAAAAAAAAGCCGCCTGTATTGAGGGAACTTATCCCATTAGTAAAGTCTTACTACATTCTGTTTCTTTCAGATCCTTTTGAGGATGGAAACATTTTAAATTATAATAACTTGACTCACGTGGCCTGCTCTACATTTAGCATTGCTATATGTTGTACTTAGTTTATTGACTGTTGGCTTGTATACTCTATTTTTGTGTACATATGTGTCTGTGTAAATTGCAAACAAAAGCAGGTGATTCCTTGACTTCCTTTTTAGTATTCTGCTCCAGTACCTGTAACAATTGGACAAATGACATGATGTTTGCTGGCATTATGCATGGTGTAGCTGTGTGTGAACACTCAGCCCTGCAGCTCAGGGAGCTCTCGTGGCCTCTCAGAAATACGCCACTTGTTATGTGATCAGTTAGTGAATAGAGGACACATGCTAAAATTACCCTTTACACACTTAGCTGTACAACTCGGGATTCTGGATGGCACCTGGAACAGCAAAGGCTTCTGAAAATGTAGCAGAGGCAGAAAAAAACACTACTCAAGTTTGCTTCTTTTTCTTGTACAGAATCCATGAAGGGAAGCATACCTCCCTGTAAGAAAAGAGAATCCAAAGCCAAAGGAGGACTTCAGGTTTTCTTCCTGTGTTAATTAGATTAGAAAAAAACAGATCTTGTATGGCCCACTATTCTTAAAAGCCCCCTATTCTTATAGGCAATGGCAAATCAGTGAAATTCCTGCATCCTATATCAACCAACTGGAAAAGGAAAAGGGAAAGGGCAAATAGGTGCTTTAAAATAAGCTTAGCAGAGGGAAAATACCTGTTACCCAAATTTGATTATTATCTGAAAGATAATGTTTTGCTATAACCCATTAAGTCATTGGTTTCAAAGCAGGTTCCCATTGGGTGAAATTCTGTTGTCTGTGCTGGGATTGGAGATCAGACAAGGATCCCAGGATGGTGGGTTTGGACTTAAGGCTTATGAAATATACCGTTCTGAGCAACTGTGTGGATAGTGCTCTAAAGCCTCCTGACCTAATGGGAAAAACTTTTCTGATGAAGAAGCATAGCTGCCAATGTAGGCAATGTCCAGGATGGAGCTGTGCTATACTGAACTTGTCTCTCAAATGGCTGGAGCATGCATATGGCTCCAGCAGGTTGGCTCCAGTTGGTGAGAGGGCCACAGAGATGGATAGAGAGTAGGATATTACTTGTAAATCTGTCTTAGAATGCACTGGTTGCAAGCTGCAAGTATGCCTAGAAGAGAAAACTTGCAGTAGCCTATACCTGTGTAATTCTGTTCTTTTTAATTGCAAAATTTAGCTAGAGAAATATGTTCCTGAAAAACGCTCATATAGCAGCAACTGGAGGAAGCCGTGATGACTTTCAGTGCACAAAGAAAAAAGACATGAAACAAAATTTAGATTAATCAGCTTTCAATCATCCTTTGAAGTGTTCTTAAATCATCATTTTAATATCATACGCTGAAGTGGATTTACATTGACTTGTGTGCTGGTTTTGGCTGGGATAGAGTTAATTTTCTTCATAGCAGCTGGTATGGGGCTACGTTTGCGGTTTGTGCTGAAAATAGTGTAATACAGAGATGTCTGCTGATGGGGAGGCATGAATGAATTCTTTGGTTTGCTTTGCTCGTGCACGTGGCTTTTAGTTTCCCTATTAAACTGTCTTTATCTCAACCTATGAGTTTTCTACCTTTTACCCTTCTAGTTCTTTCTGCCATCCCATCAGGGGAGAGTGAGATAGTGGCTGTGTGGGGCTTAGTTGCTGACTGGGGTTAAACCACAACAACTTGCAAAGTTCAAACACCCTGGCTAATTTCAGGGTAAATCCTAGAGGGGAGATGATATGTCCCTAAAACATATTATTCATTTTAACACTTAATACTTCTTCAGAAATGGAGCTAAAATGATTATCCTTGTAGTGGGTTGACCCTGGCTGGATACCAGGTACCCACTACAGCCGCTCTCTCACTCTTCTTCTGCAACTGGACTGAGGAGAGAGAAAAAAAACAGCTAAGGATTCATGAGTAGAGGTAAGAGCTGGGAGAGGTCAGTTACTGATCACCTTCACAGGTAAAACAGACTCAAAGTGGGAATAGTACTTATATTTATTACCAACAGGATAAGAGCCAAAGAGTGAGAAATAAAATAATCATAAAAACACTTTCCCCTCACCCCTCCTTCCTTCCATGTTCTCCCTCCTCCCCCCCAGCAGTGCAGGGGGACGAGTGCAGTTGTTGTTTCTGCTGCTGCTCAGAGAGAGGAGTCCTTCCCCTGCTCCTGTTGGATCCCTCCCACAGGAGACAGTCCTTGATGGACCTCTCCAGTGTGAATCCATTCCTTGGGCAGCAGTTCTTCATGAAACTGCTGTCCCGTGGGTCACTCCTGCATGGGGTGCAGTCCTTCATGAATGAGCTGTACCAGTGTGGGTCCCCCACAGGGGCCACAAGTCCTACCCAGGAAAAACCTGCTCCAGCGTGGGCTTCCCTCTCCACGGGCTGCAGGTCTCCGGCAGGACCCTGCTCCATCTTGGGCCTCCCACAGGGTCACAGCCTCCTTCATGCATCCACCTGCTCCAGCGTGGAATTCTCCTTGGGCTGCAGGTGGGTGTCTGCTCCCCGAGAGTCCTCCATGGGCTACAGGGGCACAGCTGCTCCACCAAGGCCTTGACCACAGGCTGCAGGGGCTCAGCTCTGGCACCTGGAGCACTTCGTGCCCCTCCTTCTGCACTGACCTTGGTGTCTACTTTGTTGTTCCCATGTTCTCACTCCACTCTGCCCTGGCTGGAATTCTTTCTGTGCAACAACCTTCTGTTCTTAAATATGTTATCATGGAGGCGTAACTATTGCTCCTAATTGGTTCAGCCTTGGCTGACATTGGCTCCAGGGGAAGCTTCTAGCAGCTTCTAAGAGAAGCCACCCCTGTAGCCCCCCCTGCTACCAAAACCTAGCCACAGAAACCCACTACAATCCTAAATGCTTAAACAAATGTTATGGATTACAAAATGATTCCTACCCAAATGGATTATAGAAAAACTATACCAAGTTGGAGATTATTCTTCAGAAGTTACCTAGTTTTCCGTGGGGAAACTTACTGGCTATTTACACTTTTATGCGTGAGTTTTTTAAATAAAACACTTCTTAATTTGAAGATCAGATTCCAAGTCAAGATCTTTGTGCTGAAAAGTGACTTTTAGATGGAGAAATAGCATGTTTTAGAAAAAATTAGAGAGAGATACATGTATTAACTATAGATTCCACAATGTGTGGAAGATTGTCATTTTCAGAAAAACAGTTACCTCGTAACTAAGACAACTTATTCTGAACCCAAAACTTTGCTCTTTTCATCCTGGGTTTCTCTGTCCAGCGCCCATGTTCAAAGAGGACCTTCAAATGCAAGCTGTATTTAAGCAAGTATATCCAGTAAAGTGAGTTTACCTGAAATGACTCCAGGGGGAATGATAAAAGCAATTGTGGCAGTCTCTATATAAAATAAACCAGAAAGAAATAGAAGAAATAACTTTCTACGGGGAGATCAATAATGAGTAGGACTCATGTTTTCTAAAGACCTTGGGAAACAACTCGTAACTTAACTTGTTAAATGCTGCTGACACTAAAAAGTCTGATTTCTTTTTTCCCCAGAAGACTGAAGAGCAGCAGACCTCTGACAATTAAGACCTTTAAAAACATGTCAGTTTTGACATCCAAACCAAAGACATGCAGGGAAACTGTTAATTAGTTTTGACAATCCTGTGATGAAATCCTTCACTTCTGGGCCATGAGGTTAGAGATATTTCAACCTATGTCTTCAGTCAACTGAAGAGGATAGATTTCTCCTTCTCTGGCTCTATATCTTAAACTTGCATTGAGTACATGTGATTTATTTTTCTGTGCTCTGCTGGTGCCCTATGCAATATTGCTCCTTGGAAACCTGTGAGGAAGCAAAAACTGTGAAGATGTGGTGTCCTGAAAATGGGAATTGTGGTCAATTCCTCATCTTTAGCAGACTCGCTGTATAGCAACAAAAATAAAATGTTTGGTAGTGTGTTTTCATTGGAGACAAAGTTTGCTGGATTAATCTGTGATGGCAGACCGATGAAGCTGCTAACCTAAAAGAAACTAGCAACGTCTAACTAAAGAAACTAACAGGTCTTTTTGGTCCTTCATAGATGTGGTACAGGTAAGAAATTTTTCTCATCTCATTGGTGCTGCACATAAGATCTGGAGGGTAAAAAATGCTTTTTTAGTGTATTTGCTCTTTTTTTTTCCCTCAAAAGATTCAATGGTAGCTGGAGGATAACATTACTGAAAACTGAGATGATTGTTTTCTCTTTTAAAGAACTGTGCATTTCTTCCATTTTGCCTTGTGATTGGTGAAACTCTTCTGTCTGTGCCTCCCAGGCTGGCATAGCAGAAGCTAGCATCAATGAGAGGAGGAAAACTGTGGTGTTACAGCCTGGATTTTCTTGCATCTCTACTCTACAACCCCCCTGAAGTTTATGAAACAATTCGACGATATTTGAAGTGTTCTCTTTTTCCTTTTTGCTTGACTATGTTGTCAAGACGTTTTTTGAAAGAACTGATGTAACAAACCATTGAAGAAAACGTAAGCTTGCTGATGATCATTCAAAATGTTTACTAGCCTTAAAACTACACGAGCTTATTGGGAATTGTGGTGCATTCTGATTAGTGTATTTTATTAACAAGATGCTTCATATTTTAATGGGCTGTTTCTCTCAGGCATTTGAGGTGCTATTACACTAGTTATTCAATTTTATGAAGTTAAACAATAAACATTAAAAGTAAAACCTCGAGAAAATTGCCGAAGTGTAAAATAGATCTGTCCCTGGGTAGTTTTAATTTACTTTCATTTTCAAAACATTTTTCTTTTAGTTTAATGTGTATTCTAATATTTTAAGCAAGAGAAGACAGGCTTTCATCTGAGCCTCTAGGTCTGAAGACAAAGAAAAGAGTGATATATTTTCTCCAGAGGATGGCAAGCTTTATTTTCAGTTAACCCAAGCATTTCCAATATGAGGCCTCTTGATTCTTCTGTACTTGAAATCTTTGTGACTAAGCCACAGTGAAATTGAACTTGGAAGACAACCAGTAAGAATCCTGGAATAGTCAAATTAGAACAAATAAATAATTTGTGTATCATGTATTTCTGCATTTACCTACTTTTGTAGACAGTACTGGCACCTTTTTGAGTTTATGAACAGTAAAGTTATTTAGCTTTCATGTGCATGAATCTGAGTGATTCAGTGTTTTGTCTGGGCAGAGCTGTGAAAGTAAATACAAAACCCAGGGGGCAGATAATGCCCATTAATTCCTTTTATTTTCACCTGGTCTGAGGACATGTAATTATTTTTCATATGTTACCATAAGAAAACGCTAAACTTCACGATTAATATGAGTCTGTCAACGGAGTAGAAACATATAGTTATTTTTCAGGAAGGAACAAGACCTCCCTTCTCCAAGGTGGAATATAAATCATGTGGATAAGGAGGGAAGACAGGCTCCATGTTAGGATAAGCCCAACATTTCTAGGCAGTAAACTCTCTTGCTCTGCACAACCATTGCTAACTACCTCAAGCTATTAGTCCCAGGCACAAAAGGCTTACTTTCATGGCACAGATGGCATTTCACGTGCCCAGACAGCTGGGCTGATTTCACCCTTGAACCTCTTCTACAGGACACTTTCAAAAAAGGTTAAGAACAGTAGGGTTTAGGCTCTCTTCTTGAATATGTGCATTCCTCCCAGTTGCTAGTTTGCTGAAGACACAGTACAAGCATGTTTGTCAATCTGGTGCTTTCAAAGCATAGAGCAGAGTAAGTGTGCTTGTCATCACGTTTTGACTGTTTTTCAAAGTTATATTGCTGTGTATACATTTTTTTTTTAAATTATGTTTTAAAAATATTGAAAAAACCTTGAATAAAGGGTTATAAGAGGGATGGTAACCTTCCCTGTGGCTAGCAGTATTTCTATTCCCCAGTCAAGCTGTTTAGGGGTAGGAGCAATGCAAAGAGTTGAGTATATAACCAGCTGTCTGTGACTTGTGGCTCTGGAGGCAGAAAGCACCTCAAACAGTAGAGAATTTCTGATCACCCTGGGAGTGACAGGGGCTGATGCCAAGATTTGCGAGGGACTGCTGTGCAGAGCAGAGACAGCTAAGGTCTGCAAGGGCTCGTTAACATCTAGCATTGACTGGGACAGATGAGCTGGCCCTGGAAGCAGGGAAGTTGCATTCAGCAGTGTTGTTTCTGAGCGAATAAATCCATCTGGGCCTGAATGGCTGACGTGGGGCCAGCTCTGATGTCTATCCATCTGTGGCACAGTTACTTGTGGCCCCACTTCTTCTTGGGATTGCTCGACTTCAACTGTACCATCTGCCTCCTCAGCTCTTGGACAGAGCAAATTGCTAATGACTGTGTCTGCTTCTATGGCCCAGTTTGGGCATTTCTGCAGCCCAGATAATTGATCTCATGGGTGATGATCTTGTTTAATGGACAAAAGGTCTGTACTTGTTTGTGTCTTTTGGTTCTGACTTATTTGGCATATTTAGTGGAGTTGGGTTTTATTTTCTGTGGGAGAATAGCATCCCTCTAGCTCTGAGCCCTCTGTCTGAAACTTGTTAAGTAGGGTAAAGATGAGGAGGAAGATCTCGGCTGAGTGGAAGGGGGAAACCCACCATCAGAAACTGGAAAGTGGTAGGGACAGTTTCCCTGATCTACAGTTGAAAGGATCATCAGAAAAAACTATAAGCCAGCATTTCATAACAGTAATGGGAGAAACTGCATTAGAGTTAAATCCTTCAATGCACTTGCTGCAGAATTTTTCATTGTCAGATGAAAAAAGGTGAAATATAATGAGTTCTGAGTAAAACAATTTGTGACCAAAGCCTTTTGAGGAATGAAAGCAAATTAAAAAAAAAAACAAAACAAAACAAAAAACAAAACAAAACAAAACAAAAAACAAAAAAAAACCCAAACAAAAAAAAAACCACACCAAAAGCAAACCAAATACAATCATACCTAAAACAGAAAAGCTAGTGGAGCCTGTGGACAATTCTCAATTCTTTGGACTTGTTCTTGGGTTGGTGTTTTTTCTTCTCTTGTTTTCCTTACTCCCCTGCATCAGGCAGTGCTTGAGATCATCACCTTGTTGTCATATGTGCTTGGGGAAACAAATCTGTCACAGCAGTTTCCTGTCAATACCCTGTCTTGAGCTAGCAGCATGTGTCTAGCTCCAGCACTGTAGGATGATGTAGCTTTTGCTGATAAAAACCCACTCTTTTCATTATCTATTGAAGAATGAACCACACACTGGCATTACCCAGATTTGGAAACCAAGTGTGCTGTCAGAGACAGAATTTGTAGCAATTCTTTGAAGTCACAGTTTCAGTCTATGTATAGAATTTATAACTTCAGATTTCTGTGGAGCATAAAATTATTCACATTCAGAATAAATTATCTGATGTTCTCTGGTTTTTCAACCCCATTTTTTATTTTTTAGCATTTATATATAAAATCACCTATATGGCATTAATATTCCCATTGTAACACTGTACCTATATGTAGTAGGATCCCCACAGAGAGCTATCAGTATCTTTACTTTTCTCTCACCTCTTGCTTCATTCTCATTAGGATTTTACATTGCTTGGTCTACTACTGATGGTGTCAGAGAGGGCAATGGTATGAGGAGACTGATTATATAAGAACTGTTTAATGGTTACTGGTACCAGTTTGCAAAAATGTATTCCTGTAACAGGAATTTAAAATAGAATTGAATCAGTCTATGAGGTAGGATGGTAGGTCTGTTTGTGAGGTTTCCTAAGAACAGATACTTAAAATGGATGGAAATGACAAGCACTAAGCAAATGAATGTGTTTGTGTACTCTGTTAATGTAAATGTAGTTTGAAAATGGTGAATGTTACTTTGGGAATACTTCACTAAGACTTGTATCAGAGATTCAAAATGATAGCTCTGCTTTCACCAATATATGGAAAGCAGAGGTTCAGTAAATCCCAGAGCAAATAGTGCATGTGAGAGGATGGAGGCCAAAGAGGATAATGCGCTTTAGTCTACATATGTGGATGCACATAAACCTTTCTGGTTGTTTTTATGACAGCAAGTTGGGCAGGAGCGTTGATCTGCTGGAGGGTAGGAAGGCTCTGCAGAGGGATCTGGACAGGCTGGATTGACGGGCCAAGGCCAACAATATGAAATTCAACAATGCCAAGTGGCAGCTCCTGCCCTTGGTTCACAACAACGCCAGGCAGCCCTACAGGCTGGGGGAAGAATGGCTGGAAAGCTGCCTGGCAGTAAAGGACCTAAAGCTGCTGGTCAACAGCTGGCTGAACATGAAACTGAGTGTGCCCAGGTGGCCAAGAAGGCCAATGGCATCCTGGCCTGTATCAGCATTAGTTTGTCCTCCTCTACTTGGCACTGGTGAGGCCACACCTTCAATCCTGTCTTCGGTTTTGGGGCTCTCACTTCAAAACAGAAATTGAGGTGCTAGAGGGAGTCCAGAGAAGGGCAACAGAGCTGGTGAAGGGTCTGCATCACAAGTCTTATGAGAAGCAACTGAGGGAACTGAGGTTGTTTAGCCTCAAGGGGAACCTTATTGCTTTCTACAATTACCTGAAAGGAGGTTGTAGTGAGGTGGGCCAATCCACTGGTGAGGAAAGTACTGTTTTCAGACAGCTCAGTACCAAGCTGGGCCAGGGGAAATAGGTGCAAAACTGGCCAAGTGCACACTGCACTGTAAGGGAAAGCATAAAATTCTAAAGCAGTAAATTCCGCAGAAAATGTAGACTGATATGATCTATCCAGATTCTCTGCAGGAATGGATGCAGAAGATGCTAAAGCAGAGCCCTTGAGGAGTTCAGAATATTTCCTACATCTTTGCCTGGACGATCTTTCCCTGAACTTACTAGCTCCTGGCTCTTCACTCTGCTCTCCTCACCTCAGCTTCACTCTGCCTCAGAATGTTTTAAGTAGTTTTAGTATTTGTCTGCTTTTCAGGTGCTTGGTCTTTAGAAAACTTTTTCAAGCACATTTTTCTTTTTTAGCAACTTCTATCCAAAATGGGGTCTTGCTCTTAGTTGCTCTTCAGGCATTACTGTGTTACATGTAGTCAATGAGCCCAGAGTTAGAACCACCAAATCATAGATTATGCTGAGTTGGAAGCAACACATCAGGATCATTGAGTCCAACTCCTGGCCCTGCACAGGACACTCCAAGAATCACACCATGTGCCTGAGAGTGTTGTCCAAATGCTGCTTGAACTCAGACAGGCTTGGTGCTGTGACCGCTATCCTGAGGAGCCTGTTCCAGTGCCCAACCACCCTCCGAGTGAAAAACCTTTTCCCGATATCCAACCTAAACCTCCCCTGACTCAGCTTCATGCCATCCCCTTGGGTCCTGTTACTGGTCATGAGAGTGAAGAGATCGGTACTTGCCCCTCTGCTTCCCCCTCTGAGGATGTTGAAGACCACAATGAGCTCTCCCTTCAGTCTCCTCTTCTCCAGGCAGAACAGACCAAGTGACCTCAGACACTCCTTCCCTTCCAGACACTTCACCATCCTCATGGCCCTCATTTGGACACTCTCTAATAGCTTGATGTCTTTTTTATATTGTGCCCCAAACTGCCACAGTATTCAAGGTGAGGTTGTACCAGTACAGCGGGACAATCACCTCCTTTGATCGGCTGGCAATGCTTTGCCTGTTGCCCCCCAGGACACGGTTGGCCCTCCTGGCCACATCACATTTAGTTTATATGTGATGATTGCTGCAGAGGTGGCACAGCTGTGGGAAGATGAGCTGGAGCCTGTTTGTTGTGCACTGTCAGCGGTACCATCCTCTAGTTCCAGGCTTGTTGGGAAAGTTACACGAAAAGGTAGCAGAAATGTTGAAGAGGCACCAGGAGGAGCCTGGCATTTAGCAAAATGCCTTTCTTTGAAGACTGAAAAATTAATAAATGATGGAATCAAACCTGAAATCCTGCAGTGTAACTTTAGAGTTGGTGGCAGAAGCAGAGCAGCACTTTAACACTTTGCCTGAAGCGAGTGAGAAAAAAAACCTGTTGTGAGTTAAAAGGAGAAATGTTCAGGCCATAATTGCCTGGTGCATATTTCTTATTTCCAGTAAACTGTAAACAGCCTTCAGACATAAGTGGCCCACTGTTCGAGACTGCTAAGTACCAAAAGTGTTGTGGGTCAAGTTGTCTAGAACATAATCTGAAAACAAAGTAGCAAGACAGATGTCAAGACTTCCATACTTTTCATTAACAGAATGAATGTACAAAAAGAAGAAAGCACTCATTTCTCTTTCGAAGTCCACTCAGAAATTTTTAGAGCTCTTTTAAAGCACAAAATCAAATAATTTTATTGCATGCCAAATGAGAGCATTTGATTTTGAAGTCTTTAAGACATAATCAGAAGGGCCCAGGATGCCATTTGAGGCACTGAAGTAGCTCTGATTTTTAATGTTAACCTGTCTATCTCAGTATGATATTACTGACCTGTCCCATCTTGTGAGGATTAATTACTTAGTTTGCACTGGCACTTCAGATATAAAGCACATTTCATGTCAGGTAAGGTCTGCATTAAATGATTCAAGAAAGCACTAAGCACTGGTTTGAGTTTGTTTTCTTTTTAAGTCATCTGGCAGCACCTCTCCAATCTACCCATGTGTAACAGGATAAGTTTATTTCAGGCTGAAGGAAAGGGCAGGCTGTTTTGAGACATTTTCAGTTCACTCAAGCCATTTTTGCTGGCTATAGCTTTAAGTCATAAATTGATTTAGAATATGTAAACAGTTGGTGAAGGTTGTGAATAGACATTTGAAATGCTTTTTGAGTGAGCATGTCCTTAATGCCGTAAGCTCCTCAAGAAAAGATTATCTTAACAGGGAAACTTCAAATCTTTATACTTTTTTGTGTTTCATCATATAGAAAAACCAAACCACTTCTCCCAGCATTTTGATGGGCAGTCATGCATCTCAGCTGATCATCTGGGAACTCCTGTTGGCTTCCAGGGTCAGAGAAGAATCAAAGCAAATAGATAAACAAGGCCCCTGGATGTTGTGGGGGACTATAGAAAAGCAAAAGATCGGTCCGAGAGATTAACATGTACCAAACTCTACTGTACCCTGAAAAGAAAAAAAACAAAGAGGAGTTTCCAAGTTTGCAGAAAGGTAAAAGAATAACTTGACTGGCCTGACACCTAAAGGTGTCACTGAAAGACCAGCTCCTGGTTCTCTGAATTGGTCCAATCTCTTCATGAAATTTAAAAAAACGCCTGCAGTGGACAAGCAAAGGGCCTCCCTAATCCTCACTGACACTAACTCAAGTAGCTGAATACCAGCTCTACACTGAGAGACTGCCTTTGCTTCTCTATGGAGACAATTGACCTAAGGTCAGTGGATAAGTTCTTCCCAGCAGCCTGTCGTGTGAGTGTGGTCTGGTCTCCTACGTCTGAGAGGAGCACTTTCTCTCTCCAGATCAGAGCACTTCCAGCAAACGAGATATTTTGAGGTAAGGTCTTTCCCATGGGGGTAGTTGATCCAATCTGTTCTTTTTTCCATTGCTTGGCTAGTCTCAGATGTTTATACTTGTTCACTTTGGGCTGTGATGAAGTAAATTCTTTTTTGCAGTGACCTTTGCTTCAAGCATGCAGTAAATGACCTGATCTGTCCATATTTCCCCTCTATCCATGATACAACTTTTCAGTTCTGAATTTTCATATTGGAGATACTAGAAGGGAATTTTATAATACCTGTTGTATACAATGATTTCAGACTACCCCTAAGCTCCTACTTTAGATTTTGATGTGTTCAAAAGGTGACAGTGGTGGTTGTCTGCTATAGGCTAATGTATATTTGTCTGGGTGTATGTATGAAGTGTATCAAAATTGCAACATTCCACTGCCTTATCTCGAGTAACATTTTGTCCATTTAGGATCATTCCAGGGAGAGTCCATGACCAAATATGTGGTCCTTGTCAGATATCAGATACTGCTTTGTACCAATGTCAGTAGCCAAATCTAAAGGGAGGAGAGATCAGGTGGAAGTAAACTTAAGTTTTAGAGCAGCATTTTATCCCTGTTGCATGTACAAAAACTCCATTCCTCTGTCCAAAAGTTCTTTCAGCTCTCCAGGAAATCACCTGCTCTACTAAAAGCAGGGGTCTTTCAAATGAAAGAAAATTTTTGGTTTACTTCTTTCCATTTTTTCCCTTGGGGCATAGGTAAAGCCTCAGTCCTATGTGACTACCATTGAAATGTCACAAAACTAGGTAACCTGGAACATGAGTAGAGGAAAATCTAGGCAAAACAAATGTTTTAGTGTCCTTGTGCTCTTAGAAGTCACCTGTGATGCACTAGTGTGCAACACATTTTCCCTGTCTCCAATACAACAGTTGGAAGAAGTGTTGCTATAACAGAATGCACTAAATTTTAGGAGGAGAGAAAAGGGCAGAAAACCAAAATTAAGGACCACATTGTTATTTCTTGTTTGCTCTTCTGAATGATGATACTGCGGATAGTTATGTGCTTACTTGACTACCCACCAGCCATCAGGCAAACCAGTTTTGTGAGGGGCACCCAGGTTGTATTTGTCTGTCATGCTTATTCACAAACCCTATTCTTTGCAGGTTTTTTACTTCTGCTTTCTGAGTGACACTTCTGTCACACTTTTGGACTCAAATAATAGTGGTTGACATTTTTATATCCTGAAGGCTTGTAGAGAATTTTAGTGCTTGTAGGAAAAGGTACAAATCTGGAAATGTATATTTAGGTTGGAGTAAATGATTCTACGTCACTACTGATTCAGGTGTTTTGAATGCCTGTAAGAAAGACCCCCTTTTCCCCTTTGGATGTAGCTTCCCCTCAATAGCTATTATAGCATGATAGAAAATGCCATTGTCAAGAGGAATCCTCTCATCTCCTTTCCATTGAACTGATGTGACATGATATTCAGTCAAAATAAATGCCAATGGCAAAATAAATCTTTCAGGGAAAACTGAATATCTTCATGAATTCAGAAAGCAGTGGCTCTGCAGTAGCTGGGTGAAAGACTGGCAAAGCAGCTGCCCTTGTTTCAAACCGGCTTTGCGGTAGGAGTGTCAAGCAATGAGAAGGGAACATCTGTAAGTGCCTCCAGTGAAAGAGATGGCCCACAGTGATTTTTCATGGGAGGAAGGTCTGCAGGAGATGGATTGCTTCTTCTCTGGGAACTATTGCTTTTTATATGTCTTTCAAACTGCTTAGATTTCTGCTGGCTGGAGGATTTCAGGAGACTGCTTCCTCTGTCTAGGAGGAGGAAGTTGCAGACTAAGCTAGAGGTTTACAGGGTCTGGTGTGGATTTGTACAGCAGAAACCAGGTCCCTCAGTCAGATTCTGTGTATGTTTATTAATAATGCTTTGAGGGAACGTGGAAGTGCTATCAGACAAATGAGCAGATCTCTAATTTTTATACCGCAGTAGCAATGAGGGAGTCCTGCACAATAATTGGTCAGAAGGAATGGCAGGGTCTCTGTGGCCCCAAACTGGTCTGCTAATTGCTACTCTTTCTCCTCAACTCTTTGTGCCACTTTGGGTGACATCACTTCTGCCAAACTTCAGTTAACTCATCTGTAAAATAAGGCTAATCAGATTTGCCTACCTTATGAAGATTAATTTATTGAGTTTATATTGCAAAGTGGTGTGAAGGCATAAAATGTTATGGAAATGTTGAGTGGTAGCCATGTTATATTAATTCTGTTTATTGAGTCACATCACACATAATGTCAATGCGCTTCTGCAAATTATGGCAACACAAGCTAATCAAATGTAGGCTTTCCTAATGCTGTTTTTATTTTGCAATACTCTTACTAGTTTTCCAAATCAATATGAGTTGGGTAAATAAATAAATAGCCTATTTTTTGTTTAGTAGCACAGACCCTTTTAAATTCTGCTCAGGAATGGGCCTGGGAGTTTCAGGTTTTTCTGCTTCCTGTATTCTGATCATCTCACAATTTTAACCCCTCTGTCCCTTCCTCTGTCTTGTTCTTCCCATGCTTTTTAAAAAGTGATTCTGCTGCACTTAAATCTCTTTGACCCTTGATTTTGACTTGCTGGGTCTAATGCTACCAATTTTATTGATTTTGATTTGAATTTTACTGCATCTTACAATCTGGACTGGTAGGTATAACCTCAGTACGAAGTGTTTACATGTGTAGATCCTATGGGGGAGGAAAAAGCCCTTCTAGTTCATTTACCAGGGGATACAGTGATTGAGTGTACAGGACTGAAAGTTCTGCTCTGCATTTTCCTATAGTGAACAAATGTGTTTTCTCAAAACCACAGGTAGGGAAGGAGGCAGTACTTGGCAAAGAAGCTTCCATTAAGAGCACTTGCTGGAAATGTCTGCACATTGTTCCTGAAAAATATACTTCAAGACACTGCACTCTTCAATTTTTATTCTTTAAAATGGACGAAGAACTTTGTCAGGAGACCTTTGTGTCTTGTTCTGGAAGCTGTTGTAAGATACAGACATCCATTTTAGTCTGAGCCACTCCAAAGGGAAAGCAAACCCTCAGATGATCCTTGAGTCCCAGAAGTAGGTTGTTCAAGAGAGAAAGGCATTAACAGTGACACAGGGGGCATGAAGTCTACTACACAGGCTGCTCTTGTCTTGTTCTTCAGTGTAGTGGCAGAACGTAATTAGGTGTTCCTGTAATCAGACCATTTTCAAGCAGAACCATCTTGAGTTGAACAAAAAAGTAGAGGTTGGAAAAATAAGTACAGTGCCTGTATGTAAATGGTGCATTCTCCCTGAAAACACTGGTTGGAGAGAAGCAACATGTATAGTGTAGGTGTGTTCATTATATTTCTGCAGAAAAGCTGTCTTTGAAGGCGTGGGTTAGACTTTTGTGTACATCTGCGGTTGCCTACATGCCAAGCAGCATGCCAGGGACCAGACAGTACGCCATGCACTTGGCATCATCAACTTTTTCAGCCCCCAAATGTCTGTTAGCTTCCAAAGCTGACATGCAGCAGTAATCCCAAGTGGGTTGGCCTGGCCAAGCAGGCACTGATTCCAGAATCAGAGAAGTTGATCTGGCTTCTAAGCTGCTTTACTGGTTTATTATGGGCTAGATTTTGATGTTAGTAAACTCAGTTTAAACCTAGAAGAACTTGGCTGAAGTAATTACTTCAGGGGGTGTTGCTTCAAGTCTGGCACTTTCCCCTGAAGGCAGAAAAGATTTTTTCAGTAGTGCTGTCTCAGGCTTCCTGCAATAGAAACTTCCCAGTGACCCAAAAACGTTCTCCAAATCCAGGGAGGTCCTGCAACATTGGCACTTAGTGTATTTTCCATATAAAGAAGGAATTTCAAATTCATTTTAATAGACTTCAGTGGTTTTCTCTTGGGACTTGTGTAGTTAAATTCTTAATAACTCATTTGTTGAGCTATTCATTCTCAGGGATTTGAGTGTTCTCCCCGTGTTCCCATGGGAAAATGCCAGGCTCAGACTCTGTGTATCAGCCCCACGTGGACCAAGACTTGATATAACACCATCCACCATCATGTATTCATTCTGTGCAGCTTTTACTGAGCATCTGCTTGCATGTGGATCAGTCTTAGGATGTTGGCTCAGTTGACGGGTGATCCCTCCCTCCATTGAGAACTCTGCATAGGGAGATTTTGGTTCTCTTGTCCAGGCTGTGGAGATAAACAGGGTTGTGATAACTTTCACAGATGATGTTCATGAGCGGGTCTTCATTGGGAGATAAACTGTACAAATGTCAAAATGGACAGAGGTCATATGGAGAGAATGGGGTAGAGAGGAGGAAAGATGGGGAAATTCTAGCTTTAGGTAATAAAATGCACAACGGCAGCAGACTGGATTTTATGTAGTCACGGAATCACAAAATCACAGAATGGTTAAGGTAAGTGAACTTGCTGAGGAGGCTCTCCATTCCTTCGTCCAAGTCATTGATCCAAGTTAAACAATACTGGGCCCAATATCCCCTTGGGGGGACACTAGTAGTTACAGGATTCAAACTAGTTCTGTGTCACTGATCACAACCCTCTGAGACCTACCATTCAGCCAGTTCTCAACCCACCTCATTCATCCAGTCCACGCTCCCTGAGTTTGTCTATGAGGACACTGTGAGAGACTGTCAAAAGCCTTGCTGAAGTTCAGGTAGACAACATCCTCTGCTCTCCCCTTACCTATCCAACCAGCTGTCCTATCATAGAAGGCAACCAGGTTGGTTAAGCATGATTTCCCTTTTGTGAATTGATGCTGACTATCCCTTGTCCTTCATATGCTTAGAGATAGCCCCCAGAATGAGCTGGTCCATCTGCTATCCTATTGGTGATAGAAAAATATGAAACTGGATAATTGCAGACCCATGGAGTGTTAAGGGCCTGGCTACCAAGGGCTCAATGTAATTAATGATCTTTGTTTCTTTAGCATTTGCAACATATGGTATCAGAAGCCTTGAAAGTGCCAGATTTCCCAGCCTGGAAACTGCAGTTAGTGTTTTCAATGCACACAGCTTTGGCCTTGCTCTTTTTTTTCCCTTCACATGTTAATTAAAACGCTCCTGTCAATGAGCAATGAGCAAAGAGTTGAGCCAAAGAGGTGCACTTGAAGTAACTTAGGGTAAGATTTTACTTAGCAAGCCAGGGTGTTACCACCTCTAGAGGTCTCTGCCATGGCAGCCTCCTGATGCAGAAATCAGCTTGCAGCTGTAGGCAGCCAGTTCAGATAGAAACTGAGGTGTAGGGAGGTGTACAGTATGAGAAGCAGAAACCTAATTACTAGGAGGTCACAGACCTAATCACAAGGACCAAGCTAGACTAGCTTGATGCATCCCTGAGAAAAAGAACAGACAGCAGATGTTAAAATTAATAAACAAAATTAACTGCATACAAGGCAGGGGTGGTTTGGTTTTCTACAACGTACAGAGGTGGTGCTTTGTCTTACCATGGGAGCTGCTGTGTCAGAATATTGGTCTGTCTGTTTTAAACATCATCTTTTAAAATGTCCTTCTCATAGATACTGGACAAATTGTGATCCCTCAGGTCACACAGAGGAAAAGACACTATCTGGCTGTGTTTCTCTCCTGGATGCCTGTAGCTTTCCACTGAATGCTTTCATATGCTTGTATGACAAATTGCCTCCAACCAGTAACTCTTTACACATACCTGTAACATTAAAATGAAGCGTGTCAGTATGGTAGCTAGTACAAATTAAATTCACAGATTGAACTGGCAACAATGAAGAGGAAAAATCATTGGCTATGAGGGAAACTCAAGAAATATAGAGTAATGCACTTTTGAGACAGAATGTTAAGTGTCATCAGTTAGGGAAAAGTGATATGATTTCTTAATATCCTTGTAGTATTGTAAATGTGCCTGCAAGGCAAAGCATTAATATTGCCAGTTTTTATTGCACTGTTTTTGGTGTTTTCAATAGTGAGGAGCCAGGTAAAACTTCTTCCCACTGGCATTGGTCCCCATCTCCTGGGTCTTGTGCAAAGAGAAGGAAACCCAAAAAAGCTTAGAGCAAATTTCAGCTGAAACTTGAGTATCAGCATTTTATTTATTTATCTATTTATTTATGATCCCTAAATATTATTTGTTGATTTAAATGTAATTTATTTATAAGCCAAAGCTTTATTTATGAATTTGTTTTTATGATTCCCATATGATTATACACACTGCACTTTCTCATAAAGTTATTTAAATTTATGAAAAAGTTGCAAAAACTTTTTTTTTTCACTGCAGAATTCATCAAGCTGTTGCATTAATAATAGCATCTAGGCAAAGGGATTTTTCTGTTTGATGTACTGGTTTTAAACAACTTTGGTGAGGGTAGCTGAATTGTGTATTTTGCTTGCTTGGAAGCAAGTAATGTTGTGAAGGAATAATTATGTTTGAGACATTGAGTAGAAGTTTCCAAAGTGACTTTACCATCAGCTTGGGTCAGCGATGGTATTCCTGCTTCTGAAGTCAGCTGGATGTAGGCACTTGTATGTTCTCGTGCATCTTGACCTCAGGCCCCTTGAAAGCAGAACTGATGTTCATGAAGCTCTCAAAGGGCCTTCTGGAAACGTACACGTTTTCAGTAAGTCCAAAATCATGCCCCATTATATATATTTTTCCCAACAAACCTGTCATATTCCATGTTGTATATAATGAAACTTGGATGCCTTGCAGAACAGGTAATACTAGAAGGATCAGAGAGGTTGGAGCTGTTTGTGTCCACTTGTGTCTCCCCGGCGCTGTGAAAGTTTTGAAGTGTGGGTACTTAAGCTAAAATACATGACTGTCGAAGAAAGAATGACCCGTTCAAGATTATTGATGCTGTTGGAAAAGAATTTGAGGCTATTTCATAAAGGAAATACAGGATGTGAATGAACCTTTCATTGTGGTGAGCAGCATGAGGTAGGTCAGTGTGTGTGCAGTGGGCTGTAACAGCTGCTAACTTTTGCTTGAATTATGAAGAAAGCCCCCGCACAAAAGTAGTGTAGTTTTATAGAAGACACTTTTTCTGAAAGAAGCCAAAGTTTAGTGCTTAGACAAGGACTCAACATCAGATGTGAAAAATTACAGTTCCACCTATTTTTATTTCAATAACATTAGAGAGCAATGGAGGGAAAAGAAATTTACTTTTGTGCTATGAGAGTGGCTTTGACTGATGACTAAGTGCCAGCCTGGGGAATTACACTAGCTGTGTGTGTGGCACGCTGTAGGTTTTCTGGATTTTGAAGGAACTGCAGAGTTTGACCTGCAGGTGCCAGTCTATTTTTAAAATTTACCTGAAAAGAACACTTAAGAAGAGGCAGCGTGTGCTGTCTTCAAAAGCACCACCTGTCTTGCTCTTACAGAGTAGGATGAACAATGTTGGCTACTACAAATAGCAATAAAAACTTCCTGGATAAAATTTCTGCAAGGCCAATAGAAACCATAACCTCTGCATTAATGAGCATCAGCCCTCCTTGTGACTCCCTCTTGCTTCTTACAGACTCTGAGGACGCTGGGCAAGAGTATGAAGAGCTGGTTTGTTCCTCCAAGGCAACCTGGCTGCAGCTAGCCATGCTGCCAAGGGCAGGGGCTGCAGGAGCAGCCTGTTTGTGTGCAATTTCACTCTCTGGTATCAGCCTGTCACAAGGGTTTGGAGGTCTCTTGGATGCCTTAATTTTCAAATCTCCTTCATACTCGTGTCTTCTTTTCCCCCATTAGTCTCTGGGGAGAGAGCTGTGAGTGCTAGTAGAATCATGAGTCTGAGCAGTTTCCTGACCCATGGGGTGGAATGTGGGCCCCAGAGAAGGCAGCAGCAGGTCACTATTGACTTCAAGAAGATTGACATTTCACCTGTAAATTCTGCTGACTGCAGAGAGTGTGACAGGGGCTTTGAAGAGGGAGCATCTGAATATGTACACGCAGTGTTAGTAAGACTGATGAAAATACAAAATGCCACTGAAATTTTGTAAGCCATCAAAGCAGATGGGAGACACTAAGAATGCCTTGGATATTTCAGAATACCTAACTTATTTGCTCCTGGGAGATCCGCTTCAATCAGCTTCTGAGTCTTTTAGGTACCTCAGCCAGGATTTAATGAGTCACCTTGTTCTGGAAATAGCCTTGCCACTGAAGACTCTGCATGTGCAGGTCGATCTACCTGTGAAGAAGTAGAGGGAATTGTCCTGCACCAGGCACTGTCCTGTTGCAGCTGGATTGGTTCTGCTCCAAACCTAGGTCTAATAATGTGAGCTCAGACACCTCTGCACCGCTCTGCTCTCTGGAGTGTGGATGTGCCATCTATCAGAAAGATACCTGAAAACAGTAGCTCTGGGAGAGGTAATAAAGCTTAAATGTGTTTGAAGAGGAAGGAAGTAGGAGCAATACAAAACTGTAAATTGCAGCAAGATGCCAGGATTTTTGAAGAAACCTCAGACTGAATAAAGTGACTGTGCTGACAACAGAAATATATAATCCCTTGTGAAATTCAGCTCCTGTGCAACCTACAAGCCCTTAAGCCTTATTTTAGAATGAACTAAACTCATTGAGGAGAAGAAGAGCAATGACAGCAATAAAGTCTCTTGGGGAACACGGCTTAAGAGGGAGAAATGCCTAGCAGAAAAGGAATATTTTGTAGTTCTTGCAGATGTTGATGAATTTTAAATATACTTTAGGAATAAATTGTTGTTGATGGCCTAGGAGGTAAAGATTACTGTCATTTATGACTGACATGAAGAAGGATGCTACATAACACTGCAAGTGCTTGTATGTGTAGGTAGTTCTTCTGGTGTAGGAGTAGTCTTTTCAACTCACTGCCAGTCCTTAAGGAGAACTATTTCTCTGCTGAAGATGAAGTCGTATGCCCTGCACTTTGATTTAATTTGCTGTTTGATTGTTTCTTCTCATTAAAGGAAATGAAGTGAAACACATTTGTATGAGGCTGCAAATATTATGATGCTATTTTATAAATTGTGGTCCTGTCCCCCTAGTGAGAAGGTGTGTTCACAGTTGATCATTACATCTTGACAAACATCAGGAAAAAAAATATCCAGGCAGCAGAAGTTGTCAGAAATCTGAAAATGCATGAGACATAAGGATGAATTAAATGTTTTAGAACTGCTCAGATTGGAAAGGAAACAAATAACAGGTGACATGATAGCAGAATGTAAAAGTAATGAATAGTGCAGAGAAGGCTGGATGCATTCCTGTACTTAGTGATTTGGAGATATAACACAAACATCCAATGTAATTAGAAGGCACCACATTCAAAACAGTTAAAAGAAAATCTTTTATGACAGAAGTCCATAAATAATCACTGACACAAGAATCTCTTGAGCAAAAGAGCTCCACTGGGTTTGTAAGAAGATTAGACTAATGTACAAATGAAATCTTTCTGCTTTGGTATATAAGGTCAGTCATTAATGGAGGAGAAAAATCTTCCTCCATCAGGGAAATATTCTTTATTGTGCTTGGGACAGCTTTCTTGATGAACCAGTACTTGATCCTTGAAAGGACAAGAAGGCCTCTTGATTCAACCTAGAACATTAATCCCACTGTTACTATAAGTAGTTTAAGTCTCAGTCCCCATATTTCACCTCTTGCTATTTGAGGATTATTTTCTGTGGCTTAGCAAAACACTTATTTTTAAACTCACTTGCATATGACTACCTCCAGATCAAAGAAATACACAATTTTTGTTTGGAAGTTAACTCAGAGAGCTAGATTTTTCTCTGGGTAACTTTGCAGTAGTCAATACCATTACCAGAATCACTAGCTAGGTTGAGGTTGTTTAGGAAGAACTTATTTTTATAACAAATTAAAAACTGTTGGTTGAATAGCAGTTGCAGAAATAGCAAATTAAAATACTGGCATTTTGTTGCATAGTTAAGGTGATATGGAACCAAAGATTAATGTGATGTGAAAACAGTGGACAGTGCAAGGATACAAATTGAAGGAAACACGGTTGCAGTTTCCACATTATTCTGATTTAGAGTCACAGCCCAAAGGCACCCCACTGCAGCAGGAAAGAATGGAATCCCTCAAAAAGGGCAAGTAGAGTTTTCACATACAGAAGCATCTGCTGCATGGAAATGAATAGAATTTTGGTTTTTTCCAGCCTTAAAATACCTTTTCACAGGAAGGTAGACTCAGTCAAATGCTTTGATTTTTGACAGTACAAGGAAGAAATTGACAAAGCAAGTCCTGCAAAAGGCCACTGAGATGGTTGGGGTCTTGAGCAAATGACACATCGGCAGCTGGGGTTGTTCAGACAGAGAGCTAGTGCAAAGTAGAGCAACCTCGAGAGTGTTTTAAAGGGTGAGTTCCCAGCATTACTGCTGCAACTGTCTCCTCTTCAGTGTTACCTCCTATTCTCTGACATTACTGTGGTGTTAGTGAGGCCTGTAGGGACAGCTGCACCAAGAAATGCTGTTTGCTTCTGCCATCACTGGCCTCTGTGAAGGCCATTAATTCAGCAGAGATTGCCCATGCCTTTTAACCCCTGGCATGTTCTGTCCCAGAGCCCTAAAAAGTATCTTGACTGCAGGGTGCTTCCCAGTGAAAGGATCCTCCCATAATTAAGTCCATTTTTGAAAGCATGTGTCCCAGTATTATCTGTAAAGGATCTGTATTTTTAGACTGGAATCCTGTGCTGTCCCTTCCTTCAGAGAACAGTATGCTATCAGGGACATGATCGAATGAGCTTTCCTTTTTTTTCCTGAACGGACTGCCAATGAAGTTGGAGCGCATGATCCTCAGTGCAACACTGAAAGAGAAGTTTTGAAACATCTTCAATAACTTTTATCCTGTCTCCAGGGGGACAGAGGCATTAATAGATCACAGAATAGTTTTACTTGTTTGATTACAAAGATAAAGTTTCTAGGTGACTTTTTTTTCTCTCCTTTTTTTTTTTTTTTCCTTTTTCTTCATTAAAGATGAAAAGTGAGTCTCCTGTAGGGGAGTTCCCTTGGTCCATCTGGGACAGGGATTGAGCATTGTTTCTGTTTTAGGTAGCAAAAAGAGACTTAAGAAAATAGCTCTGGTATTTTGAAGGGTGTTTCTTTAATTTTTTAATTTTCCTTTATTTTTTTCTTGATTTTTTTATTTTTCTTTCTTTCCTATATGCATTAACATGGGGTTTTTTTACAGTGTCATAAAAGTGTTGAAAAGACTCTTACCCCAGAGATTAGATGTTACCAATGCAGTTTAGCTTTGGTTAGTGTATAAATGTGACTACAGAGTTTTCATAAATGCTGACCTCATCAAAAGGATATTTTTAGTATCAATAGCTACAGCTGCTGAGCATTTAAAATGCAAGTTGCAGCCTTATCTGTTTTCCTTCCTTAGCCCTTTGCCCCTTTTTGGGTTCATAGGATAGTAAACTGGCTAATCAGAAGTATCATCTGTAATTGAATTCAATAAATCCACTTGAATTGGCACAACTGCATCTTTGCAAAAAAAAATTTCCCCTACCCGAGTGGTATTTTTGTTTTACAAAGGAAATATTAACAATTAATTAACAGTTTTTCAAGTCCAGCTCTGGGTCTGATCCTGTGAGCTGATACATCCATTCGGCTCCTAATGAATCTAGAGGGAGATAAAGACAATCGCAAGTTGCAGATCAGATTCTTATGCAGTGCCCACAATGAAAGAAAATTCCACACTCGCATAAAATGAACTCTTCCTGAATACAAATACAGTTATATTTCTTCAGCTAAATATTAACAAAGACATTGCAGCATAGAATGTGTTAGATAAGCTTAATCTAAGTGCTAAGAAAGGAATGCTTCCACTGTGCAGAAGGTAAGTCCAACATATGACACAGTAAATGTCCTGAAAAATATATATTGCTTTATCGGGTAAGTTATTAGTTTTATTTGTTACTCAACAGAATGCATTTCAAAAACAGTGAGTAATGAATCATTTAATAACTTCATTTGTAAAATACTTAGTGTAGTACTTTTTCTGCTTTTTCATTGAATTAGTACACTGGGTGATTTAGTGATTTCTGTTTAGACATAGCCAATGTCTGATAGGATTTACATCAAGACAATCATAAAATTAAAACAATAAATAAGTAGTCTGACAAATTCTTTCAATATTAGCTTAATTCTTGCTCTGGCTTATCAAGGGTGATATTTATTATAAGCCTAAAGGGCATGGAATTAAAACCCATATGAATTAACAGAGGAATCCAAACCAGCAGTGAAAGTCAATTTCGTAGTCCGTGTGCTTCCTGGCATAGCTAAGTAGGAAGGTTATATCATTAGAGCTAATAAAATGGCTTTGGGATAAGAAAAGCCTGCAAGTGTTGGACATCCATATAAAATACATCCTTACATCGATGGGCTTAAGTGTATGAGCTGAAGTGCAGGAAGCAACGTCTGCAAGTTTTTGTCTAGACTTTTTATCCTGATGCACATGCACTAAGCCCATGCAAATTGCAAGTGGTATTCCCACATTAACTGTCTATTTCCCCTCTGCCTCCACAACAAACTGTGGAAAAGTTTTCCTGGTGGTCTTCTAAAAGAAAAAGATATAGTCTCCACAAAGAGAGAGGGCACTGTCAGCAGCCCGTTAGAGACCTAGTTGCAGGAGGGACACAAATCTTGTGAAAGGGCGCTTACTGCCAGCACTGTAACCCACTGCCTGTGGTGGAGGGGACAGGGGTGACTATTGCTTCAATGAATTTCGTGTGGAGAGGGCATGCCTGGAAGTTGCTTTTTCTCACATTTTGATATCAAGATCCTCTAGAAACCATGTGGGTGCAGGAGTCTGGGCTCGGCATTACCCAAAGGCCAGACCTCAAATCCTGGACTTGGATTTTGACAGTTTCACAGGAAGATGATTTAAGCCTCTTGGAGTTGGAGAGCTGGCTAAATTGTCATGTGAGCACTTTTCTTCTCCCTGTCATTTTTCAACAGGTCTGTTTGCTTTGATTTTGTGCTTTCACACCTCTTTCTTTTAGGTTCCAACAGAAAAGACAAAATTCACATTGCAGGAATTTCAATTCAGTTTTTTTGTTTGGTTTTTGCCTTTGTAAAGGAGAGCACAGGCTTTGAAATGCCTGTCTCTCTGCCTTTTTTGCTGCAATAATCTAAACTGTGTCCTGTGTGACATTAAAATGTGCATTCAGTGCTCATCTTTTTCCAGTAGAGGTAGCAGCCTTTGCAGAACAGCACTTTGTACAGCCTCCTTTTCTGGAAAACCAGTACAGAAAATCTCCAGGGTAGTTCATCAAAACAGATGCATGAAACCTTCAGGCCCTTTTTCCCAAAAATAGGCCCTTCCTCTATGTGCACACAGACACCTTCCTGTAAGGAGATTTTCGAGAGACATATCTGCAAGCATTTCCTTCTTCTGTGCTCCATGTAATGAAAATCTGCTGCTTCGTTGAATTGACATCAACAATTCCTGCTCTAAACATGCACTTGGACTTGCATTGCAGTAACAGAATATTTTCATTCTGCAGTTCAGGAAACACCTTTTGCAGGCAGGAATTCTTAACAAATCCTGCAACACTCATATTTGACAAGTGTGCATATAATCTGATAAATCCTCTGTGACTGTACAGTGATTAATGTCATGGGATAGATGGATATGACACTTTGCTGGGTCTGCTGCTTCCTCCATATTGTGCATGTTCAGCATATAGGTGTGGGTTCTGCTTATCATGGTGGTACTGGGCATCTTGTTGACTTTAACAGAACCATGTTAGAAGTAAGGTGGTACTTGTTTTGTGTCAGAGGTCAGAATTGGGCACCTAGTAACTTCTCCTCTAGAATATATATGTATATGTGTGTGTGTGTGTGTGTGTGTGTGTGTGTGTGTGTGTGTGTGT